>NC_053493.1:381086280-381424613 GCF_905171775.1 Rana temporaria | reverse complement strand
GTTATTGGCTATAAAAAGGATATGGAAGCCCAGGTACTACTCTGGGTTATATGTATGAATGTAAAATTATTTTTTTTAAATATCAACTTTAAAGGAGCAGTGATTTTAATGATTCTTAAAGTGAAACAATAAAAATGAACAATTTCTTTACATATATAGTGCCTGGGTGGTCACCTTAGTCTGCTTGTAAAGTGGCCCATCTGTACTGTAGAAAAACTGACATTTATATTGGCTCGCAAAAGAATGAAAAAAAAATGCTAAAAAAAATGGTATGGGGACCCCCCAAAATCCATACCAGACCCTTATCCAAGCACACAGCCTGGCAGGCCAGCAAAGGGGGTGGGATTCTGCCCTACTGACCCCAAAGCACCTTGTCCCCATGTTTTTTGGGGCAAGGGCCTCTTCCCGACAACTCTGAGCGGTGATAGTTGGGGGTCTGCAGGCAGGGGGCTTATCGTAATCTGAAATCCTCCTTTAACAAGGGGGCCCCTAGATCCTGCCCACCCATGTGAATAAGTAAGGGGTACCCCTACTCATTCAAAAACAAAAGTGTCAAAAATAAATAAGGACAGGACAGGATGCAGTTTTTGACAATTTCTTATTTTTTTTTAAAAAACAATGTCTCAATGTAGATCCATCGTTAGTCATGACGCCCGCTGCTAGACCCCCCCCCCCCCCAAAAAAAACACTCCACCTGCAATGAAGGCTAATTGCTGAATGCCTTGTCCGACAGTCTCACAGTCTCACAGTTCTTAAGCATTTCCCACCCGGCCTATTGCAGAATGATGTCCGGGAAGTGGTTCAGTTATCCTGACCTGGCGTTATATGACGTCCAGCAGGAAAAGCCACAATCGTGTGCCCATGGGGGCGGGCAGTGCGGTGATCGGTGGTGTGATGTGTCAGTCTGACACACCGCATCTCCAATCTAGGTAAGAGCATCTGACTGAGGCTTTTTACCACGTGATCAGCTGTGTCCAATCACAGCCGATCACAGTGTAAACAGGAAAAGCCATGTATCCCAGGATGTCTACCCAGGACCACTATGGATGCACCCCCATGGCCAGCACGGATGCCCACCCATGACTGCCAGGTAAGCCCAGTAGAGCCAACCAGGGATAGCAATAATTTCCCATTAGGGATGGCACTATGTGCCCATCAGTTATGCCTGCCAGTGCCTCTGATCGGTGCTGCCTATCAGTACCCACTAGTGCCCATCAGTGTCGCCTATATGTGCCCTCCAGTGCTACCTATCAGTGCCACCTATGAGTGTTCATCATTGCCACCTTTGAGTGGCCATCAGTGTTGTATATCAGTGCCACCTATCAGTGCCCATCAACACTGCTTATCAGCGCTGCCTATTAGTGCTGCATATAAGTGACATCTCATCAGTGCCACCTCATCAGTGCCAATCAGTACTGTCTCATCAGTGCCCGTCAGTGCAGCCTCATCAGTGCACATCAGTGAAGGAGAAAACATACTTATTTACAAAGTTTTGTAACAGAAACAAAGAAAACATTTTTTTTCTAAATTTTTGTTCTTTATTTATTTGTAGCGCAAAAAATAGAAACCCCAGAGGTAAACAAATACCTCCCAAAGATCGTTCTATTTGTGGAAAAAAAATGACAAAAATGTAGTTTGGGTACAGCGTCGCATAACTGTACAATTATCATTCAAAATGTGAGAACGCTGAATGCTGAAAATTGGTCTCTTGAGAGAATACCAGAACCCTGAGCAAACTCCCACAGGTTACTCGAAGTTAAAGATAAAAATGTACCCCGATTCTGATTGGGGCATATATATTAACCAGAGTACAGGGCATATTGCCAAAGACGCCTTTTAAAAACAGGAATCTTCTGTGCTTGTCCACTAAGCTGTCATCACAGCGGAAAGCAACCTCCCTGTGGACGCCAATGGTGACACTATTTGCCGTATGGACATCAAACAAGCTAACATAACAAATAGGTAGTGTGGCGAGAAAAGTAGTAGTAGTATGAATTAAATGCATCTCCTGTAAGAAACATATAGCATAATAGAGACACTTAAGTTCCCTAAGAAGGTTATAGTATTGGTCGACATTGGTCCAAAAGGAGGCTACTCAAATACAATCTGTGCAGCGAGACCAGGTACAAGAACCAAAAGAAATAGAGAGGACGGAGACAGGGAAACAAAAGAGAAGTGGAAAGTGAACACAAGAATGGAGAATAAGGCCTCAAGAATAGATAAACAAGACACCCTGAGAAATACACATATTGCAATGCAGTGTGGAAGAAGGGAATCTGAGTCCACCGCCGACCTCCTAAAAAAGGGGTGGCCGGAGACCCCCAGAAAAGCAAGTCCCTGCAAAGGGGGTGGGGTGCCACAATGAGGTATAAATCATCCCCATAGAAAACACAATCTACGATGAGGTGCCCCCTGAAGGGAACATCATGTAATAAATAAACATGCAAAAATAACTAATACCACTATATCATATCCTGAAATTGCGACTATTCACTTATGTCAGTACATATCCAAAAAAGGGGAACTACAGAGAGCTTGTAAGTAATCAACAAAAGTTGGAACGCCTGTACAAATTGTTAGCATAAAATTTCAAGCCTTAATTTACATACTCTACAGAACAACTGTGAGTTGTTAACCTATTACTTCTTCTCTAAAAAAGGCCTTTTTATATAACTCTAAAATGTACATTATGTTTCAGTTTTTGCTGACTTAAGTTTATTGCATACCTTTGTACCATTTCAGAGTATTCCCTGGACTTGAACTACTAAAAACTGGAAAAAGGGGGGCGTTCTAAAACTTTTGACCAGTAGCGTGCGCCCAAGATCCAAATAATAAAGGTACTGTCAGGGATCGGATAGGAGACTGATTTGATGAGGTCGGCCTCTCTTATATCTCCTGTCCTGGCTCTGCTGAAGGTGAGACAGAGGAAGCCGAAGGACAAGAGGGACACGAGTGCCTGGAGCAGGAGGTCCCGGGAGAACAGCTTGGCAGGGTTCAGCGGCCTGGAGTAGACTGTGATGAGCTGAGCAGGAACAGGTAACAGCCAGGCAGGTAACCGAGAGTTAACAGCAACCAGGAACATAGACAGGAGAGGGTCTCAGGGATAGCCAGGTTCATCAGCAGGCGGACAGTGAGCTACCAAATCATAGACAGAGCCAGAGTCAGAAACGGAGCCAGGTCAGAGATGGGCATCAGTACAGGAACAGAACACAGAGCCAAGGTCAAGAGTAAGCCGGGTCTAAATACTGGGAGGACACACAGGATCAGAGCAGGATTCAGGAAACAGATAAAGATCAGTCAGCAAAGCACAAGAGCCCAGAATCCCTTTAAATAGGCTGTCTGGTGCCAAAAGGAATTAGGCTCATATGTGTGCGCGTGTGCTCGCCTGTGTGCCATTCGATGGCAAAGGCTATGTGCTTGCGCACGTCTGTGTGCAAAACATCTCACAGGAGTTCCCTGACAGGTACGTACAGTCATCAAAAGCTGACTAACCTTTGCCAGTAGGGATGAGCCTGATGTTCGAGTCGAACATAAGTTCGACTCGAACATCAAGAGTTCGCCAAATACTGAACACTGAACATTATGGGGCATCATGTTTGCAGGAAATTCGAGCGCCTGCGGAATGCCCCATAATTGCGAGATTGCAGCACATTAATGGCTGCTGATTGGCCAAGCATGCACCTGACCTGCATGCTTTGGCCAATCACAGCACACTCTACTGTTAGAGCCATGATTGGCCACACCCCACACTATGTAAGGCTGCTTACACGGCAGCCGTACATAGTTTTATGAATGAGAGCAGCAAAATTACATTTGTAATTTGTAAAGGAAAACATTTAATTTAAAACTGCTTGTGTCTGTAATGTATTGCCGGATCCTGGCAATATACATACAAATCATAGGGAAAAAAATGCCCTGCTCCCAAATGTAAAAAAAAACAGTGTGAGGGTTCCCTCCCAAAATCCATACCAGGCCCTTCAGGTCTGGTATGGATTTACAGGGAAACCTGCACCAAAATGAAAAAAATCCATCCCAGACCCTTATACGAGCATGCAACCTGGCAGGCCTCAGGAAAAGGGGGGGGGGGTGAGACCCTATGTGAATTGGTATCAGGTACATTGTACCCCTACATATTCACCAAAAAAGTGTAAAAATTTTAAAAATGACAGGAGACAGTTTGGGACAAGTCTGTTATAAAAAAAAGTGTACCGCAATGTAACTCCAAAAAAAAAAAGGGTCCCAGGAGGCATCCTGTGACTGCAGGCTTTTTTCTTTGACAGCTGTTATATAGCTGAGGGTGGGGCCATCCGGTGATGTAAACAGATGACCACACCCCCTCTGATGTCATGTGACATCACATGACTTCAGAAGGGGACGGCGTCACCCACTTACGTTACCGGGTGGCCCCACCCTCAGCTATATAACAGCTGTCAAAGCAAAAAGCCTGCAGTCGCAGGACACCTCTCATTGAGGCAGAGTTTTTCCAGTCATCGAAGATGGAGTTACATCATGAGACACTTTTTTCTTAAAAAAGGACTTTTTTGGTTAATCTGTAGGGGTACAATGTACCCTATACCCATTCACATAAGGGGGGAGGGATCTGGGGGTTCCCTTGTTAAAGGGGCTTCCAGATTCTGATAAGAACCCAAAACACCCCCCCATGTTGAGGGTATGTGGCCTGGTAGGGTTCAGGAGGGGGGATCTGACAATTCATTACAGCCGCAAGCAGTTTTAAATTATATTTTTTCCTTTAGAAATGTCATTTTGCTGTGGTACTGTTCTAAACACGAGAAAGGTGCGCTACTTTACAGGCATACTAATGAAACCCCCAAGCACGAAGTTAAAGGAATATGTTTTTTTTTTCATTGATAAATGTCCCCTGGGGCAGGACCCGGATCCCCAAACACTTTGTATGAAAATAACTTGCATATAAGCCTTTAAAATGAGCACTTTTGATTTTTCATATATGTGTCCCATAGACCAGTGTTTCTCAACTCCAGTCCTCAAGGTGCCCCATCAGGTCATGTTTTCAGGATTTCCCCCCCCATGAGAACATCCTATTGATGACGAAACGCGTCTGGAAGGATGTGCAGTGATGTCACCACGCAAAGGAGGAAGGGCTCCTAGAGTTTTCCGGCCGGCACTTTCATTTTATATGCTGTTTTTTTACTGATGTTTGTAAGTACACTTACGTTTTTAATAAATGCCAAATTTTATATGGAATTATGCTATGGTGCACCTTCTTTTTTCATTTATAACATCCTGTGATTGTGCCTGGCGTTTTCCTGGAACCTGTCTCCCCTTGTAATCCTGTGAGTACACAAAGGCCGCGGCTGGGTTATAGCCGACTGCACAGAAAGCTTGCCCTCTGGTAAGTGGCCTTGCATTTCTGGTGAAGGGATCATTTTATTATCATAATACCTTTCACTTTGGTGGGGTGAATTTCCTGGACTTCATATTTTGCATGAACTGATTATTTATGCTGGAATATCATTATCTATGGACTTGACCTATATTATATCCTGATAATTGTATTTTTGTAGATTCTTTGGCGCGGCTTTGTTTCCTTTGTAGTTGAGAAACACTGCCATAGACTTTAGCAGTGTTTGCACACATTGTTTGCCTGTTCGCAAGTTCTGGCGCAAACTGAACCGGGGGGGTGGGGTGTGGGGGGTGTTTAGCTCATGCCTATTTGCCAGTATCATTAGAATAGCTGCACTGATGTACCTAAGAAGACCCACTTTAATCAGGTTGCCACTTATAGGATTATACACAGGGGTCAAGTCCTGGGGAAAAAAGTGTGGGAACTTCCACCCAAGATCCACTTCCCCACCAAAAAAAAAAAAAAATATTAAACCGCATGTTGTTTTTTTTCGATCCACTGTACCATAGTAATCCTTTATGTTACTGGCCGCTTCCTATATATGGATTCATCGGGTAGTGTGCGGGTATTCAGTCACTTCCTCGATGCCGCCATGTCTCCTGGGAGCTTTTGTCATTGTTCCCAGGAGACATTGCGGAGGTCTGCCGCGAGTTATCGCAGGATTTAGAAAGAACTTTAAGCAAGATCTTTCTAAATCCCACTGTATATTGACACGTGTGATGAACAAAGGTAGTAAAGTAATTAAAGGGCTAACAGCCTTGAAGAATCCTGCTATTAACACATCTTCTGTGTTCGTTTACCCTCACAGCTTCAGATGTGTAGTTGAAGCATCTCTCAAAAGTCAGCGCATAATGCAATCATTATGCAAGCGGTGCGATGAGTATTTTAGAACTAGGGAATGTCAGAGTTAAATTTGAGTTAAAGTGGACCTTAACCACTTCAATACCGGGCATTTTCACCCCCTTCCTGCCAAGACCAATTTTCAGCTTTCAGCACTGTCACATTTTGAATGACAATTGCGTGGTCATGCGACATGACTCCCACACAAAATTAACGTCCTTTTTTCCCACAAATAGAGATTTCTTTTGGTGGTATTTGATCACCTCTGCAGTTTTTATATTTTGCGCTATAAACAAAGAAAGACTGACAATTTTGAAAAAAACACAATATTTTTTACTTTTTGCTATAATCAATATTTAAATTTTTATAAAGAAAAACTTTTTTTATCAGTTTAGGCCAATATGTATTCTTCTACATATTTTTGGAAAAAAAATTGCAATAAGCGTATAGTGATTAGTTTGCACAAAAGTTATAGCGCCTACAAAATAGGGGATAGATTTATGACATTTTTTTATTTTTATTTTTTTACTAGTAATGCCGGTTATCTGCAATTTTTGTCAGGACTGCGATATTGGGGTGGACAGATCGGACACTTTTAACACTGTTTTGGGATCATTCACATTTATACAGCGAACAGTGCTATAAATATGAACTGATTACTGAATAAATGTGACACACAGAGATCCACGTCACTGGCTCTGTAACTGCCGATCACAGCTACCTGAAGGATATTGCGGCCGCCAGGCACACTCATCGGCACCCGAGTGATGCGCACGCCCCCTAGTGGCCGGGAGGCCTGAGGACGTCATATGACGTCCACCCAGGATGGCAGAGCCACCTTGTGGCCGTTATATCACAATAGGTGGGATGAGAAGTGGTTAAAGGTAGCAGCAAATTCAAAAAGTACAAAATACATAACACATACAATACACTGTAATCTTACATATTACATTACTGTATCAAATCATTTCACATCCCTTTTGTCCCTAACGTTTTGTCCAGTGCCCTGCATGCAGTTTTATATTATATATACTGTTCTTTCTACCTTGGGAACCTAAAATTGTCCATGGCAACCAAAAATTGTCCCTTTACGTCAAAAGAGGTTTTAGACCAGCTAAAAAACAGCAATAGAAAATTAGAACACTTGCAGAATTGAGCGATAGTGATTTGTGGGGAAACATATTTTATTATTATATTATTATTTTTATAATTATTTATAGTTATTTATTATATTATAATTTATGATTTTGTGAATGTTATTATACCCGGGATGTCTACTAGACTCTTGTTTGGACAGATTTAAGTGTGTTATTACTTAGAATTACAGGCCTACAATATCCACTTAAGGACCGGACCAATATGCAGCTAAATGACCCAAGGGGTTTTTACAATTCAGCACTGCGTCGCTTTAACAGACAATTGCGCGGTCATGCGACATGGCTCCAAAACAAAATTGGCGTCCTTTTTTCCCCACAAATAGAGCTTTCTTTTGGTGGTATTTGATCACCTCTGCGGTTTTTATTTTTTGCGCTATAAACAAAAACAGAGCGACAATTTTGAAAAAAATGCAATATTTTTTACTTTTTGCTATAATAAATATCCCCCAAAAACATATCTAAATTTTTTTTTTTCCTCAGTTTAGGCCGATACATATTCGTTTACCTATTTTTGGTAAAAAAATCGCAATAAGCGTTTATCGATTGGTTTGCGCAAAATTTGTAGCGTTTACAAAATAGGGGATAGTTTTATTGCATTTTTATTTTTTTTTATTTTTTTACTACTAATGGCAGCGATTAGCGATTTTTTTCGTGACTGCGACATTATGGTGGACACTTCGGACAATTTTGACACATTTTTGGGACCACTGTCATTTTCACAGCAAAAAATGCATTTAAATTGCATTGTTTATTGTGAAAATGACAGTTGCAGTTTGGGAGTTAACCACAGGGGGCTCTGTAGGATTTAGGGTTCACTTTGTGTGTGTTTACAACTGTAGGGGGGTGTGGCTGTAGGACTGACGTCATCGATCGAGTCTCCCTTATATAAGGGATCACTCGATCGATACGCCGCCACAGTGAAGCACGGGGAAGCCATGTTTACATACGGCTCTCCCCGTTCTTAAGCTCCGGGGAGCGATCGCGACGGAGCGGCTATAAACGATAAGCCGTGCCGTCGTCCCGGATCGCTCCCCGAGGGGATCCGACCACCGCATGTAGCAGGGGGGGTCCCGATCGGACCCCCGACCCACGTCTAGGCAGGCACGTACAGGTACGTTGATGTGCCTGTCCGTGCCATTCTGCCGACGTATATCTACATGAGGCGGTCGGGAAGTGGATATAAAACGCCAAATTTCTATGCAAATTTTTTTTCCGCTTTGAGATTCAAAAATCTGACATAATCATACCACCAGGGAGGTTAAGTGTTCAATAGCAGGAAAGCATTAGATCTCTATTTATAAGGAATAATAGGACATAATTTAGCAGCAGCAGTAGTGAGGAATAGGAAAGAATGTATAAGTAGCAGCCATGATGGTTTAACAGCTTAACCCTACTGCAGGAAGATTAAAATAGTTCTAAACTCAATTATTAATGACATAAAAAAATATTATTTCAAAAGCTGTTTTCAGAATTACAATTTAATGGCAATTTTAATGTAAAGAATCCTTGGCAATCATACTACAGAGGCTGTTGTGCACTCCACTTCCAAAACACTTCCTGTTTTGGTGGTGACAACTGTCTTGTGTTGTCACCCTGTCAGACATGCCCTTGGTACAGACTGCTACTGCTGTGCTGACATACATTGCAAAGGTATGATCCACTGTTGTCATTTTTAGGGAACTGCTTCAGAGCAATAATGTACAGCGACAGTAGAGCAACTGGATGGGAATGAGTTGACAAAAGCTGAAGAATATCGTCAGCACAAAAAAGTATGAAAATAATATTTTATGAAAAAAAGTTTTCTTCAGTGAAAATTGCACATGAAAATATCAGACCCAGAGAAATAGCCAGCTAAAATTATATGAAAAATGCACCATAGGAGGTAATGTTGGGCATGCCCTTCCCACCACAAGCCTGTCAACTGGCCCTATAATAGGCCCTACAAGAAGGTTCTGCCCTTACCGCCACAAGCCTGCTATTTGGTCTTGCTGGTATTTAATAGACATGTGCACACTGAAATATTTTGTTTCGTAATTTCGTTTTCGTCCGAAAAATACATTTATTTAGTTACTCCTGAAATTCGTTTTTATTTATTTTGTTTTTCGTTAAAAAAAATGCATTCGTCCGAAAATCGAAATTAAGGTCGAATCTGTCATTGAAGGCTTATGGTGTCTGTCGAATGTTCTAAGAAAAAAAAAATGAAGAATCTTTAAAAAAATAAAAAAAATTTGACTCTTCGTGTCTCTCTATATCGAATCTTCATGTCTCTCTATGTCGAATCTTTTCTCTCTATGTCAAATCTTTTCTCTCTATGGCAAATCTTTTCTCTCTATGTCGACTCTTCTTCATGTCTCTACAATGTCAAATCTTTTCTCTCTATGTCAAATCTTTTCTCTCTATGTAGAATAATATTGGACTAATAGAGTTAAGGTTAGGCACATTCAACCGCAACGAAAACGAAAATAAAGCATTTTTTTATGTCGGATCTTTCGGTTTTCGTTTTCTGTGCTTTTGTTATCGTTTGTTAAAACGATAACGAAAATACCCGAAATTCGGACAAAAATGCATTCGGACTAAAATGAATGCACATGTCTAGTATTTAATCATGACATGTACATTTGGGGAAACAATTATTTTTCTTAGTTTCTGTTATACAATTTTGCAAATTAATAATTTTTCTTCTGCACTGATGGGCACTAATAGCCTGCACTGATGGGAACTGATAGGCTGCATTGATGGGCACTGATGAGGCTGCACTGATGGGCATTAATGAGGCTGCACAATGGGTACTGATGAGGCTGCACTGATGAGCACCGATGGGCTCTGGTTATCCCTGAAGAGGCTACATCGCACCATGTCCCCGTGTTAATGGGAAAGTCCTTTATAAAAACATTTTTAATAAAAAAAATTCCAGCGGTGGCAATCCACTCTCAGTCTCCGCTCCAACGCTGTTGGTATCCTGCGACGGGTGATCTCCTCTCCGGGGTCCAGCGATGAGAAGATCTCCTCTTCATCCAGGATCCAGCAATGAGATGTCCATCCAGCGCATGCATCACCTGTCTCCACTGGAGACAGCCCTGTGAATTACGCGGCTTCAGTAGTGACAGCTTTTATGTAGGTGAGATCGGGGCCACCCATCACGTCAGAGGGGGACGGGGGTCACATAATTTTTTTTATTTGACGTGGGGCTCCCCATAATATCCATACCAGACCTGAAGGGCCTGGTAATTGAATTTGAGGGGACCCCCAAGCTTTTTTTATTATTTATGAATGACTTTTCTCTGTATTGCCGGGAGCCGTTTTTTAAATTCCTTTTTTTCCTTCAGAAATTACACTTTGTGCAGGGACAGTTCTAAGCACGGGAAACAAGCTCTACTTCACAGGCATACTATACACCTCCCCTAGGTACAAAATTTAAAGGAATATTTAACTTTTATTGTTTCACTTTAAGCATTATTAAATTCACTGCTCAAGAAAAAACACCTGTTTTGAAAAAAAAATGTTGCATTGATACATGTCCCCTGGGGCAGGACTCAGGTCCCCAAACACTTTCTAGGACAATAACTTGCATATTAGTCTTTAAAATTAGCACTTTAGGTTTCTCCCATAGACTTTTACTGAGTGTTCCGTGGCTTTTCGAATTTTCCGCAAACACCCCAAATTGTTTGCTGTTCGCCGAATAGGTGAACAGGCAATGTTCGGGTCGAACATGAGTTCAAATCGAACTTGAAGCTCATCCCTAGTGAATACATAACATATATAAATATAACTCATATATGGAAGACTATGGGAAATGTCCATATGAATGAACCAATCCATGTAGAGAACACATAAAGTCCAGGATAAAATAGTTGTTGCTCAGAAGTGAAGCACAGTGATATAGTGAACACATGGAAACATCAAGGTGTTGTATCTTCAATCAAAATAATGGGGTATGTACTCTTAACAGAGATGGTGGACTTGAATGTCGATGACAAAGAGTCAATTGAGCAGAGAGAGTCAAGATGTGCAGTCTTCTACACCACCCCTTCCAGGGGTCTTGTAGGTGACTGTAAGGTTGAGAAACCAAGTTGAAACAGCCGGATGGAAGGGCAAAAAAAAACTCTCATCGAGGAAGATGTAAAGAGAAAAAAGAAGGGCTTCACATGGTATAGATCAAAAAGGATAGGTTTTATTGAATAAAAACCGATTGACATCCGAAGTAAAAAAATGTGTGATCACAAAAGTAAAAAGGAGCAATATGGGGAGCAATAAGCCAAGCTTGACACGTTTCATCTAAGTAGACTTCAACAGGGGCGTATCTAAATCTAGTTAGAGGGGGTTCACATATAGTTAATGTTAACATCAACATAGAAACAATATATCAACAAAAATGAAAATATCAATAACCAATTTATGACATGAGTCCCAAATGCTAGAAAATAATTTTCATATATATATATATATATATATATATATATATATATATATATATATATATATATATATATATATATATATATATTTATATATATATATTATGATATTAATAAAATTGCAATAGTTTAAAATGATAATGCTGAACATTTGTGATAAATACACTAAAATATCACAAGACAGTGTACATCTATTGAATTATTTTCAATTTAAACAAAGTCCTGCATGAGTTTGCTGCTCTCTTCTAAGAGTAAAAATAATTACAATCTACAATCTACAATTATAAACCGAGCAGTACACAGTGTTCTATGTCTGTAACAGGCGCTCCACGCGCCTGTTTCTTCTGTAATGCGCTAGCAGCACATCAGCACGCACAGGCTCGTGCGTGAGCGGCAATGGTGCATCGGCACGCATGGGCACGGGCAATCACAGCACTTTGGTGCGCACAGGCATGCGCACGAGCGGCAGTGGCGTATGGCACATGCTGACGCCATTTTGGCGCCAAACCAGGCTATTTAATGGAGCTGATCCTGCGGCCTCTTGCTGTTCGGTCTTCAGCGCCTCCCGTTACCCACCTTATACCCGTTACCTGATTGTCTACAGTTCCTGCTACCCGGCTTGCCTCTGATCATCCTTGACCTCCGCATGCCCTGACCCCTGGCTTGTCTGACCTTGTCTCTGCCTGCTTCTCTAATCTGACTGCTGCCCGCCTGTTACTGATCCGGCCTGAACTACGACTTCGCTCCTGCTTCTACCTTGTACCTGATCCACCCGCCAGTGTTTGACCCAGCCTGCCTGACCCTGCTTGTGCCCGTACTACAGCACACCTCCCTCCTGTTGCTGATCCTGGCTTCCTGCACCAAGCTCCAGCTGTATGTTGTCCTGCTATCCCAAGCATCGCTGACATCTCCCTGGAGTCTACAGGAGTCCACCTCAGCTCCAGCACAGTGTTCCTGCCTAGGCGATTGTGCGACCTTTTACTCTCGAGCTCCCTGTCCACACTACCAGGGGCTCTGGAGTCAGAGAAGCAAGAGTAGCCACTCCCTGCACGTCAGGCTCTAAAACCAGGTACGTGACAAATGCGCTCTTTGCTGGAATGCATTACGGCGACCGCGCGATGACATCATCATGCGGTGCCATGAGCGTTCCACCATGGAACGCGGAAGTGCGCCGCACTATACGGCACTTTTTTCAAATCACTGTGAATGTATTACAGCTGTCTGGTACCTGTCTCCTGCCTATAAAGGCATTCACCTGGTACACAGACAGTGTTATATTATTGTCAGCTGTAGCTCGGCCACGCTACTCATACCTCTGGCATCGCTCCCCATGCTGCAACACCATTCCAGGCAACAACTACTACTTAGGTGCTCTTGCACCTACTGCAAAACAGAACCATTGCTGAGGACAACCTTTGAGGCCTTCTTGCTAAACAACCTACACCACGGAATCCCTATTTCCTACATTGAAGCCTGCAAATGGATAAGTAGCTATTGTATCACTTGTACGACTAGGAAGATCTGCTGCTTATGTTCCATCTAATACATTTGTTGTAACTTAATATGCTTTGTGGATATCAACATACTAACTGGGATATACTGCTGTGCTAAGGACTGTTTGCTAAGGAATACTTTAAAGGGTCAGCTACCCTCAAATTACCTGAGCTATATGGCCTCTCATATGCAACTACTATTACGTGTGCAATATTCACCTTGTGTATGCAACTATAATTATCTGTGCTATATTGCCTCTCATACTCAACTACTATTACGTGTGCAATATTTACCTCATTTATGCAACTACTATTACCTGAGCTATACAGCCTCTCATACGCAACTACTAGTTGTCCTATTTACTACGAGCTTGACATAAGTACAAATCCCTTATAGGCCTTGTCCTAATTGTTCGAACATGTTCGCTCTAACTTTTATATGCTAGGGGTTGATGGGATTTTATACCATCTCCCTTAGTGACCTAATACATCCCTATATGCTCAAAGTGATATGATGTAGAGAACCCCCAAACTCCTGTTTGTGTGGAGTGTCGCCTGGGGTCCCGTACTGATAATCACTTGCATATATAGGTGTATTGGAATCTTGATCTTTAAAGTATATTATATCATTTTAAACTCAAAGCTCTGGTCACATATTGTAATGCGTCCATCCTTAGTAGTTCAACGCTTTTCTTTATGTGACAGAGAGATGATGTAGAGATCCCCCAAACTCCTGTTTGTGAGGAGTGACGCCTGGGGCCCAATACTGAGTTGTCACATAAAGAAGCGCTTTGAAATCCTTGCCAACTGCAGTTGTGGTTCACTCCGTTCACCAGTGCTGTTACAATGTCATCACTAAAACATCTATCCAACTTTAATTTCCGTGCTTGAAAAAGTTGTTTAGGCATATCATTATCATTGTTATTGCTGATATACTCTGATAACAATTTTGAATTATTTACAAACTAGGTTAATAAAATTAAATTGAAGAGAAAATCTATGTTGCCTAAATACGAAAAGAATTAGGCTATAGCTTTTCTTGTAAATTACAAATCCTTGATATTACTAATATTTTATAAAAAATATTTGGCTTTTTTTTTTGTAAAAAATTGAAAACAATATCCTATCACATAAGCAGACATTATACATAGTTAGACAGTTTGAAAAACTGTCCGGCGGCCGCGATGTACGTGATTCCTCTTGATCCATCTCCAAACGCCACTAAAATATGTATACCACAGTAACAGAAATGTCAAGAACCCCCCGATGGTTATCAGTGGATACCTGTGGTTAATGAAATAAATCTGATGGAACAAGTAATAGTAGCACTCAAACGAAGAGAGGAGGAGTTTAACAAAACTTGGTTTTATTGCACAACTTCAATTGCTCTTGAACATACAACACACTCTTAAACCCCTGAGGATGCTCAGAGGTAATTCTGAACATAATTCCTGCCTCCTCCTCCTCCTCCTCCTCCTCCTCCCTGGTTTTGTGGGGGCTTTATGTGCTAGATTATACTTTTTTTGTACCCTCTTGTCCTTCCCCCTACCTTTTATACATCAACCTTACGACTATGGTTTCTTAAACATTCTCTCTAAAACCCTGTACACCTTTCTAAAAGGAAAAATAAAAGCTTGTACACTGGCTCTATTGTCTATATTTCTTATCCTGTTTTGTCACATTTCATTACAACAACTCTAAAGAGTCTGAAGAACCGATGTGTCCATTCTGTTACTTACTCAAATGACCCTGCATCAGCTTTAAGCGTTTAGTTATTTTCCACTCTATAAATGTCTTTTTTTTTAATCTATATCTGTTAAAGCTTTGACCATAATGTAGCTATGACCGTCATGTCTGTACTTATTGATGCAGTTATCTGTATTCTTTTGCTGTTGTACGATTAAAAAATTATAAATGTTAGGAATTCTCCTTGGTTAACAAATAATTCCTTTCATTTCCTGGACCACTAGGACAGGAAGTGAAAGAAAATCTTCCCAGAGGAACACAGACAAGAAAAAATAACCCACACGGGAATTCTAAACCCTTTTTTCATGAAGCTAAAGAAATATCTGAAGAAATAGCTGTTTGTTATAAAGGAGGGAAGTATGGGACTTTACATGAGACATCCTGGGAAGTAGGAGTCCCCATCCCTATCAATTGCAAATAAAGGGGGGGTTGGAATTTTAAATGAGGCACATAAGTAAAAAACACATTGGATCAAAAACACAGGTTTAGTAAGAATTAACATAACACAACGCATATACAAGAACAAATAATTGGTCAAATGATCGTCATAACTGATAGCCCAGTATGGGTAATAACATGTGTGAATATGAATCATAGAGAAGGGTATACAAACATCTTGGCCAGTTGGCTCCATATAAAGAAATAAGTTAACATTAAAATTTAATGAATCACATTATATATACCGTATTTATCGGCGTATACCGCACACTATTTTCAGGAAAAAGCTGCTGGTGAAGAGAGTTGAACTTCTGCTCAGAGTGAAAGTGAGAGTGTGTACATGTCAAAACTAGGGACTCTCTTGCCTGCCAAAAAAAATGACATGGTAGGTGGTGGACATGGTACAGGAGGTGGTCATAGGCTGTGCAGACTTGGTACAGGAGGTGTCATAGGCTGTGTGGACATGATATAGGAGGTGGTCATAGGCTGTGCGGACATAGTATAGAATGTGGTCATAGGCTAGGGATATCTTCTCCAGCATGGGGATATCTTCTCCAGCATGGGGATGTCTTCTCCAGCATGGGGATATCTTCTCCAGCATGTTTCCAGCAGCTCCAGGCTCAAAGGTAGGGATACATGCAAACACAAAATATATATTTGTTTTTAAATCAAGCCGATCTAGCAGGAACTTTTTTTGTTTTCTGGTGATTCTTACTAGATTGCCTTGATTTTGGATTAAAAAATAATTACTTTTGGTATGATAATAGGTACTTCTTACAAGTGACTGGTGTTGCCATGAGAGCATGTTTTGTGCAATATTGTGGCCAATATTTTTATGGCACACTTGGAGACAGAAACTGTATTCAAGGATAAACCTAAGCAATTCATGGGTTATGATAGATTTAAAGATGACCTGTTCTTCAGTTGGAATGAAAATGCATTGAGATCCTTTATGAAAAGGATGGATGCTAATGATTACAATATCATCCTCTCTTGGTACATAGATACTAGTAGAGCGGTGTTTCTAGATTTAAATACTGTGGCTGCTGATGGTAAATTTATTGCTAAGAATAATTTTAAGCCCACCAACCATAACGGGTATATAGCCACAGTTGCCACAAGAATTGGCAGTTCAATATCCCCAGGGAACAATTTATTACATGGCAAAGCAATTGTACATTTGTTAATGATTATGAATGAGCAACAAACCGAGATATTGGTTAAGGGGTTTATACAGAAAGGTTATGACAGATTAATGATTGAGCAGGAAATTAACAGGGTAAGGGATATGGATAGATGTCTGTTAGTTTAAAATAAAATATGTGCATCAGCTAATAATAAAAAAAGTAGGGCTGTTACTGATCAAAATTTTTCTGTTCGATTAATCGTTTTTTTTAATCGATTAATCGACTAATTTTGATTAATTATAACGCACATACAGATCCAACTACTTTTAGCTGATCTCCTTGCAGGCTGATTCCCAACCACTGGAAAAATGGATAGCAGGATACAAAGAACACACAAGGCAGCGCTCGATGGGAATAGCATTAAAACTTGTATAGTCTTCAAGTAGGTAACCAAATAAATATTGCACTGGAGATAAAATCGATGTAGCTACATAAACTGTAAAAATGGTGCGAGTAATACCAAACGGTACCAAAAGCAGTCATAAAAACATGTAGCTAAGTATGACACTGGTATAAAAATGTGTACAATGATACCACTGCTGAATCCAGATGAGGAGGGGGTTAACATCAGTCTGTCGGCATGTAGATGTCCCATGAAGGGAACTATCACAACTCCCAGTGGATGGTTGTAGAATCCCAGGTTGATAGAGGGAAGTGATAGAGGGAAGTGTAACAGCCCTTGTGTGTGGCAGATAGTGAGGTCCCCCTGCCATGCAGATATGAAGGCACAGCAAAGGAGCCCTTCAGATGGACATGGCAAGCCCCGCTGGTGTCTGTGACGTTACTGGATCTCCAAAGGAACTCCCTGAAGGCCCAGAAGCCGGCGGAGAGGTGAGTACCAATCAAAAGAATTTTAATCGATCAAAAAGATTTTGATCGATCAAAACAATTTAAGATTAATTAATTAAAAGTTAATTTGCACACCCCTAAAAAAAAAAGTTCAGGATGTTATTACATTACAATATTACATTTAAATATATGGAAATAATGATCAAAATGTACTAGGGCATTTTGCTTAACCGCTTGGGATCCGCGCTATAGTCAAATGACAGCTACAGCGCGGATCCCAAAATCCAAGTGGACGTCAATTGACGTCCGCCCCTTTGCGCGTTCCCCGCGCGCGCTCCAGAGCACGCAGCGGGGAAACTCTGTGTTGGCCGTGTCCCTTGGACAATCAGAGTGGCCGTTTGCGATGCGATCTGTGCGGCCAATGAGAGATGATCTCATATGTAAACATATGAGATCATCTCTCATTGCCGTTTTACACGGAGACAGCGGTGCTGTCTCTGGAGAGGAGACCGATCTGTGTCCCTTGTCACCACCCCCAGTCACCCCCCCTCCACCTACAGTTAGAACACAATGCAGGGAATACACTTAACCCCTTCCTCACCCCCTAGTGTTAACCCCTTCAATGCCAGTCACATTTATACTGTAATTAGTGCATATTTATAGCACTGATCGCAGTATAAATGTGAATGGCGTCAAAAGTGTTCGATGTATCCGCCATAACGTCGCAGTCCCAATAAAACTCACAGATCGCTGCCATTTCTAGTAAAAAAAAAATAATAAAAAATTATAATTCTGTCCCCTATTTTGTAGGCGCTATAACTTTTGCGCAAACCAGTCGCTTATCGCGATTTTTTTTTTACCAAAAATATGTAGAAGAATACATATCGGCCTAAACTGAGGGAAAAAAATGTGTTTTTTTTTTTTTTATTGGGATATTTATTATAGTAACAAGTAAAAAATATTGTATTTTTTTCAAAAATGTCGCTCTTTTTTGTTTATAGCGCAAAAAGTAAAAAACGCACAGGCGATCAAATACCACCAAAAGAAAGCTCTATTTGTGGGGAAAAAAGGATGTCAATTTTGTTTGGTAGCCACGTCGCACGGCCGCGCAATTGTTAGTTAAATCGACGCAGTGACGGAAGCTGAAATTTCACCTGGGCAGGAGGGGGGTATATGTGCCCAGTAAGCAAGTGGTTAAGGATTCGATTTTGGGTCGTGTTCTGCCAGCATGTCCTGTATTCACATATGGGAAGGCATCTACATTAAGGAACATAAAAAGAAAAAAATAGCCTTTACATACACTTTAATTGTGGGGGTTTCTGGTGAAAACTGTGCACTTCATAGATTCTTCCTCTTAGGAGACCCAGTGGGAGACATTAACTAAAACTGGGGCACTCAGAATTTGGTGCAGCTGTACATGATAGCCAATCAGCTTCTAACTTTGGCATGTATAAATAAGCTTTGACAATTAAACCTGGAAGCTGGTTGATTTCTATGCAGGGTTGCACCAGACTTTGCTGGCTCCGGTTTAGGTAAATCTCTCCTAGTGTTATCACCCGGTAATACACTAACCACCGTCAAAAGGCTTAGATAGTAACAGTTAACTCCTGGTGCATTCATTAATACCAAAATAAACAACACATATGAAGATGTTGTGAAATAATTTTATTAATTACATTTTAACATATTCTGTACTGAAGATGCATTGTTTATCTTTAATCGGCTGAATAAATTAAAACTGTTTTGTGCAAATAGTTGGTTGATCAATCTCTTATTTGGAAAATTGAATATACATGAAACCCAACGGTTGTTTTCTTTAAACATTTCATCCATATGAAATTAATTTGAGAGAGAAAAATACATTTTATTACAATAATGGTTCTATATGATTAGAATAATAATTTCCAAATAAAAATATAATGAAAATGAATAGATTTGCATCCCATGTTTCTACAATCAATAGATGCAGCCAAAAAACAAGATGTTTTTACAAATAAGAATTTGTTTTCTGGAAATGTTGTTTGGTTCATCGGTACCCTTTTTTCATTCATATGCTTCCTTATCTTATTTAAAAAACGATCTTTAAAAGGTTCATCCAAGTAAAATTTAAAGCAAGTTTGAAGGAGCAGAAACACTGCTAAATTACCATCTAAAGGAGGTAGCTCACAATATACTGTATGCTGTCAGCAGGTATATTTTTCTTCAAGTTGTGCACCTCTAAAACTGCCTGAAGATCTACTTAAAGGGGTTGTAAAGGTAAAAAAAAAAATCCCTAAGTAGCTTCCTTTATCTTAGTGCAGTCCTCCTTTACTTACCTCATCCTTCGATTTTTCTTTTAAATGTCCTTATTTCTTCTGAGAAGAGGGGGCGAGCAGGATTGTCAGGACGCCCACTAACACACAGCTCCTTTCTCTATCTGAAAAGTAGAGAGTGTCCTGACTTGCCTGCTCACCCCCTCAAGAGGCTTTCTCCACACCAGGGAGAAAGCCTTGCATTACTGTGTGGAGTTACAGACACAAGAACAGGAAGTGAGGATTTCTCAGAAGAAATAAGGACATTTAAAAGCAAAATGGAAGGATGAGGTAAGTGAAGGAGGACTGCACTAAGGTAAAGGAAGCTATTTAGGGAAAAAAATAATTACTTACAACCCTTAAATTGTTTCAACAAAATAAAGAGAGAACCATGGAGGGGATCTTCCAAAAGCATACTATGTGTTTACCATCTTATAACCAAAACATTGGATACAAAAGTACAGAAAAAGGATTGTAGAAGGAAAAACAGAAACCTCATAATATAGAAACTTCATTAAAGAAGAAAAGTCCAAGCACAATATTGTTATTTAAGAAAGATATTATTTAAATTGTATTTAAATAAATATTTAAAATCACAGTAGATTTCCTTAAAAAACGTTTAATAAAAATGCAAGTAATTTAAGTGTGGAAATTTAAACAGGCCTTTGGGGTCGTAATGAACATAAGGATGCAGGCAGCCATAAGGAGTTAGGCTAGCTGAGTAAGATGACTGCTAGGCTGAAAATTAGAGTTTCTCCATACACAGCCGTGAAAGAGTTCTAATTGTCCCTTGGGTTAGATTAAATGCAAAATAACTGCAATGAAAATTATAACAGTTGCATAAAGAAACTTTGCATTTTCCTGCTGTAAACTCCACTTAGTCTTGTGTTAGGTCACTGCCATGGAATATGATTGGTGTATTTATGCAGCAATAGACATCCTTCCTCCAGAAGAGATGATTCAGTCTCTGGAATGCCCTGATATCAGGTATTCCTGTACTACAAGCCAACCAGCCATTCTCTTCTCAAGTGAATTATGTGTAATTTTGTGCACAAGCATGTAAAAAGACCATCTTGGCTGTGATCACAAACAGCCGGAGGTGTTGGAGTTCTTAGAATTCTAATGCATTTATCTTCGGTGTTCACACATCAGTGACCACCACTTCAGGAAACTTTCTAGCAATCATGCAATGTGTTTTTTTTTTATTGAATGGTTTCTTTTCAAGTCCTCTTTAAGCATTGGAAGTCTTACAGCAAATTGTTTAAGAAAAGCCATTAAAAGTAAAACACTTAGTATTACACCATGGAAAATCCCTTAAAGGAAAACTCCATTTTTTATGAAACAATTATTTAAATTAAAAAAATCTGTTTTGTAGGTTAAAGTTGCACTCAGGAAGCTATACGAACAACTTCTATTAAAAATTGTTTAAACACAGTAACAAACATTTTAAATATTGCAGCTAACCAGTACTTATATTTGGTGGCTTCACTTGGTGATCTAGTCAGTAATGTACTTCCTGTCCTAGGATGACAACACTCACTCACCATTGTATTGTATCTCTTTAGAAGCAGCGTTGTCATCCGAAGCTACTTCCTTGATGTCACAAAATAAACAAAAATGATTATATAACTAATATATCAATCTCCACTATGCAGCGCTATGTGCAATAGATAAAGTGCAATTCAAAAATGAATAAATAAATCGATTAGGAGATAAAAAATCAATAGTAAGTCATTAATATTAAGAGAAAAACACAATAGAACACAGGTGCTCAATATATCCCATGAACTTGGGATGACCTGCGGAAAGGTTGGGTGCTACAAGATGTTTAACTGCTGATCTGTAAAAATGTTTGTTTTACTGTAATATGGATCTGTCATTGTGTAGTGAAGTTGTTGTTTTTGACATTTACTTGTCTAATTAGACATCTGTCTGTAACATGTTTACTATTTTTGTCCACACTTAAAACCCAACAAAATGTATTGTTATATATATATATATATATATATATATATATATATATATATATATCCCATGAACTTTAAAAGTATAAACAATGAAATTCATTCAATAAAAGTCCAATAACTGAAAGTGCTCTTTGTGCTGAATCTTCAATTGCATGAATCAAATCAGCGTTCATTTTGCAGTGTGGCCCACTCCCAACAAAGAGTAACTCACCACAATGATTTGACTCTCTAAAAAATAGATTGGCAAACAACGCATATTGCACTCCTTTGGGTGGGTAACGTCAACTTTTCTTTAAATTCCAACCCCCTTCAAAAAAAAAAAGTGCCCTGTATTCAAGCAGAAACAACCATTCAATAACATTAGCAGCCCAATAGTGTAATTCCACAAAAATATAGATCAGTTTATTTAGTTTCAATATCTATTCACAAGCTTCAAGGAAACACAGGCACATATCATAAAGCTTCTGGATCTCTGCTGGATACAATGTAGACAAAAGCTGGCCCATCCATCACTCTGTATCACTTCCCAGCCAGAGCTCCATTCAGTTACTCTGAGAGATTGCACCTACCCATGCCCAGATGTGTTTTGTCCATAATAATTTATTTTAACTTCCTTGACTTCTTATCTTGATTGCTCACGCAGATACTGCTGCCCAATAATTCTTCTGATCCAGCCATTAGTTTCCCTGCACAGATTCACACTGGAAAGATCTATTTTGAGTCTATTCAGGGTTCTCATTTTAACCAAGGTCCTGATGAAGGGGGAGTTTCTTTGAGTCCCAAAATACTTTAGCTGTTTTAAAAAAAAACTAATAAATTAATGTGGGCTCTTTTATCCTTTGGTCTGGCATGTCTTCCATGTGTCCATGTTTGTTTCTGGTAACATGCTGGGGTACCCACTAGAGGGTAGCCTTGTTTGTTGTATGAACTCACATTAATGGCTAAGTTCACCTTTGTTCACTTTTTTTTTCTAAATTCCAGCTCTCATATGTACCAACATAGCAATAATGTACTTATTGTGTAAAAATAAAACAGCTTTCCTTTTAGTCTACACACGCTTACCTCACTGTCTTTATGAATGTTTAAAAACACTGCTGGATTACTTCTGCCTTACTTCCAAGACAGACTTTAGGTCATGACACAGGAAGGAGTTGACACGCTGAGGAAAGATGATGCCGGGTGTGTGCTAATGAGATCAGCTGGTCAACTTCTTCCTGTGTCATGACCTAAAGTCTGTCTAGGAAGTAAGGCAGAAGTAAGGCTGGCCATACACTATACAGATTTCTTCTATAGATTTCCTTTAGATTTACCAAAACCATATAATATGAGGTCAAATCTAAACATTTTCAATTTATATGCTATCTGGCAGGCCCTTCTACAACACATTTGAAGGTAAATCTAAAGGAAATTGAATAAGAAAATTGTATGGTGTATGGCCAGCTTAATCGAGCAGTGTTTTTAAACATCCATAAAGACAGTGAGGTAAGCGTGTGAGAATAAATGGAAAGCTGTTTTATTTTTGCACAATAAGTACAATAATGCTATTATGGTACATAGGGAAGCTGGAATTAAAAACAAAAAAACGAACAAAGGTGAAAAAATATGGCCCATGAACTCCTCCTCGCCCTTTTCACGGCCACATATCGGGAAACAGTACGAACTGCAGAAGACAGCCCATACGCAGCACAAACTCGAGAATGAGAACGCACTTCCAACATGGCTTCAAACTGGTCGGCTGGTTAGAACGCACCTAGGAACAGTAAGGCCTATAAAGAACGACCTTAAAATCAGAAAATGAGCGGACAGGAATTCACTGCAAAACAGATACTGCAAGCACTGAAAGACAGATACGGACCCACAAGCATGAACTGAACACCAGAAAACGATCTGAAAAGCATGGAGACTGAAAAGCGCGAATCGGCTCTAATCAAATTTAATTAACACGTGGTAACACGAAATCAGCAAAATCAGCCCCAAGGGTGGCGCCATTGGATTTGAACTTCTCCTTTATAGTGCCGTCATACGTGTTATACTTTACCGCGTTCTGACACGATCGTTTTTTTAACCAATGGTGTGTAGGCACGACTGATGAAAGTCAGCTTCATCGGATATCTGATGAAAAAATCCATCAGTCCGTTTTCATCAGATGAACCGATCGTGTGTATGTGGCATTAGAGGTGATTTGCAGAGGTTGCTGGAAACAGCACACTGTATATAGGTGTAGGATAGTCAGAGAGCAGCAAAAGTCATCAGCTGGTATTTATCAATGATTAACTAATAAATGTGGCTAAATGTTACTTACTCTTATATTTCTATAATTCTCTGTAAAATAGCACTGGAAAAAAAGAGCCAAACTGGTGGCCAATTAACATGCTGACAGGAGGAGACAATGAAGCGAGCGTAGGGCTGACTCATAAATATGCTGCTTCTCCTTCATTGACCAATCCCCAGCTGGGACAAGAAAGCATTGCATAACTGCAGTAGAGAGAAAAAAGGTCAACAATTTTACTGTGCTTTTCTGGCAGTTGGTCATATCTTAAGACTTCAGACAGAAATACAAATCTTTTGGTAGATAAAGCAACCCTATTTACGTATTCAAACATATATTTAACCTAGAGTTCAGCTTTAATTTTAAGTGGAGAGTGGAGAGAAAAATCAAGAAATGGCCACACTATTGGAATTTTGTATGCAGCTTGTGTACTGAAAATAAATCTAATTTCCTCTGTGAGATTGGCCATATGCCTGCACAGGATTTGAGGTAAGATTTCAGGCATCCTCAGTTCTGGTTTGCTTAGTGAGATACTCGCCAAGGGTGCTGCACATCTGGAAGGATGCCAATCTTTTTCTTTTTACAGCACTTGGACTGATTGTGTAATTAGAGCAGGCAGGCCTTCCCATTTATGAGCCTGTGTGGGTAAGCTTGTGCAAAGCCTGATCATATGATCTTTCTTGATATATATCAAGAAAGATAACTAGGTAGGAATCTTCAATGATGTCTGTTAAAACATACAAAATGTACAAATTCACATATGTAAGCTGGAGATGGGCTATGGGCAAACTGACCTTGAGGGTTTAAGGTCATACCAAAAACACTATTTAATTCTTGAATTTAAAGCATAACTCCACCCAAAACTTCACTCCTCCCCTGCCACATTTGGATTGATATTTTAGGGAGGAAGTTAGTTTTGACAGGTACACGCTGCCACTCCTGCTTTGATACCTAGGCAATCCCAGTGGAAATGCCAGCACTGGAGACAGAAAACCAGTGAAGAAAAAGGCTCGGGTGAGGGCATCACTGGAACTTTGGACAGGTGAGTGTCTGTTTGCTGCTGACTTTTAGCTGACTTTTGACTGAAGCTCCTATTCAAGTGCTATGTATGTATGTTCCACTGACATTTTATTTATCCATAAAATATGTTAAATAAAATCAATATTAGAAATAAAAATAATAATATCATTCTTTGGTATAATAACCTTGTAAGGCATTTCAAGTCCATAAAACAGTTATCTCAATTGAATAAATCCCCAAAACCCAATGTATCCAGCTTCTTCCCAGCAGCAGCATAAGGAAAGGGGGGTGCACTGTGATGTAAGGGAGAGTGGGGGATTCAACTTCTGATGGTGGGGTGGCTCTTGACATCTAATGAAAAGAGGAGAGGATGCGCTGGACATCTAATGTTACAGCTACAACCGGCCCCTTTGAGGGCAATCATAATGCTGATGCGGCCCACGATTAAATGGAGTTTGACAACCCTGCTCTAATGTAAATATTGTTTACAGCTTCCATGGTTGGTTATTTGCCTGTTTTTTCAATCTCTCCACATTTCTTTTTATTGGTGACTACATTTTTAAGGTGGTGTCACTGGCCAATGGCATGGCATGATAGATGGAAGGAGGTGGATCAGAGCTCATCCATACAATAACAAATTAATTTATTCACTCTAAACAACTAGCTATCATATACACTTAATCAAAAGACCAAAACAATATCATTAGCTAGCTGCATTCAACACTAATATAATAGGTTTTGTGTAGTTGCTGGCTGTTGAACCACATGCCAATGGTTTCAATATTGGTGCCATGTCTATAATAGTGAAATACCCCACTAGTTTGCCCAGTTTCACAAAACTGTCAGGGCCTTTACAAAGCCATTTGATGGTGTCACATTCCTTCTGTGAATCTTTCATAATGTATAATACATCAGCTGTGGGCCAGTGACACCTCATTAATGCAGTATTGTGAAACAATGTCAACCAACCAAAAAAAAGAAAAAAAAGTAAAATACAAGTTTTGAATGGGAATGGCGTTCATGATTTTCATTTCTATCTATATGCACTGGGTGCCATTAAAATATGCCCCTGCTGATCTTGCTGGTTGCACTTCAGTTTGCCCAAAACTATATTTTAAAGGGTTGATATCTGGAGCTGGGTTTGCTCATGTTGAAAAGGGTGGACAGATTTCTGACCTGTTATTAGTGAAAGACCTGTTTGTCTGGGGAAGCCTATTGGTTCAAGAATCTGGGGTTGATTTACTAAATTTAAATAGGCCGAATGAGCTGTCGACTTCCACAATCTAATCATGCACAAGCAAAAATATATATATATTTTTTTAATTATTATTTTCCGTGCATGTGATTGGGCTTTGCAAAGTGAAATTTCACCACATTCCTTAAAGGTGAAGTCCAGCCAAAGCTTGTTTATTTCCAATGGGTCGCAGTAAATTTTGCACTCCTGTGACCAGTTTTCAGCAGAGAGCAGACTGAAGTCTGCTCTCTACTGATGTCACCATTGTCAGTCCAGGCACAATGTCATCGCGACAATGGAAGTCCGGATCTGTCAGGTGCCTGACTGACATCTGTCTCAGCCTCTCAGCGAGCCTCTAAGAGCATGAGATGGCCGCTCTGCCCCCTCCACAGCTCAGTGCTCCAATGAGCGAGGAGGGAGAAGAGCAGAGAGCTGTGACTAACAGTCTGCAGCTCTCTGCTCACTGAAATCTGAAAAACGAGTGATCAGCGATGTTTGATCGATCGGTTTTCAGTGCAGAGGTGCCAGGGGACAGATGCAGCATTGGACCGATTCTGAAAACATTGAGGTAAGTATGAATCTAAAAAAAAAAGATGTATTTTTTTCTCTTTTAAAGTAGATCTAAAGGAAAAACTGGATAGAGTAAGGGAGGGTTATAATCACTGTTATAATTTTTGCATCTGTGTCCCATTAGGGAGATTTACCTTCACTTCCTGTCCCATAGCCAAAATAGTAAGTGAAATAAATCCCTGAAAATTAAGTGAATCCACTGACGCCACCCACCTGAACTAATGCCCCTCTATTATTGTTCTGGGGACACCCCAATATTTGGAATTTTATTTTACTTTTGATGATAACGTTAAACAGAGGGTAACACATAGAGGGTAACAGGTGCACAGACAGCAATAAAAAACCTGACATGTGTTCTAATCCCACTCTACTCTATCTCAAAGATTTGCCTTTAGTTATATTTTGGAAAATTCCCTTGCAAAGTGAATAGCTTATTTTCATTTAATAAGTCATCCCCAATGTATAAAAAAAAAACTTATTTTATGGTTTGCTAATCCTGAAATCAGTAGATAAATGTTCCACAGCATGATGCCCCATGATGATGAATAATAATTTATGCTCCTATGTGGAACTAGGACCCCACGGCAGTGCAGGTTCTTACTATTCCTTGAATGTAATTGGGTATTCTTTGGAAAGTGAATTTTTACCACATTTTCTAAAGGGATAATTCTCTTCCAAAGTGAAAATTCCCCGGCAAAATGATGAACTTATTTTCCACTAGTAAATCGACTTAATTGTCTCTAATACATTTACTAATTCTGTATTCTATATTGTTATGGATTGTGCAAGATGCTATAATTGTGTTCACATTAGGAATGCATGAACGAAAGAGGTTGTAATAAATCTTTTAAGAATGGTTATGTGCTCTGGTACATTGTAATTATGAAAACATTAGTAACAATATCATCAATGAAACTGACAAATCTGCTGATTTATACTTTGGAACAAGCGTGTGAACTCTGTTTTTTAATTTTTGCAGAAAGAATGAATAATGATAATAAAATGGACAATCCAATACTAACGACTGCAATGCAGCTCATAGTAATTGCATTGTATATTCAGCCTCCGCATGTTTACAAAAAACTTGCAAAGACTGAAATCCTAGCTCTCATTTAACCTGGCCCCCCCTTGTGCATGTGTGATCTTCTGATCTACATAGGTTAGAATATCCATTTGCTTATTCCATTTATTATCAGGAAACTCCAGTGCTGCATTGCTTCTGTAGATAACTTTAGCTTTTTATTGGCTATTTTTAAGCGATTCTTTCAGTTGTAATGTTCTACATGTACAATTATATATTTCTGGCTTGTTTCCAAGAGAAAATGTTTTCCATCAGAGAAGAAACATCTAAACATGGACTTAATTGTTTCAGCTTTCAATCTTCGGTAACGTAAATTGTAACCAGGTTTTAGCAGCAGACATAATTCTCTATAGAAGCAGGATGGAGAAAGATTTCACATGAAAAATAATAATAATTTATTTTTTCTTTGTTTCTTATGGTAAATCTTAGGGTGGCCAATAACAGTAGGAGTAGGGACATCTAACCATCTTTGAATGGTGTGCATGGTTTTGTCATCTACATCTGTCTTGATTTTCTCGATTCAGCATAAAACAAATTCATATGTTGTTGTTGATTTACTAAAGTAGACATTTTAAAGATATAGTCCATCTTGTGTTTTGCTGGTGTGTTTTATAGGGATGAGTGGATATGTCTCAGTTTTTGCTTGACGTTTGCTAACATTGCTGTGAACCCCATTAAAACCTAAGGGGGGGGGGTAGCAGGTGAATATTGTTCAATTTAATTTGTAGGTCTAAAAAGCAAGCTAACTATTGTCAAACAAAAGGCATAGGAAGAAGCTGGATACTGGCATGAGTGACATGTGCAAATGCCAAAATTAAATAAAAAAAACTCTAATTACAAATAATTGTCAGCTCTACCTAGCAGTTCCAATATACACTGTTAATATGGCTGCTGAAATCCCATCATTTTAAAGAAAGGGTGGCAGGTGGAAGCTCAGTACTTTATATTAGGGCTGTTACTGATTACAATTTTCGTGTTCGATTAATCAATATTTTTTAATCAATTAATCTACTTATTTTGATTAATTATAACGCACATACATTTTTCGGATTACCACCATATATAGTCCCCACTGTAATATCCACAGACATCTCCCCCACTGTAATATCCACAATCACCCCCACTGTAATATCCACAATCTCCCCCACTGTAATATGCACAGACATTACCCCACCGTAATCCACAGACATCTCCCCACGGTAATATGGTCCACATCTCCAGACATCTCCCCCACTGTATAGGAAGATTAGTGCTTGCTTAGTCTTACCAGAGAAGCCGGCTGAACACGAGCAGTTGAGGCTGGGTGATGACATCAGCGTGCCACTCTAGGCTTACCTAGGCAGCCGCCGGTGGACCAAGATGGCCACCGCTCTGGGAGCTAGGCCGAAGCCACGCCCTTTCCTATGGCCAAGGCAACAGCCGGGCTTTGCGGATCAAGTGGTGTGCCGATCCACATATGGTGACCCGTTCAGGTCACAGATCATTTATGATTCGTTGCACCACTAGTACCGTTCAAAAGAATTTGGTCCAATCAAAATTTTTTTACGATTAATCAAGGAATTTATTTCCACAGCCCTACTTTAAAGTATTTGGCCTTGTGACTCAGCTGATCAGAAGCAAAGGTTGCATACTGTATTATAGGTTGTCCTATATTTCTAGCATTGAATGTGCAAAGATTTAGACCAGAAGTATGTGATTAGTTAGCACTGAGAATATCAGGGACTCACTACAAATCTATGGTAGCAGTAAACCCGAACCTCATCTCTAGTGCTTTAATATACATACTGTATATTCTTGGTTGCAGATATTGGAGATACCAAGCACATAAATAGAATAAATTACCACCAACGTTTTGGTTACAGATGATCTTGTCTGGGTTTTCTACTTAAATTTACTTAAATGAAGCGATGTAGCGTGAGGGGTGGGGATCAGCCGGTGCAGTCGCCCCGGCAGTGAAATGTATACAGGAATCAGTGGCTATTTTTAGCTCTGATCACTGTATAAATGTCAAAATAGTGTCAAAAGATCTGTCCACCGCAGTCCCGATAAAAATTGATGATCACTGCCTTTACTAATAAAAAAATAATAATAAAACAAATGTCATAAATCTATCCCCTATTTTGTAGACACTATAACTTTTGTGCAAAACAATCAATAAATGTTTATTGCAATTTGTTTTTTACCAAAAATATGTAGAAGAATACATATCAGCCTAAACCGAGGAAGAAATTCATTTTTATATATATATATATATATATATATATATATATATATATATATATATATATATATATATTTTGAGGATATTTATTATAGCAAATTGAAAAAAAATTTGCTTTTTTTTTACATAATTGTCTGCCTTTTTTTGTTTATAGCGCAAAGAATAAAAACCGCAGAGATGATCAAATACCACCAAAAGAAAGCTCTATTTGTGGGAAAAAAAGGACGTCAATTTTGTTTGGGTTCAGCTTCGCACGACCGCGCAATTGTCAGGTAAAGCGACGCAATGATGTATCGCAAAAAATGCTCTGGTCATTAAGGGGGCAAATTCTTCTGGGGCTGAAGTGGTTAATATAATCCCCCTTCCTTATCTATAACATTATATAAGTTAGCATTATACACATTAATCTCTACCATTTGTGATACCATAAATTGATAGGGCAGACTAGGTATTATTGTAACACTCACAGAAACGTTAAAGTGATTGTAAAACCAGAAGGTTTTTGATCATAATGCATTATATGCATTAAGATCAAAAGCCTTCTGTATGCAGCAGCTCCTCCTAGCCCCTCTAATACTTACCTGAGCCCATCTAGATTCAGTGATGTTGTAGGAGTGTCCAGCACCATTGGCACCCACTGCTGTCAACTAAAGTCACTCAGCCAATGAGGAGAGAAAGGGGAGGCCGAGTGGCGACTCCATGTCTGAATGGACACATGGATCTGTGGCTCGGGTTGGGTGCCCCCATACTCAACAGGAGGGAGGAGCCAGGAACACCAAAGAGGGAACTGAGAAGAGGAGGATCAGGGCTGCTCTGTGCAATTCCACTGCACAGAGCAGGTAAGTATAACATTTGTTATTTTAAACTAAACAAAAACTAGACTTTATTTATCACCTTAAGTTCTGCTAGGGCAATAAAACACAATGCAGAAACAAAAGCCACTGGATGTCAGGAGGGATATGGGCACAAAATGCTAGGAAATATGCTGCATGCTAACCACAAGCTTCTGAGAAAGAGACATCCTTCCTTAAAGATAGATGTGACATTAAGAGAAACCGTTAAACTGCATTTTATTGTAAAAAAAAGGAGGTATAAAAAATATGAAAGCAGTAATGCCATCTTAACCCCTTTTATGCCTGAAGGTGAAACAAATCTTAATGCTTGAATGCAGTTGTGAAACCTTGGTGTGATAGTAAAACTATAAATATCATACCTTGTTTTTTCATGAAAAATTGGGCCTTCATTTGGTGATAAATGGTAATGGTTTTTATTATTAACCACTTCATTACTGGGCACTTAAACCCCCTTCCTGCCCAGACCCATTTTCAGCTTTCAGCACTGACGCATTTTGAATTACAATTGCGCGGTCATACAATGCTGTACCCAAATTATATTTTTATCATTTTTTTCCCACAAATAGAGCTTTCTTTTGGTGGTATTTGATCACCTCTGAGGTTTTAATTTTTTGCGCTATATACAAAAAAACACAGAAAATTTTGAATTATTTTTTTTTTTTTTACTTTTTGTTATATTAATATCCCATTTAAAAAAAAAAAAAAATGTTTTCCTCAGTTTAGGCCGATACATATTCTTCTACATATTTTTTGTAAAAGAAAGTCGCTATAAGCGTATATTGATTGGTTTGCGCAAAAGTTATAACGCCTACAAAATAGGGGATAGATTTATAAAAAAAAATTTTTACTAGTAATGGCGGCGATCAGCGTTTCTTTTGTTTTTTGTCAGGCCTGCGATATTGCGGTGGACATTTTGAACACTTTTGACGCTATTTTGGGACCATTTACATTTACACAGCGAACAGTGCTAAAAAATGCATTGATTACTGTATAAATGTGACTGGCAGTGAAGGGGTTAACTCTAGGGTGTGAGGAAGGGATTAAATGTGTAAACTGGGATTGATTCTAACTGTGTGTGGAGGGGGACTGACTGGGGGAGGTGACCAATGCTGTGTCCCTATTCACAAGGGACACAGCATCGGTCTCTTCTCTCCCTGACAGGACGTGGAGCTCTGTGTTTACACACACAGAGCTCCACATCCCTGCTGTCACCGCCGATCGCGGGAACAAGGAGGACATCGCAGCCGCCAGGCACGAGCATCGGCTTCTCAGCGATGCGCCGGGCACAGTGTTTCCCCCCTGCGCGCCCCCAGTGGCACACATAGAATGAAAATAGCAGGACGTCCAGGGATGTCCACCCAGCACTTGAGAGCCGCACTGTGGACGTCTTTCGTCTATAGCGCGGGTCTCAAGTGGTTAAAGGAAAACTGGACCAAAATAATAAATATATACAAATGTATATTTGTTATTTTGATTGTCACCCTTGACCCTGATTGTAAAATTTGACCCTGGCCATGGCCTTTAACTCTGATCATGAGCTTGACTTTGGCACTGACCCTGACACTAACCTATACCAAGCCCTGATCTAGCCATTTTATCTTTATTTCTTTTTTTTATTACATGTTTTGTTTTAACACACAGACTTTTTTGTTTACATTAGTCACCTGTAACTAGATGAAAATGATACAATGTATAGTTTCCTCAAGTTAGAATAGAAAGACAGTACAGGGGCGGTTTTTACTGAGTGATCACTGTGATAGCCAATCATGGGCTGTCACAGCAATCATGTGATCTAAAACTGGCCCTTCAAGCTCCTAATCCTTAGTTCAAGACAAGGAGCTGTCAATATTAAATGCTAAGCTCAAATATGCAATGTCCAAGTATATTCATTCTAGATACAAAGTGGAATATTTATAAAGCAGTGATTATGTTATTCACCAAACATTCACTGCAGGTGAATCTCCCAGGTGCTTATGTTTAGAATGACTTATTGATTCACCACCAGAGAATGTTTGGTGAAAGTCACATTATCTGCTTTATATATATGATCCTATGGTTTAGCTTCTTTGTGAGATGGTATACTAGGTGATCTACTGTATGTTTAGTTCCTAATATTAATACTGTATTGATCATTAGATGGATAACATTATTATTATGGACTACTATTATGCACTTTCTAAAACATTGGTAAAAATGATATAGTTGCTACACAAGCCATTTTGTAAAATAACGTTATTCAAAATTACATTTCTATTTTATTCTGCAAATGTTGCAGTTTTCTAATATTAGTGTGGCATGCATAGGTCACTTCCTTGGAATATAGTAAGTTCAAAGTATACCATATTCAGTTGGCTCACTGCTGTTCTCTGCACTGAGGTTCAAGTAATAGTTCCGACATTTTTAATATTAAGGCTTGTCCATTCCACAATGCAGACACTGCAGCTTTTCTCATTACAACACTGGAAGAAAAGATCAAAAATTGTCACAATGACACTTTTTAGTGGCTGACTAAAATATTAATAAATACAACCTTTGAAAGATACAAATCCCATTTTCTAGGTATATGATGGATAAAATGCAGAAAAAGACAAATGAAAAGATATAATGTATATACAGATTTTGAGCACAGACATGATATACAGATAAAACATGGGAAAGTAAAAGATGAAGTGTAAACAGACTGGCAAATTTGAATAGCCATGGAAAGCTTTCACTTTGGCAATGTGTTTGTTTTCTCTACCCCTCTATTGATTCCAGGCTAACACGGTGCATCATCTTTTTTTTCTAGCTCATTATAACACTGAAATTGCACTGGAAGGTTTTAATGAAGGCTGACATTTCCATTCAAGCCTTCAGGAAACAAACAGTAATCTCATAAAAAATAAAAAAAAAATAGGCAGAGAAAAAGTTTGCTAAAATCTTTTTCCCTAAACAAAACTGCAGTTCTTTACCACTGTATAATACTGCATTTTGCCCAAACATGCTTGCTCAAACTGTTGTTTTGTTATTTTTTTTAGTTTTTTTACATGGTATGCTAAATATATTGTTGTGGCCATTTCCGTGCCATGTGTGTTGGTGGACACACTATGATATATTGATTGATTGCACCCCTGACAAAGACTCAATTTAAGGCGAAACATGTTGGGTTTGGTGTGGTTTGTAATGCACATTTTGTCACGTTTAGAATGCATTTTTGCACTTTTTTATTTTATTTTGTTTTTATGTGGATTTTGGGAAAAATAACATCTGCTAGTCACTCTTGGGGTGCCATTAACAAATAAAAATAGGGGGAGGGGAAGACATAAAGGCACTCACATTTGCCAACATCCGAAATATTGATTCAAGAAGAAAGTACTACACAGGGTAGTGACAGGGCGGACTTTTTCAGGCAATAACAAGGACATAGAGTTTAAGAAAAATATAAATTTAATTATAAGATATGTATAATAAATTTCAATAAAATACGATGAAAAAGTACAAAATATACAGTCACAAGCAATATTTTAACAATTAATGGCACTGCAACCATAACATGCATTTTACATGTATTTTCAGAATGTGCACGAAAATGCAGGATTTTTTTTTTAGCAAAAGTACCACAATGCATATAAAAATTTGTTAAAATGCATTTAAAAAACATGCCAAAATGTATGTTTAAGAAAGCATCAAAACTTGCGTTAAAAAAAAAAGGGTCTCAAATAGTCAAATTGAACCTTTTTTGGGCATGGAGCGTTGAGTGTTTTTTCAATGCACATTTTGGCGCATTAATAGCATGTTTAATAAATAACAAAATGTGTGGCAAAATGCATGTCTGCTAACTGCATTTCAGGTGCCATTAACAATGAATGGCACCCAAAAGCGTACAGCATATTTTGACCAAATTTTAGCGCAATCTGGAATTGTCGCAAGAATTGTACAATTCTGCCAACAATTCTGCATTGCTCAGATGGGAATGGGTCCAAAAAGACAATTATTATAAATATAGTGGGGTTGATTTACTTAAGGCAAATCCACTTTGCACTACAAGTGCACTTGGAAGTGCAGTCACTATAGATCTGAGGGGAAGATCTGAAATGAGGGGAAGCTCTGCTGATTTTATCATCCAATCATATGCAAGCAAAATTTTTGTTTTTTCATTTACTTGCATGTCCCCCTCAGATCTACAGCGATTGCACTTCCAAGTGCATTTGTAGTGCAACGTGGCTTTGCCTTTAGTGAATCAACCCCAGTGTGTATATATACAGTATATATACTGCTCACCACACAGCATCTTCTCATCTACATTCTCCACCTCTGGGCTAAAGAACGTGGGCAAAAGAAGAAATGGCTGCACTCCAAGTTTGACCAAAATTCCTTTATTCAGAACATCCCAAGTGTTACAAACAGAAAAGCTGGTAGACGCATATGACACACTAACAGGTGCACACAGTGTAATGATTAAGTGCAACTGTTGGTGTGTGATACGCATCTACCAGCTTTTCTGTTTGTAACATTTGGGATGTTCTGAATAAAGGAATTTTGATCGATCTTGGAGTGCAGCCATTTCTTTTATTGTTGGCTGTATACAGAGGCGAGCCGGGGCGGGAACCCGTGAGTTCATCAGGCTTCCTGTCTCACCTGGAGCAGCGAGTTTTCTTGTTTAGAGAATGTGAGACAGAGATATTTTATAGAGATGGCCAGTGAGATCTTCAGATCTCACCTTCATAAACAGGCCATCTGTGTAAAAGTGAATGACAGAAGAGTGTGTCCTGTGATGAGAAGTGAAGAACATGTTCTCCACTCCTCATCTCAGCTTCATAAACTGGTACACCTGAGAGATCAACTGTGATCATCAGGATCTCGGATTTTTGTCTCTTTCATAAATAGACACCTATGCATAGGAAAAAACAACTTGAACGATTTTCCCTGACAACCACTCTCACATTTATTGTCTTAACTATACTACAAAAATTACAACTGGAATCTGGTTACTGTGGATGACAAAGAAACCTTTCCTTTAATTGGGTTCGTCTTGCAGTGCAGTATCTGAAAATTCTCTAGAGAGACTCTTAAAAAAGTCGTAAGTGCAATCCCCGCCATGCATTAAAATAAGTCGCATTCTTATGCAAAGTCAATGATACCTCATAAAGGAATAAATTATACAATAATATGGAGGGCAGGGAGATGTCAAACACACTCATCCAAATGCATCTAAATTCATTATCATCAAGACTTAGCATTTACCATGTAATCAAGATGATTATGCTGATCTTATTTATAATATGTTAATGGATTTCTACCCTAATAATATAAAGTACAATTCTACCAGCAAATCAGGAGAAAAACCCAAGATTAGATAAACTCCCGCTGGTCAAATTCACTTAACAAACAGCAGGGAGAGCTCCCCGTAATGAACATTTTGGTCCTCGGAATGCTGGATGACTGTGTTATCACAGCTGGCAAGCTGCTATGGAAACAGACTACAAAGTCTCAGTTGGAAAAACAATACTGTTATCTTTATCCTGTTAAACTTTGATGAGTTGGTATAGTATTTGAACAGTTATGTTTTTATGACTTTGTTGTTAATTACACCGAAAGCTGTATATTACCCTCATGCAACGAGTTACAGAGTATAATGGGTAGAAATATGTATCCAAAAATGCAAAACTGTACATTGTATGAAAAATGTGCCAACATGAGAAAGCATGGGTGTGGTCGTTATAGCCACTGAAAATCATTCTTTGTATACTGTATATATATATATATATATATATTTTTTAGAGTATCCAAAAGGACTTGAATAAAAAGGGGAAATTCCTGTGTATAAATTGTTGTTACATTAGACATGTGCATTTGTTTTCGTCCGAATGCATTTTCCTCCGAATTTCAGGTATTCTCATTATCGTTTTAACAAACGATAACGAAAGCACCTAAAACCGAAAACCGAAAGATCCGACATAAACAAATGCTTTATTTTCGTTTTCGTTGCGGTCTAATGTGCCTAACCTTAACTCTATTCTACATAAAGAGAAAAGATTTGACATAGAGAGAAAAATTTGACATAGAGAGAAAAGATTCGACATAGAGAGACATGAAGATTTGACATTTTTTTTTTTAAAGATTCTGACGAATCTTTTTTTTTTTTTTCTTAGAACATTCGACAGACACCATAAGCCTTCAATGACAGATTCAACCTTAATTTGGATTTTCGGACGAATGAATTTTTTTAACGAAAAACGAAATAAATAAAAACGAATTTTGAGAGTAACTAAATAAATTAATTTTTGGGACAAAAACCAAATTACGAAACGAAATATTTCAGTGTGCACATGTCTATGTTATGTTGCTGTGTTGTGAAAATGCTAAAAGTCCCTCTATAATTCCAGCACTACCATTTTTGTAATGTACATTACATGACAACAGCATGTAGACACCCCTCCAAATTGTTAAGTATTGCCAGTGGAGGGTACTATCAATGCAAAAACATACAAATAACATTTATGTAACAGTGTTCTTGCATATGTCTGTGGGGCTAGTTTGGGGAAGGCCTTCTCTGTGCCAGCATGACTGTGCCCCTGTCCACAGTCAGCACCATAAATAATGGTTGTAAAGTAAAATTAAAATTAATTGGAATGCCAATTGTGAGCCAAATCTTACTAATAACATTAGTCTCCCATGGCATGCCCCCCGAAATGTGTCAGTCTTCCAACTGTGGTATGCATAGTTACATAGATTCATAGTTAGTCAGGTTGAAAAAAGACACAAGTCCATCCAGTTCAACCATAAAAATAAAAAAAATGATCGTACAATTCCATATATCCAATTCTATACCCACAGTTGATCCAGAGGAAGGCAAAAAAAACAGCAGAGCATGATGCTTTCTGATCCCATGAGAGGCAATCGGATTTTCCCTGGATCAACTTTACCTATAAATGTTAGTACCCAGTTATATTATGTACATTTATGAAAGTATCCAGGCCTTTCTTAAAGCAATCTACTGAGCTGGCCAGAACCACCTCTGGAGGCAGTCTGTTCCACATTTTCACAGCTCTTACTGTGACGAAACCTTTCCGTATTTAGAGATGCAATCTCTTTTCCTCTAGAGGTAGAGTGCCCCCTTGTCTTTTGTGTTCACCGTAAAGTGAATAACTCAACACCAAGTTCACTATATGGACCCCTTATATATGTGTACAAGTTGATCATATCCCCCATTATTCTCCGCTTCTCAAGAGTGAATCAATTCAGTTCCCGTAATCTTTCCTCATAGCTGAGCTCCTCCATGCCTCTTATCAGTTTGATTGCCCTTCTCTGCACTTTCTCCAGTTCCCCGATATCCTTTTTGAGAACTGGGGCCCAAATCTGAACTGCATATTCCAAATGAGGTCTTACTAATGATTTGTACAGGGGCAAAATTATATCTCTCTCTGGAGTCCATACCTCTCTTAATACAAGAAAGGACTTTGCTCGCTTTGGAAACCGCAGCTTGGCATTGCATGCCATTATTGAGCTTATGATCAGATGACATCGCCTTATGGCTGGAGTGGTTACTTGATACGTCTGTTCCTAATAATGTTTGGTGGCATGCAATTGTCTTTTGGATCCAATAAATATGAATGGTGCTAATGCACTAGATGTTTGCACCCTCCTGTCTGTTTTTGCAATCCAACATCATTACCTGACCTGGAAAATGCTCTTTTGGCTAAATGGATAAAGATTCCTACATTCCAAAATCAATTGAAAAGCCTTCCTAGAAGTGTGGAGTCTGTAATAGATGCAAAATTATAAAACTACACACAAATGTCCATGCTTTTGGAATGCAATGTCCAAAAAGCTCATATAGGTGTGATGTCCACAAATTCTTGGCTATATTTGTTTTTAACCAAATTATGCAATAATACGATTTTTTGTGGAAAACCATATTTGCTCCTATGCCCATTGCTCAAGCACTGCCACTGTCACCCCACTTGGTCTCTGTCTCCCTGGCTTGGAAATGGGATACAGCATTCCAGCTCCTCTCTGGGGTTACTTGCTGTACCTGCAACTTTCACAGACTTATTTATCGTCTGCAGGCTAATATGCCTTGCCTTTGGGATTGGCTGGTGGTATTGTGGGGCTTTATTTAGGCATCACAAGCACAGAGTTCTGGCCCTGATCTCAAACTGTCCCCAGATTATCAACTGCATCTATCCCTAACCTTGTCTGTCTCTGGAATTATTCTGCTCTCTCAGCTCATGCCTTTTGCTGCTCATACAATGCAGGACCAACAAAAAGTAAGAGGAAGGGGATTTATTAAGGGATTACTATAGCTTAAAATGGGAAAGGTACTTGGATATACAGCATTTTCTAGCTAAAGTAATAGGCTTTGCAAGCATGCAGAATGGATGGATCATACCCCAAAAAAGCTCTAAATTATCAGTCACTCCTATAGTGGCCAGTGGACACAGTGCGTAACTAAACAAATTGCTCTTATAGGGACCATCGGCTGATTTCTCTGGTTACCCATTTGGGTAATCAATAGGTTGCAAAGTGTCAGGAGCACATCAGCACCTTGATTTCATTTAACATTAAATGGCTGGATTTTAATTGTAAGCACTGGAACATCCAAGAGAAAAATATGTGGTTGAAGAAACTTTAAAGAGTGGCAACGCCACGTCTCTTTGGGATAAGTATATGTGGCATTTTTCAAACATTTTTCTTAGGGAGAGGTTAATTTAAATCCTAACTCTAGCAATTTCTCAATCTTTGTCTGTGACCCCTTTTGGGGAGATAAAAATTAAAAAAGTCAAAAGTTCTGAACCTTCTTAACACCACTAAAATGTGTTTTGTCTGTTTCCCTATTGACTCATTACAGGAAGAACAATAAAAACTTAACAAGATAAAGATGATAGGAGTATTAACAGTTTGCCCCCAAATAACATTGGGACTTTAACCACTTCAGCCCCGGACCATATTGCTGGTCAATGACCAGGCCACTTTTTGTGATTCGGCACTGCATCGCTTTAACTGACAATTGCGCGGTCGTGCGACGTGGCTCCCAAACAAAATTTGTGTCCTTTTTTCCCCACAAATAGAGCTTTCTTTTTTCTTTTGGTGGTATTTGATCACCTCTGCGGTTTTTATTTTTTGCGCTATAAACAAAAATAGAGAGACAATTTTGAAAAAAACAAATATTTTTTACTTTTTGCTATAATAAATATCCCCCAAAAATATATAAAAAAACGTTTTTTTTCCTCAGTTTAGGCCGATACGTATTCTTCTACATATTTCTCGTAAAAAATCGCAATAAGCGTTTATTGATTGGTTTGCGCAAAAGTTATAGCGTTTAAAAAATAGGGGATAGTTTTATGGCATTTTTATTAATAGTTTTTTTCACTAGTAATGGCGGCGATCATCGATTTTTATTGGTACTGCGACATTATGGCGGACACTTCGGGCACTTTTGACACATTTTTGGGACCATTGGCATTTTTATAGCGATCAGTGCTATAAAAATGCATTGATTACTATAAAAATGCCACTGGCAGGAAAGGGGTTAACACTAGGGGGCAAGGAAGGGGTTAATCATGTTCCCTGGGTGTGTTCTAACTGAAGGGGGGTGGGACTGATATGGGGAAATGACAAATCGCTGTTCATACATTGTATGAACAGGCGATAGGTAATTTCTCCCCCTGACAGGATCGGGAGCTGAACAGCGAGATGACGTATAGCTACGTGATCTCGCCCAGCCGAGCCGACCTGCCGCCGTATAACTGTGGCGGCTGGTCAGCAAGTAGTTAAAGGGATACTATGGGTTTGTTTTTCATTTTTTTTAAAACAAACATGTCATACTTACCTCCACTGTGCAGTTAGTTTTGCACAGAGTGGCCCTGAACATCCTCTTCTGGGGTCCTCCCCGCAAGAGCTAACCCCCACTGGGAAGCTACCTTGCGGGCGCGCTTCGGTGTGATACACTCGGTGGTCATAGCCGCCAAGTGTATGACTCGCCCCCCCCGGCACGCCACGTCAATGATTTGATTGACAGCAGCAGGAGCCAATGGCTGCGCCGCTATCAATCATTGAAATGAAGAGCCGATTAGAGCTCGGTGAAAGCCACGCAGGATCGCTCCCAAGGAGATTTGGGTCTCAGGTAAGTAAAACAGTGGCTTGGGGTGGGGGGGGGGGCGGTGACTGCAAGGTGTTTTTTCACCTTAATGCATATCATGGCAGTCACGTGATCCTAAGCGGTGCCCGGCCTCCCGACGCCATAAACTTCTAAAGAGCCATTAGGTGCCGACGCTAAGAGGTTAAGGGCAAATAAGCTGTACACCTAGCAAAGTCAATTGTCACTTTGCATGGGAATTTTCTCTAAGCCTAGTAAAGTAAGGCTTACAAGCAAATACATGATTTTTATTTTCCCTTGCATGCAATTGGGTATACTTTGCAAAGTAAACATGCCCTACATCTTTAGTAAATCAGCCCCTATAGATTTCCTGCAATAGAAAATGTCTTTGCTCAATAGCAATATGAAAATGAAATGTATCTACTTTGTGATGCTCTCGCAAACTGTTATGGGATGTTCATTTGGGCTTTAGAAATGGTGGACCCTCTAATGTACAGATTAATGGGGGGCCCACTTATGTGTTAAAGCAGCTCTGTGGAGATCTACAGCTTGCAGTACACTAAAAAAAAAAAACAAGAGCTATTATTGTAATAAGACGCTTACTTATTGTGACTGACAATGTACAAAGCACATTGAGCGCTCCTATATTTCTTTATGAATGTTTTGCCTGTTTCTCAGTCCCACAAGTGTCATTGTCAAATATAATCTGAGCAGTGAAAGAATCCGTCTATCATTTCGAAGATAATAACCCAACAGGAGTCACTGCAATACTTTGTCAATGATAGCGTTCATTATTAATGCGCTTGCCTTTTTGCTGTTATATATTGCAGATTACAAATGCATTAAGAATCTGCTGCATGTATGTGACATTAAAAATGTATGCTTTATGATACAGAGCTCCTAAGCAGGTTTTAGTAAGCTTAAAGGGATTGTTGATTTTCTTTCTCTCTTTTTTCCTTAAGGCACCCTGGGGTTGATTTACTAAAACTAGAGAGTGCAAAATCTGGTGCAGCTCTACATGGTAGCCATTCAGCTTCTAACTTCAGCTTGTTCAATTAAGCTTTGACAAAAACCTGCTTTCTAAACAGAGCTGCACTAGATGGTGCACTTTACAGTTTTAGTAAATCAACTTCCGTGTTTACTTTGTATTTTTCCATAAACAATTAATTAAGAACAACGTTTTAAATCTGTTTGGCGTTATTTGTGGCACGTAAACATTCGCAATATAAACCAAAATATTCCACAACACTTTGAAAAAAAATATTTTTCAAGTGTACAAGAAAAAATAAATTAAAAAACTGTGGCCCAGGTTCTCAAAGGGCTTACAACGGCGCAGCGCCATGTACGCCGTTGTAAGTCCTAATCTGGGCCGTCGTATCTATGCGACTGATTCTTAGAATCAGTTACGCATAGATATCCATTAGATCCGACAGGCGTAAGGCTCTTACGCCGTCGGATCTTAACTGCAATTTTTTTTTTGCCCGCTAGGTGGCGATTCCGTCGTTTTCCCCGTCGAGTATGCAAATTAGCTAGATACGCGAATTCCCGAACGTACGCACGGCCGACGCAGTAAAGTTACGACGTTTATGTTAGGTTTTCCCGGCATAAAGTTGCCCCTGCTATATGAGGGACAACCAATGTTAAGTATAAATTTACGTCGTTTGCGTAAGTCGTCCGTGAATGGGGCTGGACGCCATTTACGTTCATGTCGAAACCAATGACGTCCTTGCGACATCATTTGGAGCAATGCACCCTGGGATATTTTACGGACGGCGCATGCTCAGTACGTTCGGCGCGGGAACACGCTTAATTTAAATGCTACACGCCCCCTACCCGACTATTTTGAATTAGGCGGGCTTGCGCCGGGTGATTTCCGCTACGCCGCCGCAAATTTACAGGCAAGTTCTTTGTGAATAAAGCACTTGCCTGAAAAACTTGCGGCGGCGTAACGTAAATGAGATACGTTACACCCCCCCCCCTAAGTTACGCCATTCTACGAGAATCTGGGCCTGTGTGTTTGAGAAATTAAAAAATACCAGGAAGATCTTTAGTGTTTACTAATTTGTCAAATTTAGTTCACCAACAGAGGTGGGCAGCGTGGTGAGGGAGGTATGGGACATGGTTAGAGGGTGGGAGCCCTTTTTTTTTTTTTTTTTAGTGCGTGTATGTGTGGGTGGGAAACGGGTGGGGAAGAAATGGAAAGAGGAGTTCGCAATAGGTTGACTGACAAGTGATAATAGAAGGTGTATAATCAATAAGATGTTATGTAAATGTGGAATTACGAATATATATGACAATGTCTTTTGGAAACAATGTTGAGAAACCTATGGAAAAGAAAAATAAAGAATTTATAAAAAAAAAATTAGTTCACTTAGTTTTATTTATGTTTTTTTTTCTGTTTCAATAGTTTTTATTAAAGTTAACCTCCTTTGCGGTATGATTATTTCAGATTTTAGGTGCTGAAAGCGGTACCATTATTTTGCATGGAAATTTGGCGTTTTATATTGTAGGCCTGTAATTCTTAGGAATAACTCACTTAAATCTGTCCAAACAAGAGTCTGGTAGACATCCCGGGTATAATAAAATTTGAAACACAAAATAATAAATTATAGTATAATAAATACATATAAATAATTATAACAAATACTATAATAATAATACAAATTATTACTTTAAATTAATTTTTTGATGACAAATTTTCCCACAAATCACTTTTGCTCAATTCTGCAAGTGATTCTAATTTATTATCGCTGTTTTTTAGCTGGTCTAAAACCACTTTTGACATAAAGGGACACTTTTTGGTTGCTATGGACTATCTCCAGTTTCCAGGTAGAAAGAATAGTTTTTATTATATAAAAGTGCATGTAGGACACTGGGCAGACCATAAAGGGGGTGTGTTTTTTTTTTTCATACAGTACTGTAATCTATAAGATTACAGTATACTGTATGTAATGTGTTTATTTACTTTTTTAAATTTGGCGCCGATCTCCGCCCTGTGCATCGTAACGTCGCAGGGAACGGAGCTCGGTGGCACTCGGCACTGTGAATCAAGCGATGAGGACACAGCTTGATCACACAGTAGGGAGGCATCGCAGGATCCAGGGACAAGGTAAGTAACTTGTGCCTGTATACACTGCGAGGCAGTCCCGAGTCTGGCTCAGGGTTACTGCTTTTGGTTCTGAAATTCCACCCCAAGCCAGACTCGGGATTACCGCTCAGGGGGTTAAAGTAAAACTATAGGCAAAACTTTTTTCTTTTTTTTCGGATAGAGTAAGGAGGGGTTATAAGCAAAACAATGTTTTACTTTCTGCTGTAAAACACATGTCATTCAAATTTTTAAAAATAAATGTCTTCATCAATTTAGGCCAATGTGTATTCTGCTACATATGTTTAGTGAAAAAATTCCAATAAGCAACTATTGATTGGTTTGCGCAAAAGTTATAGCGTATACACATTATGGGATATTGTTATTTATTTACTTTTTTACTAGTAATGGCGTCATTCAGTGACTTATAGCAGGACTGTACAATTTGGACACTAACTGACACTTTATTGGGGACCAGTGACATTATTACAGTGATCTGTGCTAATAAAATATGCACTGTCATACTAAGGACACTTGGCTGGAAAGGGGTTAACATCAGGGGGTTGAAAGGGTTAAATGTGTTCCTAGTCAGTGCTTGTGTACTATTAGGAAGGTGCTTTTACTAAGGGAAGGCATAGATCTTTGCAGGAACACAGGATCAATGCCTTCCCTACTGACAGAATGGCGATCTGCCATGTTTACATAAGCAAATTGCCTTTCTGCTTGCGGGTGCTGGGGGACATCAAGTTCAATTTGTTTTGACTGCATCGCTTTGGTTGTTTTTTGGATTTAGCTTGTACGGTGGAGACATTGTTTTGGGGAGTGCGGCGGTCCTGGATCTTTTTCTATCCAATGCACCTGTGCATAGCCAGCACATTTTTGGTTTAGTGGGACAGAAGCAAAGGGATCAGCAGTTTTTAGAGCAGTATCATCTCTCACAGTCAGCAAGTGGTTAAGCCTGAAAACAATTGTAGGGTACAGATAAGTATCTAGACCAATATAGGAAATAAAAAAGTGTTAACTGTAACAAAGCACATTTGCACATTGCCAAAGAGGTGAATCGAAGACACATCGGTAGATTTACTAAGGCTGGAGCACTCAGAATCTGGTGCAGCTGTGCATGGTAGCCTGATTGGCTTCTAAGCTCAGCTTGTTCAATTAAGCTTTGACAATAAAACCTGGAAGCTGATTGGTTTCTATGCAGAAGTGAGCTTAATTTACGCTCTCCAGCTGTAGTAATAAACCCCACAGTTCCACATAAATTATACATTGGTCTTAAGGCAGAAAAGGGTCATCATCCCCTGTGAATTAAACATATGAAACTCAGCTTAAAAAAACAAAAAGGAAGAGGAAGAAATAAGAAAAGAGAGGAAAGACCACCCTCTGTGTAGGGCTCCAACAGTGTCTCCTAGTTCACAAAAAAACACATGTTTAACAGGTATCCTGTTCCCACTTCCGAGAGTCCGTGCCGTGGTCCATGACATCACCACAGGTCTCTCACCTCCTCCCCTGTCACTGGGCCAGTAGGACAGAGGAGCGGGCCTTGCGCATGCGCAGTAGGGTTTCCGGCGTGAAGCCTTAAGGCTACACTGCCGGGTTCCCTTACCTGCAATGGAGGCGGCCGCATCCAATAGCTGATGGAAACATCTGCTGTGGTGCTGACATCGTTGGACTCCAGGACAGGTAAGTGTCCTATTATTAAAAGCCAGCAGCTGCAGTATGTGTAGCTGCTGGCTTTTATTTATTTATTTTTTGGGGGCGGACCTCCGCTTTAACCTGATGAGTGGTATTCCCGAGTCTGGCTCGGGGTGGAATTTCAGGACCAATAGTGGTAACCCCGAGCCAGACTCTGGATTGCATCGCAGGATACAGGCAGGGAGTTACTTACTTTGTCCCTGTATCCTGCGATGTCTCCCCGCTGTGTGATCAAGATGTTTTCTCGCTCGATTCACACAGTGCTGAGTGCCGCCGAGCTCCGTTCCCTACGACGCACGGGGGCGGAGATCGGCGCCAAATTCAAAAAAGTTAAAACACAGTACACATACAGTATACTGTAATCTTACAGATTACAGTACTGTATGAAATAATTACACACACCCCTTGTCCCTAGTGGTCTGTCCAGTGTCCTGCATGCACTTTTATATAATAAAAACTGTTCTTTCTGCCTGGAAACTGTAGATTGTCCATACCAACCAAAAAGTGTCCATTTATTTCAAAAGTGGTTTTAGACCAGCAAGAAAACAGCGATAATAAATTAGAATCACTTGCAGAATTGAGCGATAGTAATTTGTGAGGAAATTCGTCATCAAACACTAAATCTAATGACAGCGACAATTCTGCAACTGAGCAAATTTCAGTGTTTTTGATTTGATTACATTATTGATTATTTTTTATTATTATTATTATATTATTATTATTTGTTATAGTTATTTATTATTTTATAATTTATGATTTTGTGTTTCAAACTTTATTATACCCGGGATGTCTACTAGACTCTTGTTTGGACAAAATTAAGTTAATTATTCCTAAGAATTACAGGCCTACAATATAAAACTCCAAATTTCCATGCAAAATATTGGTACCGCTTTCAGCACCTATAATCTGACATAATCATACCGCCAGGGAGGTTAAGGAAACACACAAACAAAAACAACAGATACAAAGAACCCTAAATACATCCACCAAAAACACACCCTATAAATGAAAAGAAAAACATTTTTTTACATCAGTTCAAAATGTTAATTCAAAGCTCAGATGTGAAATTCAGAGATTTTGTTTCACAGAGGAATCAGTTTTGGCTATACAGCATCTCTCTGTTCATTCTTACCAATCACATGTATGAAAAATGAACAAAGCAGAACGTTTTCATGCACTTGGTTTAGTGAGTGCAGTGAACCGCCTCTGCTTTCTTAGGTAATCAATCCCACAGTCTTACATTTTAGAATGTAGAATAGTAGAAAAGGGCAAAGTCAGAATTTAGATTGTGGGACCCTGTCATGCAAACATATATTGTTTTTTTTAATGTAAAATATGATATACATTGCACTAAATAGCTCTACCATATGTGCACATCTGGTTTATTAAAACACTGTGATTACTAGAATATTTATCACATAGATTTAAACAGAATCTGAAGTGGGAAAATAATGTTTTTAAACATTCAAATATACTTCAAAATTAACTCAGTAATACATTGGAGATAATAATACATTCATTTTTTTTAGATCTAACTTTTGCTTGAATTGGGCTACAATATTGACCTAGCTAGGACTATTTGTTCATAATGACAACACTTTCCTTTATGTACAACCAATTAAAAAGTAATTAGTAAACAGTTAAGTAATTAAAAATAGTTATTAATAAATAAAAGTTGTTAAAACAATTCAAAATATAGTCCCTGTGTTTTTAAAAAAAGTAGAATGTAATAAAATTAATTGACCTCCGAAATATGGTATTTTAAAGAAGATTTGAAAGTAGATATAAACTCTAAGGCTGCATTCACATCTAGACGGACGTAATCGCGGCGTTTTGTCACCGCAAATCGCGGTAAAAATAGCGGCGTTTTGTACCGCGATTTGCGGCGACAAAACGCGGGTATTGTCCGCCTAGATGTGCCCCAAGATGACCCCCTCTATGGAGATGATTGCCATCTCCTAGCCGAACGCTCGAAGACGCCTGAAAAAAAGGTCCGGGACCTTTTTTCACGCCGCAGGCGACAGGCGTCCGGCGTTCGGCGTGGAGATGTGAACCATCTCCATAGAGGGACATGTATTTCCAGCCCTCTGGCGGCAGAGGCGTAGCGCTACAGGCGTAAAAACGCCTAGATGTGAATGGGGTCTAAATAGGTGACATTTTTTGTGAAAGCACTGTATATAAAAAACAATTGGAATGTTTTTATTTTTATAAATATTATTCACTTTTTTCATCGATTTTTGCATCTCTGTACTGCAGGTCTTCTATAGCCTTTTTCAGTCGCTTTCTGTCTACACATGCACTTACTCCAGTATTGGCTGCATATTGTTGCTTTGGAATGATCCTCCATGATGGTGACAACTGTGGACCATACCTGGTCCCGGACAATTGGTGTTAGCATGGTCATTTGCAGTTTTTTTTGCAAGAACAGTTAAGAGACCTTTGTAAACTCAAAACAGGAAGTGTCTTAGCAAGTACATTTATGACATGATCAACTGGGTTTCCGTAAAATAAAAAATGATTCAGGTTTAAAAAGACTGAAAACTGCTTTTTCAAATGTCATAAAAATATTGAGGCTTTTTATAAGATTGTACTTATTGGTTTTAGATCTATTTTAAATTCCCACTAAAAAAACATACCGTATTTTCCGGCGTATAAGACGACCTTTTGGATGCAAAAAAATGCATCCAAAGTCGGGGGTCATCTTATACGCCAATGACAGTCTCAGTGACCCCGTCAGGCTGCAGGCATCCATGATTTAAAAGCCATGCCTCCTCCTGAGACTGTTCCGTGATAGGCGGAACACAAATTTTCCCAGCAGGGCCTCTGTCTCATCCTCGGACGAGAGGACATCCGTGATAGGCGGAACACTGAACAGAGGCACTGCTGGGAAATTTGTGTTCCGCCTATCACGGAACAGTCTGAGGAGAAGGCGCGGCTTTTGAATCATGGATGCCCACAGCCTGGAAGCCAGAATCTGCAAAACAATAAGGTAGGGAGATCGTATTGGCTGGCACAGTGGGGGCAAGTGATGGCACAGTGGAGGCAAGTGATGGCACAGTGGGGGCAAGTGATGGCACAGTGGGGGCAAGTGATGGCATAGTGGGGGCAAGTGATGGCACAGTGGAGGCAAGTGATGGCACAGTGGGGGCAAGTGGTGGCACAGTGGGGGCAAGTGATGGCACAGTGGGGGCAAGTTATGGAACAATGGAGGCATGTAATGTAATGTAATGGCACAGAGGAGGCATGTAATGTAATGTATTGGCACAGTGAGGCATGTAATGGCACAGTGAGATTTGAAAAAAGCCTGTTTCTGTCAGCGGTTGTTCCTGTCAGTGGTTGTTCCGGCTACCCCTCAGCTTCCAGAAAGACTAGTAGGAAGGGGGTAGTCTTATATGGTGAGTATATCCCAAAACCAACATTTTTCCTGGAAAAATAGGGGGTCGTCTTATACGCCGGCAAATATGGTAGTAAAATGTTTATTTTAACCTCCTTAGCGGTATTCCCGAGTCTGTGTTGGGGTAAATTTTCAGTACCAAAAGTGGTAACCCCGAGCCACACTCGGGATCGCATCGCAGGATCCTTGTCCCCTGGATCCTGCAATGTCTCCCCGCTGTGTCTGTGAGCCGTGTCTCCGCTCGATTTCCATTACCGAGCTCCGTTCCCTGCGAGTGTTGCGTCGCACCGTGACGGTGCTCGACACCAAATACAAAAAGTGAAAAACACAGTATACATACAGTACACTGTAATCTTACAGATTACAGTACTATATCAAATAGTTTCACATGCCCTTTGTACCTAGTGGTTTGTCCAGTGCCCTGCATGCAGTTTTATATTATCAATACTGTTCCTACTGCCTGGAAACTGGAGATTGTCTATAGCAACCAAAAAGTGTCCCTTTATGTCAAAGTGCTTTTAGACCAGCTAGAAAGCATTGATAATAAATTTGAATCACTTGCAGAATTGAGCGATAGAGATTTGTGGGGAAATTCATCATCAAACACTGAAAGTACTGACAGCGACAATTCTGCAACTGAGAAAATTTCAGTGTTTTTGATTTGATTACATTATTGAAAATTTGTATTATTATTATATTATTATTTGTTAAAATGATTTATAGTTATTTATTATATGATAATTTATAATTTCGTGTTTCAAAAATTTTCAACCCCTTGATGTCTACTAGATTCTTGTTTGGACAGATTTAAGTGAGTTATTCCTAAAAAATACAGGCCTACAATATAAAACAGCAAATTTCCATGCAAAACATTGTACCGCTTTCAGCATCAAAAATCTGATATAATAATACCGCAAAGGTGATTAAGAAATGAAGTACTCTTTTGGGGTCATTGATGTGTGGATGCCTAAATATAGCTTCATCAGTACTGTATCTAGAAAATAAGTGTGATCAATTTGCCTACCTTTATTATGTTTTTTTTTTTTTTTAAATATGACATCTAAGGCTTTTATTTGGTTTAATGTTTTCATTTATTGTAAGCTAAAAAATAGACCAAATTTTAAACTTTTAATATATTATTAATTTATTTTTGAATACTGTATTTTCCTCCTCTCTACACTTACAGCTGCAGCCTGCAGGGTGATCACATTAACGAGAACCCATCTAATTTGTTCCTGATCATTAATTTAATCCAGGACCTAAGAACTAGTCCTCGTCCTAGTTCCACAAAGAAACATGAGGCATCATGTTTTGAAATATTTATTCTGCTTTCAGGAGTGAAGGGTTAAATTAGAAAGATTGTTCCTAGTTAATCCATGATCAAATATGGATAAAGCAATAAAGCAAACTGTATATACTAAAATTGATACCTAGAAACAAGGTTTTGATGTATTGGGGTTGATTAAAGGCAAAAAGCTGCTTACTTTGCAAGGGAACATTCCCCAGATCTTAGTAAATTTCACTTCGCAAATATTGTCCAATTGTGTGCAAGGAAAATAAAACAACAAAACAGCATTTTAAGTTAAGCATGATAGGATGGTGGAAGTCAATGAAGCTTCATCTCATTCACTAAGCTCTGGGGATAATTCCTTTGAAAAGTGCAGCCTGCCTTGCAAAGTGAACAGTCTATATGGCTATTGTAAATTAACCCCATCAAATCACACTGATAAGATTGTTTACTAGTGTTGCTCACGAATATTCGTATTGCGAATATTCGGCTCGAATATGGCATATTCGAGTATTCGCGATATATTTCGAATTTCGCAATGAATATTCGCAATTCCGAATATTCGCATTTTTTCAATTTTATTTTTAAAACAGATCACATCCTATCGACGTCTAAAAGCATTGCTGGTATGATTAGAGACCCTGGGCCGAGTAGCTAAGCTGAGGCGATCCTTTTATGTTGCCGAATATAAAAAAAAAAATGCGAATGCGAAAATGATTGCGAATTTTCGATAACTGTGGTAGGAGAACTCTGATTGTCTCTGATGCAAAAGGGGGGGGCTTTGTGTATGTTTCTGTTATGAATATTTGTATGTTTGATATTATTTTTTTTGTAAGAAGGAAAAAATTGTGCATACCTTAAAAAAAGGGGAGAATACAGCAGCAACTCAAAAATGTTATACAACATAAATTAATACAAGACAGAAAATGGAGTCGCTCTACAAGAATAAAAAATATGTCTAGTGACAAGACATGTGGGCAAATTATAAAATAAGCAAGCGCAAATAACTTGTGAAATACACAGTGAAACAAATATATAAAGAAATATAGTCCCAATAATAGAAAAATAATCTTTTATAAAAATGTCTTTGATATGTGAAGTGAAAAAAAGTCCAAAGCATGCAGCATGAACGTGTTCAATCCTCAAGGTGTTTGATTGACAAACGGCTGTGACAGATGGATAGAGTAAAGAATCACCACCAATGCAAAACACTTTTTATTTTCTATTGTAAAATATCACGAATATTCTGAGCCAATCAGAGTGCTCCTTCCGCATTTGCTGAATATTCGCAATTATTTTGTATTGTAAAATATCAAGAATATTCTGAGCCAATCAGAGTGCTCCTTCCGCATTTGCCGAATATTCGCAATTATTTTGTATTGTAAAATATCAAGAATATTCTGAGCCAATCAGAGTGCTCCTTCCGCATTTGCCGAATATTCGCAATTATTTTGTATTGTAAAATATCAAGAATATTCTGAGCCAATCAGAGTGCTCCTTCCGCATTTGCCGAATATTCGCAATTATTTTGTATTGTAAAATATCAAGAATATTCTGAGCCAATCAGAGTGCATGTAACTCTGTGCATGTAACTCTCGAGATATTTAACAATTTTTTGTATATGCTGTATGTATTTTTGTAATAAATTTATATATTTTTTCATATATATTTTTGAAAATTTAATTTATGTTGCCTATACAATCCCACTCCATGAGGTATTTTCGATTCATCAGAGTGCTCCTTCCGCATTTGCCGAATATTCGCAATTATTTTGTATTGTAAAATATCACGAATATTCTGAGCCAATCAGAGTGCTCCTACCGCAGTTATCGAAAATTCGCAATTATTTTCGCATTCGCAATAGCGAAAATTTGCAATCATTTCATTTCGATAAAATATCACGAATATTCAAATTTAGCGAATATATCTCGAATATTCGACTATATATTTGAGATATATCGCGAAATCGAATATGGCGTATTCTGCTCAACACTATTGTTTACAACTAAATCAGGGGTATCCAACCTGTGGCCGAAGATGGCTATCGAAGCTGCCCAAAACAAATAAATGTACTGTATATACTCGATTATAAGCCGAGGTTTTCAGCACTTTTTTTGTGCTTAAAAGCCCCCTCAGCTTATACTCGAGTCTCTCCGATCTGCATACCTGATCTGCCCCTATATCATGCAGTCAGACGTCGGCCGTCCAGTGTAATAAAGACCCGCCTCCTCCTTGTCCGTGATAGGCAGAACACTGAACACTGACTCACTGCTGGGAAACTGAGCATTCCATCTATCACGAATGAGGAGGAAGCAGGGATTTGTTACACTAGGCGGCCACCGACTGACTGCATGAAACGGAGATCAGGTATGCAGATCGGCACAGTGAGGCTTGCAATGGGCACAGTGAGGCTTGAAATTGGCACAGTGAGGCCTGCAATGGGCACAGCGAGGCTTGCAATGGGCACAGTGAGGCATGCAATGGGCACATTGAGGCATGCAATGGGCACAGTGAGGCATGCAATGGGCACAGTGAGGCTTGCAATGGGTACAGTGAGGCATGCAATGGGCACAGGGAGACATGTAATGGGCACAGTGAGGCTGCAGATGGGCACAGTGAGGCTGCAAATGGGCACAGTGAAGCTGCAAATGGGCATTGTTTACCCTCTTTTCCACTTACAGTAGCTGCTGCATTTCCTACCCTAGGCTTATACTTGAGCTAATACGTTTTCACAGTTTTTTGTGGTAAAATTAGGTGCCTTGGTTTATTTTCGGGTCGGCTTATAGTAAAAAAAATGTTTACACTTAGTGAACAAATGCAGCCGAAGAAACATTTGACAGTGTCTCTTTACTGGACTTTTTTTATTTGGAAGTTTTATCTTCCCAAAGAAAAAAATCCCACTCTTCTCAATTCTTCATGTAGCACCCTCCACCTTTAGGTAGGTGCTAGAGTAGTGAGTGTTTGTGTTTTACTGCCAGTGAAGGTACATTTAGGCAGGCCTAGCTGTGAGCTAGGCCTGTTTATTTTTGATCTGGGGGCAGGTGAGTGGTTTAGTGTAGCAGCAGGTGACTGACATGTTCCTCAGCTCTCTGGCTCCTTCTCAGTGATAAAGTTCTGGAAAAGAGGCAGGGAAGAGTGCTGGAGAGACATGAGGTGTATTTGGGAGCCCTGACAAATCCCCAACTAGGATTGGCAGGGGGGCAGGCCTCCTATATATACCTGTGGTCAGCCTATTGTGGGAGCAGTTGTCGGGAGGATGAACTGAATGATGGCGTGTTTGGTTGTGGTGGCCCTTGAGGGACCCCCTTTCTGGAAGGGGGTGTACCTCAGGCTTGGAACCCGGGAGCTGGGAGGGAGCCTCTCTTTACACAGTCATTGAGAGGTGTCCTGGAACAGGAGCAGGAGGAAGACAGCAGGGAGCACGGCCAGGAAAGTCATTCAGGAGGGATCCATCCAGGGGTTAGTGAGTGAGAAGTGCAGTGAGATGCTCTGAGAGAGACATGCCAGGATTGGATGTGAAGCCAGAGGGAGAGACTGTGGTGTTTTTGGAGTTAAGTCGCTGCAGCCAGGAGGGTTGGCAGGATTTGCATCAGACTATATTTGTGAGCGACTATTTTTAAGGATTAAGCACATGTAGGGCAAAATTAGAATCAAAATATCTGATGAGCACTTTGAGAATTTATTTAGAATTGCTACTACAGCCATCCAACCAGATATTGATGCATTAGTTTATCAAAAAAAAAAATTATGTTGCTTTTATGATAAAAAAATATTACAAAAAAATGAAGTTGTATTACTTAAAAAGGTACATTACCTATAATCAGTGATCGTTAACTTGTGATCTGCCTGACTTTTTATGCTCATCAGCTATCCTTATTGTTAGTGTATTTTACATTTGGCCCAAGAAAATTCCTCCACTTCCAATGTTGCCCAGGAGGACACCCTGCATTTATGTGTCACTAAACTCTGGTTTAAAAAATGGATTTAGGTTAATCAATAGCAACCTTCTATTGCTTTCAACCTTCGCTAAATCTCCAAATTCCATTTTTTTTGTGATCAGATTTCTTGTTAGAGGGTGGCTATGTTCATTCTGCAACATAATTAGACCTTGAAAGTTCTGCTTTAACCCTTGAACACCGACTATGTGTTTCAAATCGGCACTGCTGACCTCCCACAATCGCTTTGAAGCAATTTTCTGTCTATCTGCAGGCACTCCAACAACTACTGCATGTTAATAATCACAGCGGGTTTCCTGATACTGATAACAGTGCAACATGCCTGTGCAATGTGTGATTATACAGTTGCTTTAAAAGAACACTAAATGTTCGTTTTTTATTAGATCAATTAATTGCTGTAAGCTAGAGCAATTAAATTTCACTTACCTTGTTTTTCCTTTTGACCTCCAAAATACAGTAATCCAGGTTTGAAAATGCCATTTCCTGTCTCTCCTCTTCTTGCTTTCCACCAGCATCTGAGCCGTTTTGCATGGTGGAAAGCAGAATGTGCTCACCCCCTCCCTATGACTACAGCCCTGCGTGAAGATGCTCTTATCCCTCACAGGCATGGAGGCTAAGCCTAATGGGAACTGTAGTTCCCATTAGGCAATGATGTAGCAAGAATGAATGCGCACCGCAAACCAGGAAGTCAGTGAGAATAATGATTTAGGAGTGACGGAGGTGAATAAAAGGGCTCCATTTCAACAGGTATCAAACTAGTTATAATGCAAAACATTACTTTTTATTTTTATCAGCTACAGTCAGACTTTAATTTAAGAGGAAAATATTTTTGTCTTTACAACCCCTTTAAGTCTCATTTAGGATACTATTTAATAGGGTGACAAAACTGAGAACACTTGAGAAACAAAGGTAGAGTGCTGTCACCCTATAACAGATAAGGTTTGATTTACTAAAGGCAAAAAGACTGCGCACTAGACATTGCACACCGAAATATTTTGTTTTGGAATTTAGTTTTCGTCCGAAAAATACATTTATTTTGTTTCTCCCAAAATGTGTTTCTATTTATTTAGTTTGTTAAAAAATGCATTCGCTGGAAAAAAAACTAATGAATTAAGGTTGAATCTGTAATTTGAAGGCTTATGGTGTCTATCGAATGTTCTAAGAAGATTCGATGAAGCAGCTAAACTGTACGACGCCGCAATCGTACATTTCCAGTCGAATGCTCCGCCCACAAGCTATAGTAGAATTCTAATGTTGTAACGACTAGTAATAATTGTATTTATTAATTATTATTACTATTCAAACCAACATTAGAATTCTTCTATAGCCTATGGGCTGAGCATTTGACCATAAATGTCCGCTCACGCGACTGCTTCGTCGAATCTTCATGTCAAATCTTTTCTCTCTATGTCAAATTTTTTTCTCTCTATGTCGAATAATCTTGAACAAATAGTTAGGTTAGGCACATTTGACCGCAGGTTCGATAAACACAGATCGTTATTGTCACCGTCATGTCGAATCTTCTATCTATAGCGAACTGTTGTCGCAACGAAACAAAAGCATTTTTTTATGTCGGATCTTTCGGATTTCGGATTTTGTGCGTTCGTTATCTTTTGTTAAAACGAAGGTGAAAATCCCGTAATTCGGTCGAAAATGCATTCTGACTAAAACAAATGCACATGTCTACTGTGCACTATGCTAGGGCAGTTTCTCCAGAGCTTAGTAAATGAGGTAAAGCTTCACTTTGCTAAGAATACCCAATCACATGCAAGGAAAAAATGCATTTTGCTTGCACATGTTTGGATGACGGAAATCAGCAGAGTTTCCGTTCATTTACTAAGCTCTGGTGCAACAGCTCTTACAGAGTGCAACTGCACTTTGCAAAGTGCACAGTCTATTTGCCTTTAGTAAAACAACCCCATAGTGTCTACATAAGTCCTTCATGCCAGATTCAGCTGCAGACTTATAACTATTGAAAAGCACTTTTATTATTACAGGCATACCCCACTTTTAAGTACACAATGGGGTTTATTTGCTAAAGCTAGAAAGTGCAAAATCAGGCTCCCTTCTGCATAGAAACCAATGAGCTTCCAGGTTTTATTACCAAAGCTTAAAGGGAGTTACAGCCTGAAAATGAACTTTCTTTTAACAGCTTGCCTTTAATGTAAAAAAAAAAAAAAAACATGTGTTTACTCACTTTTATCTGGCTGTTACTAGGCACATTTCGTAATCTGTCTAGTTCCTGGTCCTAGGTGGTTCAACTTCCTGTCATAAGACCCCATTGCCTCCTGGGAAATGATGACACTCATTTCCCAGGAGTCTCCTGAAAATTAGGATGAAAAAGGAACTGGGCTTCACATGCCCACACATATGATGGATACGGCCACAACATGAGCTGGAGGATATAAGGCAAGTGTTTGCATTGATTTCTGGAACGATTGGGGAGCGATTAATATGTTTTAGGGACTATTATATGTGATTAATTTTAGCTTGAAAAAAAAAAAAAATTATGACCGGTAGCCTGCTTTAATTAAACAAGCTGGGGTTGGAAGCTCATTGGTTTCTATGTAGAACTGAGCCTGATTTTCCACTTTCCAGCTTTAGTAAATTAACCCCATTGTGTACATAAAAGTGGGGTATGCCTGTACTTTGAAGTGGTTGTAAACCTCTTAAATGAAAAATGAACAAAGCATATCCATCGAGGGTGTGTACTTGCCTCAATCCAAACAGCTAGTTTAATTCCTAGCTTTTCTCTACTCCATTTTCTATCTACATGACTCACCTCTAATCATTTATGTTGACACTAAGCAAACCTATGAGAAGGACCTGCCCCCCTCCCTGTAGCACACAGCATGGGATTTACAGCTTTAGCTGTGCATGTTTCCCTATGAGACTGTTTAGAGGGTGGGGTGTCCATTTCCTACACTCAGGTTACACTCAGTTTTCTGCTTTTTGCTGTGCAATGTGTGACATCAGATTCACACTTCCCTGCCTGCCATCTGAAGCTTAAAAAAGCTGTGTAAAATGTGTGCTTTAGGAGGCTGTAGAGGAGAGAGGGCTGCAACTTAGGTAGTGGGATTTGTTCCATCTCTGTGTATCACCTGTAACTAGTCACATCACTGGGTGTAAGGCCTCGTACACACGACAGAGGAACTCGTCGGGCGAAACACATCGTTTTGCTCGTCGAGTTCCTTGTTAGGCTGTCGAGGAACTCGACGAGCCAATTTTCTCCATTCCCGTCGAGGAAAAAGAGAACATGCTCTCTTTTTGTTTCGATGAGTTCCTCGACAGTTTCCTCGTCGAAAAATGTACACATGACCGGTTTCCTCGGCAAAAAAAAAAAACAGCAAGTTTCTTGCTGGTTTTTGCCGAGAAACTCGGTTGTGTGTACGAGGCCTAAGTGTTTACAACCACTTTAAAATGTTAAAACATATGTAAAACAAATTGCTGTTTAGGTTTACATGCACTTTAAGATCCACTAACAGTTCATTTTACACCTGTTATAGCACACAATCTATTACACTATATAAAAAAAAAATGTTTATGGTTATTCTGTCTTCCATTCACGATACTGTAAACAGGAGTATTGGGATCCTATAATCTCAGCCTACTGCACACAGATTATAAAAAGCAATAATTTCACTAAAGGTAGTATGCTTTGCAACATTATAGTATGATTAGAGTAAACAACTGATTACACCTCTGTATTTAAGAGCAAAGGCATGTTTTCTGACAAAGAAGGAATACACTGAAGACACTAACTTAGAACAAAATTACTATTTTTCCAGCTTCAAAGGCAAAGCAACATAACTGGTGACATTGTACAAGAGGAAGATGTTACAGAAGCATTTCTGGTTCTTAATTTGAAAAAAAAAAAATATATATACCGATATACAACATATTGCTTCACTGTGGTGTTTTAGCTACTGTATGTGCAAACACCCTCTTAGCATGAAAATTATTTAACCACTTCCATACAGGGCACTTTCGCACCTTCCCGCCCAAGCCAATTTTCAGCTTTCAGCACTGTCGCACTTTGAATGGCAATTGCGCAGTCGTGCTACACTGCACCCAAACAAAATTGGCGTCCTTTTTTCCCCACAAATAGAGCTTTCTTTTGGTGGTATTTGATCACCTCTGCGATTTTTTTTGCGCAACAACTAAAAAAAGACTGAAAATTTTGAAAAAAAAATACGTTTTATTTTTTTCTGTAATTTTTTTGTAAATAAGTAAGTTTTCTCTTTCAATTACGGGCACTGATGAGGTGGCACTGATTGGCGGCGCTGGTATGCGGCACTGATGGGCACTGATGGGCACAAATAGGCGGCACTGATGGGCACACATAGGCAGCACTGATGGGCACTCATGGGCGGCACTGATGGGCACTCATGGGCGGCACTGATGGCACTCATGGGCGGCACTGGCACTCATAGGGCCGGCACAGATGGGCATTCATGGGCGGGCACTTATGGCTGGCACAGATGGGCACTGTGGGGTGGCACTGATGGACACTGTGGGGCGCACTGATGGACACTGTGGGGCGGCACTGATGGACACTGAGGGGTGGCACTGATTTACTTATGTTGCCAGTCAGTGCCCTTTTGTGGGCACTGATTGGCATCTTTTTTTTTCCAGACTTTTTTTTATTTTTTTTTCAGACTTTATTTTTTTCCAGGCTTTTTTTTACCCCCCCTTTTTTTTGGCTCTTCCCTGGTGGTCCAGGGTGGGCTTCCCTGGTGGTCCATGTGGCGATCTGAGGGGGGGCTGTGCTGATAAACAATCAGCACAAACCCCCCCCTGTCAGGAGAGCCGCCGATCAGCTCTCCTCTACTCGCGTCTGTCAGACGCGAGTGAGGAAGAGCCATCAACGGCTCTTCCTGTTTATATCGTGATCAGCCGTGGTTGGACACGGCTGATCACGTGGTAAAGAGTCTCCGTGAGATACTCTTTACCGAGATCGGTGTTGCGGGGTGTCAGACTGACACCCTGCAACAATGATCGCCGCAATGCGCGCCCCCGGGGGCGCGCAGCGGCTCAGAATCCTGAGGACGACATATGACGTCCAGTCAGGATTCTACAACCACTTTGCCGACGTCAATTTGTCATTGGGCGGGCGGCAAGTGGTTAATATTCTAGGATAGGCGTGGAGGATTTACTTATTAACCGCTTCAGCCTTGGAATATTTTACCCCCTTCCTGACCAGAGCACGTTTTACAATTTGGCACTGCGTCGCTTTAACCGACAATTGCGCGGTCGTGCGACGCTGTACCCAAACAAAATATGCATCCTTTTTTTTTACCACAAATAGAGCTGTCTTTCTGGTTCTAACATGATCTCCGAATCTAGAAAAGAAACCTTACTTTCACTGAGGTGGTAGGTACATTTTAGGTTGTATGCATTGTTATTTAAGGCCTCCAACATGGAGTGTAGATCTGTGCGTGGTCCGGTCCAGACGATTAGTAAATTGTCTATGAACTGGAACCAACAAAGTATATGTGTTAACCAAATTGCATACTTGTCATCAGAGAAGATGGCTCTCTCCCAGTGACCCAGATAGAGGTTAGCATATAAGGGTGCATAGCACGTCCCCATAGCTACCCCTTGGGTATGTAAATAGACTGTGTACAGGAATGTGAAGAAGTTTCTAGTTAAGATAAATCTCAGTAATTGGAGAATGAACCTGTTAAGGGGCCAAGTGTGCCTATCCTGTTCCATGAGGAAAAAATCCACTGCTTGAATGCCTAATTTATGGGGGGGTCTGAATGCCTTCATTGTGTCTTAGTAGGTCAGAGGTATCTTAAATGTGCGACGGTAGCCGCACTACATGAGGAAGTAAAACTTGGTCTACCCGGGTGGGTTATGGCTCTTTTATTTTTGGCAATGTATAGAACGTGGATGTTCTTGGATGTTTCAGGAAATCCAAGTTATCCTTGTTGATAATGCCCACCAGAAAGGCCTCAATACAAAGATTGTGACATTCGCTTTCAAAGGTGATGACTATTTCTTCTTTTTTCATTGTTGTATCAGGGCTTTGTAAAAGGGCTAGGTCAAGGGTGTCAAACTCAATTTAATTGCGGGCCGCATCAGCATTATGATTGCCCTCAAAAGGGCCGGTTGTATCTGTAAGATTAGATGTCCAGGGCACCCCCCCCCTTACATTAGATGTCAAGAGCCACCCCACCATCAGAAGTTGAGTCCCCCACTCTCCCTTACATCACAGTGCACTCCCCTTACCTTATGCTGCTTCTGGGGAAAAGCTGGATGCATTGCTTGAAAGCAGAAACTAAGGGTCTGAAAGAGAACCAGAGGAGGGCTGGAGCTCTCCGGAAGCTGAAGGAGAGGTGTGAGGACCACATGATATGGCCTGGAGGGCCATATTCGGCCCCCAGGCCTTGTGTTTGACACCTGTGGACTAGGCTGTGGACAGTAGGCAGCAGCAGTAATGATATTAATATGATGTTACTAACCCTTGTTTCTTGTTTGAATTTGCCAAGCACCCATTGAGGGATCTTTTTCTTTTTTAATTTTCTATTATTTAAAAAAAATGTATAAAAAAGGGGAAGAACACAATAAATAAATACATGTAATGCTGCCAATTTAAATATGCTAATTGAACTCCTATTTTTCCCATATTGTCTAAAAAAAAAAAAAAACAACAAAGGAAACCAAAAAAAAAACAAAAAAAACAAAAAAGAGTTTAGCATTTAAAAAAAAACCCTTAGTGCTGGTTCTCACAGGGGCAACACGACTCAGCACGACTTGGGGCGACTTAAAAGGCGACTTCAAGTCACATCCAGGACAGGCGACTTTGCCAGTGGTCAATCAAACAGTAATCAGCTCTGTGGGAGGGAGGGGTTTGCCAGAGAAAACTAGTTTCTCTTCCTGTAAAGTTGCTTCAGTTAACCACTTGAGGACCCCTTCACGCCAATGTATGCCGGCAGAAGGGCAGGGCTGGGCACAGGCACGTACAGGTACGTCGCTTTTAAGAGCCCAGCCATGGGTCGCGAGCGCCGCCAGTATGTCCGCCACAATGTTGCAGTCACTAAAAAAAAACACTGATTACCGTCATTACTAGTAACAAAAAAATTATTAATAAAAATGTCATAAAACTATCCCCTATTTTGTAAACGCTATAAATTTGGGGCAAACCAATCAATAAACACTTATTGCAATTTTTTTTACCAAAAATATGTAGAAGAATACATATTGGCCTAAACTGAGGGAAAAAAAATAATTTTATATATTTTTGGGGGATATTTATTATAGCAAAAAGTAAAAAATATTGCATTTTTTTTTATTGTCGCTCTATTTTTGTTTATAGCACAAAAAATAAAAACCGCAGCGGTGATCAAATACCACCAAAAGAAAGCTCTGTTTGTGGGAAAAAATGGATACCAATTTTGTTTCGGAGCCACGTTGCATAACCGCGCAATTGTCAGTTAAAGCGACACAGTGCCGAATCGCAAAAAGGGGCCAGGTCCTTTACCTGCATAATGGTCCAGGTCTTAAGTGGTTAAGACAGAGGATCCTACTTGGAGGTGACTTCCATTGAAATCAATGGGTACAAGTCACCTAGAAGTCACCTTGAAGTAGTACAAATACCTTTTCTGAAGTCAGAGTAGTGTGCATTAGGATGGCTCTCATTCACTTCCATGTAATTTGTCATGTCGCGTGACTTGGGGCGACACAAGTCACCCCCCAGGTCGCGGTAGTGTGAAACGGCTCTAAGTTTAATTTTCTGTTGGTGTATATTGTTGCTTTTTGAGTTCTTGTTATGCAATAGACATGTGCATTCGTTTTAACAAATGAAAACAAACGTGCAGAATCCGAAATCCGAAAGATCCGACATAAAAAAAAACGTTATTTTCGTTTTCGTTGCTACAACAGTTCCATATAGATAGGAGTTTCGACATGACGCTGACAATAGCAATCTGTGTCTGTTGAACCTGTGGTCGAATGTGCCTAACCTTAACTCTATTAGTCCAAGATTATTCTACATAGAGAGAAAAGATTCACCATTATAGAGACAGTGTTGGGGTAGACCATTTGACATGAACGACAAAGATTTGACGAAGCAGCAAAAAACATACAAATGTCGATTCTGTCTGATTCGACAAGCAGCTAACTGTAAGACGGCCGCATTTCCGGTCAAACGCTCGGGGGGGCCCATAGGCTATAGAAGAATACGAATGTTAGTTGACTTGTAATAATAATTTATAAATATAATTATTACTAGTGTCATACAACTAGGGCTGGCAACTAACGATTATTTCATAATCGATAAGTTGACCGATTATTGTTTCGATTAATCGATTAATCGGATAATAGCCTTAAAAAAAAATTAAATTGCATTTTTACATTTTTATGGGCCAATTTGTTGTTGGGCAGATTACAAAACACAAATTGACTTGAAAACACATTGCATGCTTTTCTGCAGCTTCTCCATTGAAGAATATTGAAAAAAAAAACACCGCTTTGCGTTAAAAAGTCCTTGCCCTTTCCAAATATGCAGCAGCTGGAAAAAAAAATAATGGATGCGAACGTGTCCCATAGGAGAACATGTAAATGAACTGTAGTGCGTTTCTGCAAAAAGCAACCAAAAAACAGAGGTGTGACCCAGGCCTGAGATGTTTAGTAACATTATGGGGTTAAAAAAACAAAAATTAGTACAAAAAAGAGCAAAATAATCGCTACTGTAAGGGGGTTCATTTTTCTACTGTGGGACAGTGAAAGTAATATTTACAGTAGCGATTTGCTTTTTTGTACTATAAAGGGCTAATTTTTGTTTTTTTTAACCCCATTATGTTACTGGCCAATTAATCGATTATGAAAATTGTAATCGATTAATTTCATAATCGATTAGTTTGTCGATTAATCGATTAGTTTGTTTCGGCCCTACATACAACATTAGACATCTTATATAGCTTTTTAGGCGGAACTGTACGATTGCGGCGTCGTACAGTTGAGCTGCTCCGTTGGAATCTTTTTAGAACATTCGACAGACACCATAACCTTCAATGACAGATTCGACCTTAATTAATTCTGATTTTCGGACAAATGCATTTTTTTACGAAACTAAATATAAATAAAAAACGAATTTCGGAGTAACTAAATACATTTATTTTTCGGACGAAAACGAAATTCCGAAACAAAATAGTTCAGTATGCACATGTTTACTATGCAATAGGAAAAATGGGTCAATGCAGAAAGAAGTATCACCATAAAGTGTAATTGTTTCTCTGCTTTTCTCTGTTCTATTAGTTAATCTACTTTAAATTAATACTCCTCTGCTGGTAATAATTTTTAAGATAAAAAACCTTACAATTTCTGAACGTCATGATTATGTTTAATATATTGCTTCACTTTTTCTCAACCACCTCTTATTACGTTTTTATGATTATTAGGTTCTGTTCACCATTCAATACACCATTGCGTGTAATATTGGAACTTTATTAATTCAGCATACTGTGCAAGGATCATAAGATGCAATAATTACACTTTTCTATATTATGGAAGGATAAAGCAGTGAACACACCTCTGAATTCATTTTGGAGCAAAAGCTAATTTTTGACAGAGAAAGGATTGGATTGAACATGCAAATAAAATATTCATTAGTACCTCTTGGTTGTCTCTCTATAGGAACTCCTTGTGATTGGAGAAATTTGTAAACTTTGTTAGGACTAAATTATGATTCTGGCAACTTCAAAGGCAATGCAGAATAACTAGTGACATTGTACAGGAGGGGGGTAATATCAATATATATACAGAGCTTTGAAGATTAAACTACAGAAAAGCGCATGTTAAAATCATACTCTTGTATACTTCTGTAATGTAAAACTGAATATTTCTGAGGTGAATATTCCTGCATGTGCATGGTTTAAATGTACATACCAATGAAAGTTTAAAGGGGTTGTAAAGGTACAATTTCTTTTCCCTAAATAGCTTCCTTTACCTTAGTGCAGTCCTCCTTCACTTACCTCATCCTTCCATTTTGCTTTAAATGTCCTTATTTCTTCTGAGAAATCCTCACTTCCTGTTCTCTGTCTGTAACTCCACACAGTAATGCAAGGCTTTCTCCCTGGTGTGGAGTGTCATGCTCGCCCCCTCCCTTAGACTACAGGACACCCACTAACACCCAGCTCCTTTCTCTATCTGCAACATAGAGAGCGTCCTGACTCTCTGGTAGTCCAAGAGGGGGGCGAGCACGAGCACGACACTTCCACACTAGGTTTTTATTTCAAAAGTTTTATTTTGAAGTATAACAGACCTATACAAGCTGAACATTAGTACAACAGAAGAGGTGTTTTGTGTTACAATACAGGAGAAATTCCAAAGGACCTAGCAATTACTCGGTGAGCTGAATAAATGAGCATTTCATAGACTCAATCAGTAAATGTGGCGGGTGGCAAGCAGCAAGGTGCAGCGGCTGGGCTCCGAGTGGGGGGTTGTGGTTGCCCATGCCCCCTTAATGGACGGGCCTCCCCTGCTTTCTATTATCTCGAACAATTCTCCTCTGACCTCTGACATCAACAAGGCATTTTCCTCCACACAACCTCCGCTCACTGGATATTTTCTCTTTTTCGGACCATTCTCAGTAAACCCTAGAGATCGCTGTACGTGAAAATTCCAGTAGATCAGCAGATTGTAAAAAAATCTGCATAAATCTAGCATTAACAATCATGCTACGTTCAAAGTCACTCAAATCCCCTTTCTTCCCCACTCTGATGCTCGATTTAAACTTCAGCACGTTGTCTTCACCATGTCTAGATGCCTAAATGCAGTAAGTTGCTGCAATGTGATTTATTTGTTACCAAGCAATTGAACTGGTATATCTAATAAATTGGCTGATGAGTGTGTGTATACATATATCTTTATATATCCATATATATATATATATATATATATATATATTTCTTTCTCTATCTATCTATCTATCTATCTATCTATCTATCTATCTATCTATCTATCTATCTATCTATCTATCGATATCGAGAGAGATCTATCTCTCTCTATATCTCTCTCTATATCTCTCTCTATATCTATATCTCTCTCTATATCTATATCTCTCTCTATATCTATATCTCTCTCTATATCTATATCTCTCTCTATATCTATATCTCTCTCTCTATATCTCTCTCTCTCTATATATCTCTCTCTATATCTCTCTCTCTCTCTCTATATCTCTCTCTATATCTATATCTCTCTCTATATATCTCTCTCTCTCTCTATATATCTCTCTCTCTCTATATCTATATATCTCTCTATATATATCTCTCTCTCTCTCTCTATATCTCTCTCTCTCTATATCTATATATCTCTCTATATCTCTCTCTCTCTCTCTCTCTCTCTCTCTCTCTCTCTCTCTCTCTCTCTCTCTCTCTCTCTAGATAGATAGATAGATAGATAGATAGATAGATAGATCTCTCTCGATATATATATTTATATATGTAGATATATATATATATAGATAGATAGATAGATAGATAGATAGATAGATAGATAGATAGATAGATAGATAGATAGATAGATAGATAGATAGATAGATAGATAGATATAGTATATATATATATATATATACACAAATATTTTCTTTCTAATGTTTTACATTCTGTAAATTCAACTTATATGTTATAACCAGAATTGTGTAGCTTCCTGTATGCCAGGGGAAGATAAAAAAAAGTATATATATATATATAGCTAGATAGATATCTATATATATATATATATATATATATATATATATATAGAGAGAGCGAGAGAGAGAGAGAGAGATACACACACTGATCAGCCAATTTATTAGATATACCAGTACTAGAAAATGATCTATAAATTAAAGTAAAATATAGAAAACATATTAAAGGATGACTCTGAGTCTCAGCCCAGTTATGAAATGAAAATGCCATTATTGTGGGGTCATTCGGAAGCTCGCTGTAGAACATTTGTTTGTTAGTGGGCAATCAGTTTAACGGGAATAGAATCTGCTTGGTGTCATTAGGTGGAAATGTCAGTGTTTCATTAATCCAGTTTCATTATTTATTCTTTTGTAATATTTTTCTATCCTGGTGATGATATTGCTACTTATTCTTATGCCAGTTCTCATTGACTTCACTCTGTTCTCTTTTGTGTTGTAGGACTCCTTGTGGGCTTTTTGGAGAATGCCATGAGCCTGACTTCTCAGTCTGCAAAGATTCTGCTGATTATACAGTACTGTACATGCTGAGCCTGTGAATGTCTGGGATTTCATTGACATGCTCTGTAAGTACTTTACCTTTTTCTCTTTCCTGTGCTTTCAATTTCAGTGCTAATTATATTCACCACTGACTATACAATGCAGAGATGCGTCTTTGTGGCATAATGTGGCTATTTATGTCTCTCGAAAATATGTCATATACTGCAGTTGTGTTGATGTTCAACTGCTTATACAAGAACCCTTATCATATAATATTTTTTCATGCTTTAGACAAGTGCCATTGGCTTTTTGTATGGTAAAAATAGTGCCTTGTTTATTAGACTTAACGGAAGATCTAATTTAGTCGACAGGGAGCATGGAAGAGCTGAACTGATTGCTACAAATACATTCAGATCTTCACGTAATCAGAAGGTTCAAATGATCTTATCTATGCTGTGAATAATAATGGTTAGGGTTAGCATTAAGCTTTTCCTTGAACAGTAGTTATGGCATATTTCTCAATTTTTTAAAGCCCAATTGAACTTTCAATTTAAAGTGGAACTAAACTCTCCTATTCTTTACAACCAGGGAAGCTGCCATAAGGGTTGCCACCTGTCCAGGAATCACCCGGACAGTCCGGGTTTTGAATCATGTGTCCGGGTTTTAGGCAGACTGAAAGTCGGACACATGGTTCAAACTGGGCTGTGGCTCCCCAAGTAACCAAGATAGTTGCACACAAATCTGTTGCCATCGAGGAGCTGCTGGCCGGCTTTCTAGGGGAAGGTTTGACATCACTGGGGGGCAGGGCGATGATGTCAGCAAGAGCAATTTGGCCACACTCAGTGTTCGCTGCGACACACTATGTGCACCGCACTATTACTCTCCTTTGGACACCCAAAGGTGTCCCAGGCCGCTTAAGTGTTCGGGTTTGGCTTGAAGAAATGGGGGCAACCATAGCTTCCATCTTAGCTTCTGTTTGATCTGCAGTTGCCATGGTGCTGGACCTGCGATCAGTTATGGCACCAGTCATCGGATGACTTGATAGTTCTATTGAGAGCACAAGCAACTGTGACAGTTGCCATTCATGACAAGCCTTGAATGTGATGTTTTGAGAAACTGTAATGCTGCGTACATACGACCGTTATTCATGTCATGGAAAAAACAATGTTTTTCTCGACGTGTGTGCTCTCAAGCCTGCCTTGCATACACACGATTATGAAAAAAAATGCTCGAGCAAAGCGCGGTGACATACAACACGTACAACAGCACTATAAAGGCGAATGGCGCCACCCTTTGGACTGCTTATGCTAATTTCCCCATCTCATAACTTGCTTCTGAGCATGCAAGTTTTTTCCCCCTTGTTAAGGCGTACACAAGACCGTTTTTCACAACGTGAAAAATGACAAGAAAAGATAGAGCATGTTCTAAATTTTTAACGCCCATTTTTCTTGTCTAGAAAAATGCTCTGAAGCCTACACACGACCGTTTTTCACAACCAATTGAAAAAATAAATTTTTTCTCGTCATGAAAAACGGTCGTGTGTACACGGCATTATACTGATAGGTTTAGTTCTGCTTTTAATCAACTTAATACAGTAGATTACCAAAATTATTGGGATGCCATACTTTAAACACACATGAACTTTAACTACTTGCCGACCGCCCACCGTCGTTATACATCCTCACTTTAAAGATGAATATCTCGGTAACGGCAGCAGCTGCTGCCACAATCGAGATATTCATCTTTTCTGTAGGCGGCTGTGTAAACGATAATGGCGGTCTCCGCGGCGGATTCGCCGCGAGATCGCCGTTATCGGTGGCGGGAGAGGGCCCGCCGCTCTCCCGCGCCCTCCGCCGCTTACCGTAGCCGTCGGTAGCGGCAGAGGGGATCGCGACCGTTCGCTAGCTGAGCGGGGACGAGACTGAAGGAAAAATCTCCTTCGCCCGTCCCCATAGCTCTGCTGGGCGGAAGTGACGTCAAAACGTCAGTCCCGCCCAGCCTCTTAAAGAAACATTTTTTTTTTTGTCATTTGAAAAAATGACATTTCCAAATTTTTTCTTTTTTTTTGCATTTAAGCCTAAATATGAGATCTGAGGTCTTTTTGACCCCAGATCTCATATTTAAGAGGACCTGTCATGCTTTTTTCTATTACAAGGGATGTTTACATTCCTTGTAATAGGAATAAAAGTGATCATTTTTTTTTTTTTTTCAGTGTTAAAAATTGTAAAATAAATAAAAATAAATGCGAAAACCAAAACATTTTTTTTTTAAAGCGCCCCGTCCCAACGAGCTCGCGCGTAGAAGCGAACGTATACGCGAGTAGCGCCCGCATATGAAAACGGTATTCAAACCACACAAGTGAGATATCGCCACGATCGTTAGAGCGAGAGCAATAATTTTAGCCTTAGGCCTACTCTGTAACTCAAAAAATGCAACCTGTAGAATTTTTTAAACGTCGCCTATCAAGATTTTTAAGGGTAAAAGTTTGACGCCATGCCACGAGCGGGCGCAATTTTTAAGCGTGACATGTTGGATATCATTTTACTCGGCGTAACATTATCTTTCACAATATATAAAAAAATTGGGCCTTATTTAAAAAAGTGATTTTTTTTCCAAAAAAAGTGCGCTTGTAAGACCGCTGCGCAAATACGGTGTGACAAAAAGTATTGCAATGACTGCCATTTTATTCTCTAGGGTATTAGAAAAAAAATATATATAATGTTTGGGGGTTTTAAGTAATTTTCTAGCAAAAAAAATGGTTTTGTCTCGTAAACACCGACTCTGAAAAACAGGCCCGGGGCTAAAGTGGTTAATGTCATCCCAGTCTGTCTATAGGGTTCAATATTGACTTGGCCCACCTTTTGCAGCTATAACAGCTTCAACTATTTTGGGAAGGCAGTCAACAAGGTTTAGGAGTGTGTCTATGGGAATGTTTGACCATTCTTCCAGAAGCACATTCGTGAGGACAGGCACTGATGTTGTAGAGAAGGTCTGTCTCACAGTCTATCATCCCAAATCTGTTCTATCGGGTTGAGGTCAGAACTCTATGCAGGCCAGTCAAATTCCTCCACCCCAAACTCGCTCATCCCTGTCTTTATGAACCTTGCTTTGTGCACTTGTCCAAATCATTTGGTGGAGGGGGGCTTATGGTGTGAGTTTTTTTTCAGGGGTTGGGTTTGGCCCCTTGGTTCCAGTGAAGGGAACTCTAAAGGCGTCAGCATTCCAAGACATTTTGGACAATTTCATGCACCCAACTACACACAGAATGCAGAGCTGTCACTTGTAAACACAGAAACCAGACTTTTGTATTTACAAGTGATTGCAGTGAGCAGGCACTAAAGGGTCTGAGCCAGAGGTTCCACCAAGTTCCACCTGAAAAAAGTGCACCAGTCCACAAAGCAAGGTCCATAAATACATGGATGAGCGAGTTTGGGGTGGAGGAACTTGACTGACCTGGACAGAGTCCTGACCTCAACCCAATAGAACACCTTTGGGATGAATTAGAAAAGAGACTGCAAGCCAGGTCCTCTTGTCCACATCAGTGCCTGACCTCATAAATGCGCTTCTGGAAGAATGGTCAAACATTCCCATAGACACACTCCTAAACCTTGTGGACGGCCTTCCCAGAAGAGTTGAAGCTGTTATATCTGCAAAGGGTGGGTCAACTCAATGTTGAACCCTACTGACTAAGACTGGGATGCCATTAAAGTTAATGTGTGTGTAAAGGCAGGCGTCCCAATACTTTTGGTAATATAGTGTACAAGTACATGGGTTTAGGGACATTGTAGTGAAAAACAACAGGCGTTCTTAGTCTTTCCTTTATGTTTGCAGAGTAGTTTGATGTAGTAGAACAGGTTTGTGAAAAGGTTAAAAGGAGATGGAGTGCCAGGCATCTGGTCATGTCTCTGATGAGTGTGGCTCTTCCAAATTTCCATTCTGTGTCCGACTGAGCTTGTATACGCTGGTATGTGTCATTCATCATAGCAATCAGCAGATTGATAAGGACAATAAGAGTTACAATAAGGTATACTCCAAATCAGGGCTCAAGTCCTGCAGGAATGCGTGGGAACGGAGTTCCTGCACTTTTTTCACAGCAGGAACTCAGGTCCCTTTGCAGGACTAGAGCAGCCGAGAGCAGCCGAGCCACCCGAGGCAAACTAAGCGGCGATGCCCAGCTCGAGTCACTGTCAGAGGCAGGCGAACCTTAGTAATCCTCTATGTTACTGGCCTCTTCCTGTATATGGATTCATCGGGTAGTGTGCGGGTATTCCGTCACTTCCTCGATGCCGCAATGTCTCCTGGGAGCTTTTGTCATTGTTCCCAGGAGACATTGCGAGATATCGCAGGATTTAGAAAGAACTTACTTCTTTCTGAATCCTGTGATAAATTGCGGCAGACCTCCGCAATGTCTCCTGGGAACAATGACAAAAGCTCCCAGGAGACATTGCGGCATCGAGGAAGTGACGGAATACCCGCACACTACCCAATGAATCCATATACAGGAAGCGGCCAGTAACATAAAGGATTACTAAGGTACAGTAGATCGAACAAAAAAAAACATGCGGTTTAGTAATTATGCATATAAGCGTATCATTTTTTTTTTTGGTGGGGGAGTGGATCTTGGGTGGGAGTTCCCACACTTTTTTCCCCAGGACTTGACCCCTGCTCCAAATACAAAGCGAACAATGAAAAAGGTGAACTGCGGAGTCCTGCTAAGAGATGGAAGGCTTCCTGGTTCCACCAGGCCAAACAATGAGAAGAACAAGATAGCAGTGATGTCGATAGGATCCTGAATGTTGGAATAATTTCTAAATGGTATTGACACGTTATATGAGTAGTTGGGACTTCTGGGAAAATCAGTGAGCCAATCACACAAGCAGAAAATTATGTTTCTGGGGGGTGTTCTGTACACTTCCAGGTAGCCATATAACATTGCATATAACATTGCATTTTACAGATAATTGCAGCGGCTGCAGATTTAAAAGGAAAGACATTTTTTAACCACTATACTACCAAGGTAGCTCAGTTATTCTGACAGGACGTCATATGACGTCCTTGTCTTTTAAAGTCGCTAGGGGCCCGTCGCGTTAATGGGAACACGATGAGCGTGATTGCACAATAACTGAGCAGGACCGTGGATCTCTGTGTGTAAACACAGAGATCCATGTCCTGTCAGGGAGAGGAGACCGATGCTGTGTCCCTTGTACATAGGGACACAGATCGGTCACCTCCCCAGTCAGTCCCCTCCCCCTACAGTTAGAATCACTCACTAGGCTTCACATTTAACCCCTTCCTTGTCCCCTCGTGTTAACCCCTTCCCTGCCAGTCACATTTATACAGTTATCAGTGCATGTTTATAGCACTGTTCATTGTATAAATGTGAATGGTCCCAAAAATGTGTCTGATGTGTCCGCTATAATGTCGCAGTCCCAATAAAAATCACAGATCACCGCCATTCCTAGTAAAAAAAATCATAAAAAAAAAATCATAATTATGTCCCCTATTTTGTAGGCGCTATAATTTTTGCGCAAACCAGTAACTATATGGCTATAGCGATTTTTTTTTTTACCAAAAATATGTAGAAGAATACGTATCCGTCTAAACTGAGAAAAATTTTATTTAAAAAAAAAAATGGGATATTTATTATAGCAAAAAGTAAAGTTGTTACTCGCAGTTGTATACGCTATATTATTTTTTCTTTATTTGCTAATTTATTTCCCCACGAAAGTGAAGTTACTTTAATATCTTAGACTCCCGAGGGCCACAAAAAAAGGAATGAGAGGGCCACATGCAGTAAAAAAAATAAACAAAAAAAAAAACTATAACGTAGATATGCCTAACCTAGGTGAACAGACAAAATAGCATCTGGAATCTGTGGGGGTTAATTAGAAAATCGGGTGCAACTCTGCACAGAAACCAATCAGCTTCAATGTTTTTTTTGGCAAAGCTTAATTGAACAAGCTGAAGTTAGAAGCTGATTGGCTACAATGCACAGCTGCAGCAGATTCTGAGGCTGCATTCACACCTGAGCGTAGCGTTTTCGGACGTTTTTTCCGGTGTTTTGTCGCACGTATTCACACGTATTCGCGCGTTTGCATACAGCGTTGTCCGACGTTTTTGAACCTCAGCGTTTTTTATTTTAGCCAATAGAAAAAATTATCATCTCTTTCATCACTTGTTGCTATGTTTGTAGATTTTTTTTATCTTCTTCCTGGGTGAATGTAGAAACGCTCGTTGTCGCGCTAGACGTTTGAATCAAGCATTTCCATTAGTTTCTATGGGAATACAAACGTTCAAAAACACCCAAATCAGACCGATTCACGCAACAAAAAAGGGTCCAGAACTTGTTTGAGCTTCAGGCGTTTGGCTTCAGGCGTTTTGGAGTGGAGATGTAAACCATCTCCATAGAGAATAATGTATTTTTTCCCCTCTAGCGTTTTATAGCTTAGACCTCGTACAGACGAGCAAACATGTACGATGAAAACGGTCCGCCGGACCATTTTCAGCGTACATGTCTGCCCGGAGATTTCTGTATGATGGCTGTACACACCATCATACAGAAATCTGCGCATACTCGATACGCGGCAACGAGGCCGCGCCGTCACCACGACGATGACGCGGCAACGTGCGCGGCCCTGGCAGTTCAATGCTTCCACGCATGCGTCGAAGTCATTCGACGCATGCGAGGGATGGTGGCCGCTCGGAAATGTACGGTAGGTCTGTACAGACGACATGTCCGACGGACAGGATTCCAGCGGGCTGTTTCTAAACATGTTTAGAAATATTTGCCCGCTCGAAAAAGGCCCGGCGGGCAAATGTACGCTGGAATCCTGTCCGCTCGGCTGTACAGATGACCGAACATGTCTGCTGAAACTGGTCCGTGGATCAGTTTCAGCAGACATGTTCGGTCGTCTGTACGGGGCCTTAGTGCTCCAGTTTTAGCCTAGGTCATAGGTGTGTGCAGCCTATTGCATTAGGGTGTGCACCCCAAAGCGCAAACATATTTGTATGTGTGTGCATGTGTATATACAGTATACTGATGGTGTCAGTAGAGCGGTGGACCGTCGACGGTGTCAGTAGGGCAGAGATTGGTGTCAGTAGTTTTTATTTTTATTAAATTGTTTTATTTTAGGAGCCACATTAGGGAGCTTTTGGTGGAATATCAGGGGTCTGTTTCTGTGTTTTAGTGCACGTTTAACGCAGTATATTTCTGTGCATTACTGCATGTTTAATGCAGTATATTCCAGTGCGTTACTGCACGTTTAATGCAGCATATTTCTGTGCATTAGTGCACATTTAACGCAGTGTAATTCTGTGCATTAGTGCATGTTTAATGCAGCATATTCCTGTGCATTAGTGCACGTTTAACCTTGTATATTTCAGTGTGTTATGTGCCATTTAATGCTGTATCCCTCTGTGCAATAGTGCACGTTTAACATATAATAATAATGTTTCGGTGCAATTTGCACCACACATGGTGATTAGGGTGTGCCCAGGCACACCTGGCACACCCTGTGCGCACGCCTATGGCCTAGGTTCACACTGAATGCGGGTTTGAAATCATGCAAGTTCATCTGAACTCGCACAAATTCAAACCGGCATTTCTGTACGACTTCTGGGGGCGATTTGAGAGACACCTGTGCGGGTTCATGCACATATGTATATTGAAATTGCCCCCAAAGTCGCCAAAAGTACTGCAGGAACTACTTTTGGAAATTGATTTAGACGGTGCCATTGCCGGCAGTAGGCTCAGATTTTGCATGAGGTTTGACATGTCAAATCGCATGTCTAATTGGCCCAATGTGAATGGGGGCTTAGTAAATCTACCCCAGTATACCTTGATTGTAACTACTAGGAGAAGTCTACCATCATTCAGGTTACACAACCCTCAGGAGAGAGTCAGCACATACAAAATATAATTATCCCCATTAAGGACCAGTTAACACCAGTTCAGTGCAATTTTTTTTCTGCATCAAAATGCATGGAAAGTAAGTTAGATGGTTTTCAATGGCATAGATCACACCAGTGCTTGCAGTTCCAGTACGCTCCAGATCCAGAAAAAAAAAGTAGAGCATGCTGCACTTTTCCTGCACTGGACTGTACTGGAAAGCTGTAAAACGCATCAAAAATGCACTGGATGTAAATTTTGTATACAGTATATATATATATATATATATATATATATATATATATATATATATATATATATATATATATATATATATATATATACTAATACAGAAGCATTACTAAGGCGTAATATTGTGAAAGAGGGTTTTGTTTAAAGTTTGAAATGTAAACTGAAATGTAAACTGGTGAGCGCAAATGTGGAAATGCTGTGGATGTTTTTTTTTTTCTGTGTTGATATAGTTTTAGGGTAGGGGAAATTATGGCAAATGTATTGTTTGTTATAATACAAAAATACATGTCAGCATCCGGAGGGGGAGACGGGAAAGGCTGCGGGGGCTTCGATGTGAGGTAAGTAATTCATAATTCATAAAGTAATAATAATTCATAAAGTAATTCATAATGAGCTAGTATGCTATGCATACTAGCTCATTATGCCTTTGTCTTGCAGATTTTGTTTTCTTTACTTCCTCTTTAAGTGGTTAATTTGAATTTGAGATACTAGGATTGTTAACAAAAAAATTTTTTTTTGCCAGCAAAACAGTTATGTTAAGCATGCATATTTCATATTTAACCACTTAAGGACCGCCTAACGCCGATATACGTCGGCAGAATGGCACGACTGGGCACAAGCACGTACAGGTATGTTGCCCTTTAAGTGCCCAGCCGTGGTATGCGCGCGTGCTGCCGGCGTCGTGCTTGTGATACGGCCTAAAGCACCGTGACCGCGCCCATGGGACCCGCAGACCCGATCGCCGTCGGTGTCCCGCGATAGGGTCACAGGAGCTGAAGAACGGGGGGAGGTGGGTGTAAACAAACCTTCCCGTTCTTCTCTGTGGCTTGTCACTGATCGTCTGTTCTCTGTCATAGGGAACGACGATCAGTGACATCACACGTCCAGCCACGCCCCCTACAGTAAGAAACACAAACTAGGACACACTTAACCCCTTTAGCGCCCCCTAGTGGTTAACTTCTTCACTACCATTGTCATTTTCACAGTGATCAGTGCATTTTTAAAGCAGTATTCACAGGGAAAATGACAATGGTCCCAAAAATGTGTAAAAAAGTGTCCGATGTGTCCGCCATAATGTCGCAGTCATGAAAAAAATCACTGATCGCCACCATTACTAGAAAAAAAAAATATTAATAAAATGCCATACCCTATTTTGTAAATGCTATAACTTTTGCGCAAACTAATTAATAAACGCTTATTGCGATTTTTTTTACCAAAAAATATGTAGAAAAATATGTGTCGACCTAAACTGAGGGAAAAAAAATGTTTTTATATCTTTTTGGGGGATATTTATTATAGCAAAAAGTAAAAAATATTAAATTTTTCAAAATTGTCACTCTATTTTTGTTAATACTGCAAAAAATAAAAACCACAGAGGTGATCAAATACCACCAAAAGAAAGCTCTATTTGTGGGAAAAAATTATGCCAATTTTGTTTGGCAGCCACGTCGCACGATCGCGCATCTGTCAGTTAAAGTGACGCAGTGCCGAATCGCAAAAAGGGGCCAGGTCCTTTACCTGCATAATGGTCCGGGTCTTAAGTGGCTAACAAAACAATATGGAAAATAAAAAAGCAAATGTAAAAGTACTACACCTTGCCTTTAAGCCTGCCCATGTGGTAACTAAATCAATTACACTTGTAAGTGATATCTAAGTTTCAATAAAAAAAAAAAAGATAGATGGATATTAGAACTTTTTTTTTGCATTTTTCTAAATGTGTTTTTTTTTTTATTATATTTTGAGTTGCAAATATTGAAATCTGTACTGCTTTACTATTACTTCATACAGTTTTTACATTTCACATTTGTACAAGGTCCCTTTAATGTGATCTATAAATCTGCTTCTTTACTTTCTGTTCACGTATGCCTTCCTAAAAGTAAGAACGGCTGTTACTAGTTCCTCCTTGTTGTGTTGCTTAGCAACATGCCATATTTAGTTATTCATTGGGAACCGAGTCATTTTTACTTGGATAATATATCAAGCGCTTTAGAGAGAGCTGGCTTAGTAGATTGATTGTGGTCAAAGGAAAGCAAAATGAAACCTTTTTTTATGCCTAGCTCAATTATGAGTGCCACTGGAATTCCGTGATGGAATCAGGTCCCTGGAACAAATATGTCTTTCCCTCGGAAATGATATTTATCCATCATATTGTGCTCACCAGAAAGGATCAATAACATATTAGAATTGCAGATTTTATGACATTAATATGGCACATACAGGTGTCTCTTTTCCTATGGATGGCAGCAACAATGCAAATAAATTCTGGCTGTCAGTAGCTACAATTTAAAGGATCCAGTAAGATAAAAAATAAGGAAGCGGCTATTTGTTAGGCCAGAGGTCACCTGAGGTTGCCCAGTTTATGACTAGGCAAAATCAGCCCCGGAGGAGGTCCCTTTGTCGATGAAACCGGTCGGGCTTAGCTGTATGTTCCTGTTATCATGCATTTTACATGTTTGGATGTTCTGTGGCGGCCGCCCTCTTTTTTTTACCATGCAATGTTATTTTTACTATGTATACGTGTAAGTGCAATAAAATGCAACCCTTAAAGCGGAGTTCCGGCCACAATTTCACTTTTTAAATATAAATACCCCTGTAATACACAAGCTTAATGTATTCTAGTAAAGTTAGTCTGTAAACTAAGGTCCGTTTTGTTAGGTTGTTACAGCATTTAGACACTTTATAAAATAGAAATTGACTGGGGCCATCTTAAGTGTGGGCATCATGAAGCCAGACTGTATGACTTCCTGGATTTTAGCCTCGCAGATCTCGCACATGCTCAGTGCTGCACAAGCAGTGTCAGATCAGGTTTCAGCACCTGTGCTGTCCAAGTCACATGATTCTTTGAGACTGGGGAGTGCACAGACTCCTGGAAAGTTACACCCACTACATTCCCAGGAGTCTGTGCGGTGTAGGTTAGGAAGCATTAAGCACCTAGGTGCAGGAAGTGGGAAGATTAACTATTCTGCCTAGCAACAACACTTTGAAGGCATCTAAAAACATTTTTTCGTAAAGGACTAATGTAATGTTATATTTATGGGTGGAACTCCACTTTAAGAGGTTTTACACTCTCCGGGTTTTTTTCGTTTTATTTGGATCTGACTACACGGTCATCATTTGGGTGGAGTGCCCTGTATGCCCTTGAGCTGTTCCTGACGTGGTTCCTTTGTATATCCCCTGCTGATGACCCCTACTGGGACATATTCATCAAGCCTGTTTGACCCTTCGTAATACAGGGTCCTGGCTTTCTGGTAAGAGTCCAACCCATTGTGGTGGTGGTGTGTTCACTTGGTGAAAGGATTGGATAACTGTATCCACAGTTGAATAATGGAGTTTGCCATTTGACCATTATGGTCTATTTGAGAGACTGATTTTTCTGGACTGTTTATTTATATTTTTTCAGCATTTTTAATATCAATCACTGTAGCACAACACACCTTTATTTTGTTTAATATCAGTTCAGGCAGTTGACAGACAACTCTGAAACTTTATTTGATCTCTGACCTATAATACCTCGTCAGATTTTTACCTCTACAGTATCTGTGTCCCTGCTAAGGGGCTTTACTATTTCTATTTGTCCTGGTGACTACTGTCACCTACACTGAAAGTGAGGAAAAATCCAAGATTTTGAGTTGTCACTAGAGTTGAGCGGACACCTGGATGTTCGGGTTTGGGTCCAAACCCGAACTTTAAAAAAAAAGTTTGGGTTCGGGAACCCGAACCCGAACTCCGAACCCCATTGTAGTGAATGGGACACAGACTTTTAGAAAAAAAAATGCGCGGAGGTGCCCGCAAATTCAATAACCAGACCCTTTAGGTCTGGTATGGATAATAAGGGGAACCCCGCCGTCAATTTAAAAAAAAAATGATGTGCGGTTCCCCCTAAATATCCATAACCAGACCCGTTATCCGAGCACGTTGACCTGGCCGGCCGCAGAAAAGAGGGGGGGACAGAGTGCGGCCCCCCCTCTCCTGAACCGCACCAGGCCACATGCCCTTAAAGCGGTAGTTCACCCTCTCGTACTTGATGTTACCATCGAGACAGGCATTGTAGCGCGAGCTACAGTATGCCTGTCCCGATTTTTTTAACCCCGTACTCACCTCGTAGTCGTCCATCGTAGATTTCGGCTCCCGCGGGGAATGGGCGTGCCTATGGAGAGGGAGGATGATTGACGGCCGGCCCTGGCACGTCACTCTCCCCGAAGACAGCCGGAGTAGGTCTCGGCTCTTCACGGCGCGTGCGCACAGGCTATGCGCACGCGTCGTGAAGACCAAGCCTATTTCGGCTATTTCCGGAGAAGCGTGACGCGCCAGAGCCGGCCGTCAATCATCCTCCGTCTCCAGAGGCACGCCCATTCCCCGGTATCTTCGATGGACGACTACAAGGTGAGTATGGGGGGAAAAAATTCGGGACAGGCATACTGTAGCTCGCGCTACAATGCCTGATTTAAAGGTAAAAGAAAAAAAAAAAATTTTTTTCCCGTCGATAGGGTGAACCCCCGCTTTAACACTGGGAGGGTGCTTTGGGGTGCCCCCCAAAGCACCTTGTCCCCATGTTGAGGGGGACAAGGGTCTCATCCCCACAACCCTTGCCGGTGGTTGTGGGGGTATGCGGGCGGGAGGCTTATCAGAATCTGGAAGACCCCTTTAACAAAGAGGAACCCCCAGATCCTGACCCCCCCCTGTGTGAAATGGTAATGGGGTACACTGTACCCCTACCATTTCACGAAGGAAGTGTAAATTCTTGTAAAAAAAAAACACACACACCGTAGAATAAAGTCCTTTATTAATAAAAAATAAAATAAAAAAACTCCAGCGGTGATAATCCACTCGTTCCCAGCCTCCTGCTCCAACGTTGTCCTGATCCAGCGACGGGTGCAGGTGATCTGCAGCGATGAGAAGATCCATCCATCCAGAGCGCAGCATCGCCGACCTCCTCTCACCGCTGGACACAGCCCAGCGAATGACGCGCTGAAGCTGTGACATTACTTATATAGGGGAGGCAGGGCCACCCGTCACGTGACCCCGCACCCTCTGATGTACCCTCTGCTACGTCACTGGGTAAGCCCAGTCTTCCCTCTTCCTGGGCTTCCCCAGTGACGTAGCAGAGGGTGCGTCAGAGGGTGTGGGGTCACGTGACGGGTGGCCAACTCTAGTTGTCACCATAACATGAATAGAAGGCAACTCTTTTAATGGGGACAATTGTTCTGGTTAATGTCTAGGGAGGCATTTCACTTACTTTGAAGAACTTACTTTCCTTAATTTCCTGCCATTGTGTCTAAAGGACATTAAATCAAGGGAATTATCCCTCATGGGAAGGCAGACAAAAAACCTTGTGCCTTTAAGTTAGCAGAATTACCACAATGTATTAAATATGCTCTTTAGGGCACATTTACATCACATCTGTTGGGCTGCATCATTCAATGCAAGCACATTGAAATAATAGGCCAAAATGCACAAATAAACAAGAATAGGGTTAGTGCTAACATAAAAACCTGATGCCTGGAAAACTGCATATCCTGTATATGTTATGGTGTCTAGGAAGATCTGGATACATCTTTGTCGAGTTTAAATTTTCTCCAAAGTTTGTAGAAAATCAGGAGATTTCTGTGAAATTTTGCCAGTTTGGCTATATACATTGTGAACAAAGTGAAAGATGGGGGTGCTAGAATAAATAAATTATATAAATGATTATAAGTGATAAACCAACATTAGGTGAACGCATGATTAAAAATAAATTAATATGATAATATAACAATATTCATATTAAACCAGTGATAGAGGTAGTGAGGGTCACTACCAATAAACAAAATGAACAAATAAATAAAGTTCATTCACATGTGTCCGATTTCAATAGTGTTAGTGCTCAGAGGAATGCTTGAAATTCAGTAATAGGGGTTTCCACCTTCACCAAGACCGAAATTCACCCCAAATGTGCACAAAAGGATGGCTCCTTACCACAAGATGTTGACCTGTTTAATTAAAAAGAGGTCAAATGAGCTTTAGATCACAAAACCTGGTACTTCAGAACTCCATGTGCGGCTCTAGTTCCCTTCATACAGCCAGACTCCAAATGTCACAGTACCAAACAGAGAGAAGAGGAAACCACCATAGTGTAATACCATTTATTGTAAAAAAGTTTAAAAGCATAACATCGCAAAGTAGCCCCTTACTTTTGTTGGTGCCTTAGTCCCGACACTGAGGCTATGAAGCATTGCAATGTATGCGGAGAGTAATCCACGCTGGGGAAGCTGGCGTGCATTCCAACTCTAATGCCGCGTACAGACGGTCGTTTTTTGTGATGAAAAAAAAACGACGTTTCGAATCATGAAATAAAACGGCGTTTTTGAAACTTCATTTTCAAAAACGACGTTGCCTACACACCATCGTTTTTTAAAATGCTCTAGCAAAGCGTGGTTACGTTCAGCACGTACGACGGCACTCTTTTCCATTGAAGCTAGCTTCATAACTTGCTTCTGAGCATGCGCGGGTTTAAAAACGTCGTTTTGAAACGTCGTTTTGCCCACACACTATCATTTTCATTGACACAAAAAACGACGTTTTGAAAAACGACACAAAAAATTCGAGCATGTTCGAATTTTTTTTTTGTCGTTTTTCAGAAGACATAAAACGACGTTTTCCCCACACACGGTCATTTTAAATGACGTTTTCAAAAACGTCGTTTTTTTTCATCACAAAAAACGACCGTCTGTACGCGGCATCAGATCCGGAGAGCCACTGAAACGGTCCTTTAGTCCGTTTTCATCGGTTATGACCGATCGTGTCTACGCGGCCTGAGGGTCATGGAAGCTTATTTCATGGACCTCATGGACCTGTTCCTGTGCCAGAAACATCTCCTCAACATCTTTAAAAACACACACACTTAAAACACCCTGATGCCGCGTACACACGACCGTTGTTCGGGTTGTAAAAAATGAAGTTTTTAAGGGTCTAGAAAAAAACAACGTTTTTTTCAACCCAATCTTTAAAACGGCCTTGCCTACCCACGATCGTGAAAAAAAATGCTCTAGCAAAGCGCGGTGACGTACAACACATACAACGGCACTATAAAGGGGAAGTTCCATGCGGATGGCGCCACCCTTTGGGCTGCTTTTTTTGCTGATTTTGTGTTAGTAAAAGACGATTTGCGCTTTTAAATCTGTTACAGCGTGATGAATGTGCTTACTCCATTACGAACGGTAGTTTTACCAGAACGAGCGCTCCCGCCTCATAACTCGCTCCTGAGCATGCGCGTTTTTTTCACGTCGTTAAAGCCCACACACAACCATTTTTTACGACGTAAAAAGCGACAACGTTAAAAACGACGTAAAAAATTCGAGTATGTTCGAAATTTTTAATGCCCATTTTTTACATCGTGAATAATGCTCTGGAGCCCACACATGATCGTTTTTAATGACACAAAAAAAACCACGTAATTTTATACAACCCGAAAAACGGTCGTGTGTACGCGGCATTAAGGCCTGATTCACACTGATGCGACAATTGCTCCAACTTCGGAGCACTTGTCAGATCAGAAGTCAGACCCCAGTTGGACCCCATTCTGTTCAATTGGAACTGTTCTAATTGGTGCGAATTGAATCGCTTCGACTAATGCCGCATACACATGATCGGTTTGTTTGATGAAAACGGTCTGATGGACCGTTTTCATCAGACTAACCGATCGTGTGTGGGCCCCATCAGTTTTTTATCCATCGGTTAAAAAACTAGGAACTTGTTTTAAAATTATCTGATGGTTAACTAACCGATAGAAAAAAATGATCGTCTGTGGGTACGTCCATCGGTTAAAAAACCACGCACGCTCAGAATCGACGCATGCTCGGAAGCATTGAACTTCATTTTTCTCAGCACGTCGTTGTGTTTTACGTCACCGCGTTCTGAAACGATTGTTTTTTTAACCGATGGTGTGTAGGCACGACTGATGAAAGTCAGCTTCATCAAGTATCTGATGAAAAAATCCATCAGAACGTTTTCATCGGATGAACCGATCGTGTGTACAGGGTATTAGAAAAAAAGACCTTTCATTGGCTTCTATTAGAAGTTGCTGGGGTCCTGCTTCAAAGACGCATTACTTTAAAACTGCAGCAGTGTGAACCTGGGCTTACTGCATCCCTGAATATGACAGCACACAACTTATGGAGTTGCTTTGTTTTTTACAATCAAATTTTGCCTAAGCAGCTCAATGAGCAAATGCAGGTTCCATTTGAAGATTTAGCACAGGTAAAATTGGTAATTTTGTATCAATATCAGTTTCTCCCAAACCATTCCATTCATCCCAAAATTCAAGACTGTCTGAAACTACGCACAGATGTGATCTAACCTACCAGCACTCTTATGGTGGCCATACACACCTTGTTATTTTATCTGACCGACCTGTCAATTCAATAAAGCATTTGACATCTGAAATCATCATTCAATATGACACAAATTGTACATTTAGCTACAGTCCAGTCAACAATTTACTGGAAAAGATAAAATAAATGGTAAGCTGCGGTTTCAGAACTGATTGTTTGCTCCATACACAAAATAATCATAATTTCTGCCCAAACCAATCAATTTCTTCTTCAGTTTGACCCCACACAATTGGTCAAAAGTGATTGAAATGGTAGAGAGAAACTATGAATAATTTCTAGATTTAATTAGAATATCTATGTGATCCTTTCAATAAACAATTGGATCAATATGTGGCGACACTTCCATAGAGGGCGCAGAGACGCTGCCCCCATAATCCATGTGCCCGGCCCCTAATTTACATTCAGGGCACCAGACACATGGATTCCAATGTTTTTTTTAAAAGCACATGATTAGAGCCTGAGGATCTAATTGGCTTCAAAAAAGGGTGGGCTCGGGGAGCAGAGCACTGTGCCCTAAGCCCACCAAGTGGTATGACAATATGGAATTAATATTCCCTATTGTCTTCCTAATTCTCCTCCCAGCCAATCAGGAAGTATGTCCTGAGATCCCTCACCTGATTGGCCGAGAGGAGAAGCGACCCTGTTACCCACTGAGGAGGAGGAGGGAGAAGACGCAGGTGAAGCCGTCGTGAAGCCCAGGAGAAGGAGACACAGTGTGAAGCTGCCACCCAGGGGGTAGCGCTACCCACGACCTTGTGACCGCTTGACCAAGGGGGGAGCCTGTAACCAAACCCACTGACTGGGAGGGTGTCGGTGGGTGGTTTGTTTGCTGCCCCTGAAAAAAATATACCACCGGCTGCCACTGATGTATAGCCTATATTAGTCAAACCAACCCATTGGAAACACGAGACCTAACCCCTTTAAGATTGCACTGCCTGTGAGTATAAAAATCAACACAAGACCTTGCGTTTAAAGAGAACCAACTAAGCAAATAAATCTATCAGTGCCGGAAATAACTAAAACAATGTATTTCAATGGACTGACCCTCTAAACTACCTATAGATGTGTTTATTTTATCCACAGTTACATTCTTGTTTAGTGTTTTACGTATGGTAGATTCGCTAACAGGGATGTTAGCATATGCCAGAGACTTTTGTAAGTCTTTAGCTGACACTCCAGGATTCTTCTTCACCTCATTGAGCAGTCTGCGCTGTGCTCTTGCAGTCATCTTTACAGGACGGCCACTCCTATGGAGAGTAGCAGCAGTGCTGAACTTTCTCCATTTATAGACAATTTGTCTTACCGTGGACGGATGAACAGCAAGGCTTTTGGAGATACTTTTATAACCCTTTCCAGCTTTGTGCAAGTCAACAATTCTTAATCATAGGTCTTCTGAGAGCTCTTTTGTGCGAGGCATCATTCACATCAGACAATGCTTCTTGTGAAAAGCAAACCCAGAACTGGTGTGTGTTTTTTATAGGGCATGGCAGCTGTAACCAACACCTCCAATCTCATCTCATTGATTGGACTCCAGTTGGCTGACACCTCACTCCAATTAGCTCTTGCAGATGTCATTAGTCTAAAGCCCTGTACACACGATAGGTTAACCAGAGGACAATGGTCTGAAGGACGTTGTCTTTTTTTTTTTTTTTTTTTTTTTTTCGCCTCAGAGAACTATCAGGATACTCAATCAATTTACGTTCAGTTCGCAGTCTCCTTAGTTCGCATCATGGTTGGAAAAGATTTTTTTTTTTTTTTTTTTTTATTTATTGTTTCTTTCTTTTTTTCTTTGTTATTGCAAAAGTGCTTTTTTAAATATGTGTCAATAAATGTACGAAAGGAGAGAAAGGAAAAAGTACTTAACTACATAAATAGATACATTAGTTTCCCCAAGCCGAACAAACCCTCGCCCCTGCCTCAAGCCACCCCCAACCCTTATCCCCTCCCTCCCGCCCTCCCCTATCTCCGGAATTCTGTCTCCTATTAAATCGCTCTTTGCCCGTTCACCTACCTACACTATATCATCCTATCTATATACCTTGGTCCGAGTTTAAAATTAACCCAATCCTGCCATTTCCGTTTAAATCCGCCTTCTCCCTCCTCTCCCATGTACCTGAGCTGTTCAGCATAATATATATCATTAATTCTGCAAAACCAGCTCTTCTCTGTCGGGCTCAAAGGGTCCTTCCATTGTTTGGGGATCAGACTCTTTGCTGCATCTAGTACATGGGGAAGTAAGGTTCTCATGTACTGTTTAGTTGACATTTCTGTCCCATGAAACAGGCAGACCCATGGGTCAGGAGGAATTTTAATTCCGGTTATCTCCTCAATTATTAGTAATACATTATTCCAGTATATTTTAATTTTTGGGCAGGTCCACCATATATGTGACATAGTGCCCACCTCAAGACAGCCCCTCCAACAATATTTGGAGGTGTCGTCTTGATAGCGGTGTGCTATGGCCGGGGTTATATACCATCGTGCTAAACACTTGAAGTTCATTTCGATCAATGCACAATTAAGTGAAGTCGTATGCGTCTTTTTTAATATTTTCCTGACCTCTGTCTCGGTTTTACCAGTTCCCAATTCCTCTTCCCATTTATTAATGTAAGGAGGGAGACCGGAGTCTTTCAATCCCATCAGTATTTTATAAATTGCGGATATCGCGCCCCTTCCCTTTGGCGCTAAACACAGACGCTCTAAAGGGAGCAAGTATCTATCTGACCTCAGGGGGGAGGGGAAGGAATCTACAAAATGCGTCAGTTGCAAGTATCGCCACCTATTCAACTCAAACAGTTCTTTTTTTTTACTTAGTTCCTGGTAGGTAAGAATTTTGCCGTCTTTTAATATGTCTTTTAATTGTACATCTGGTTTTTTAATCCAGTTACCAAACAGGTCCATTTTCCCTGGTACAAAAAAATTTGTGTCAAATAAAGGGATTAGAGGGGAGTTATAACCCCATCTATGTTTTTTATGTGCCCTATCCCATATAGACATGGATGCCAATGTGATTTTGTGCAAGTGCGGATTTATTTGTCTAAAATGTGGCGGTATCCAAATCTCTTTTCCTAACAGTGACTTATTTGAACAACTTTCTAATCTCACCCATCTTTTCTCTTTGTTATCTCTAACCCAATCAACCACCCGTGCCATGTGAATGGCCATATAATATGTGTAAATATCAGGTACCCCCAAACCACCATGTTCCTTATCTCTAATTAACACCTCCATACTTATGCGCGTTTTTTTGTTCCGCCATATAAACCTATTTAATAACTGTTTTAGTATTTTAAAATAAGCACCCGGTAGTGCGATTGGTAACATTTGAATTATATATAATATTTTAGGGAGGGTAAACATTTTAAAACAATTTATTCTCCCTAGTAGGGATCTTTGTCTCAATGCAATTCTCTTTAAATCTTTTTTAATATCATTTAATAATGGTATGTAATTCTGTAAGTAGATTAAGTCAGGGGATGATGTAATATTAACTCCCAAATATTTTATCTCGGTATCTCTCCAAATAAATGGAAACTCTTGCTTATATCTCCGTACGTCCTGTGGATTCACGCTAATATTAAGGATTTCTGATTTTAAAGGATTGATTTTGAAATTAGCTACATCTCCGTACAGTTTGAGGGTTTTTAATAGATTCGGGAGTGTTATGGTTGGATTCGTTATAAATAATAAGATATCGTCGGCGAACGCTGCGAGTTTATGTTCTCCATCATTTGTTTGTATCCCCCTGATGTCGGGGTTATTTCTAATCCCGGCCAGCAATGGTTCCAAACATAAAATAAATAAAAGGGGGGACAGGGGGCATCCCTGTCTAGTCCCATTGAACATTTCAAATGTCCCAGATAATGTCCCGTTCACCTTTACTCTTGCCGTTGGGTGTTTATACAGGGCGCTTATCCACCTCATCATTTTTGGACCGATCTCGATAAACTCCAATGTGTTCAATAGAAATCCCCAGTCTACCCTGTCAAAAGCCTTTTCGGCGTCTATAGACAGGAGTAGACCTGGGGATTTACTATCTTTTATAATCTGTGTCAACAGAAGTGTTCTGATACTATTGTCCCTGCCTTCCCTCCCGGGGACAAAGCCTACTTGATCAGTATGTACTAAATCTTTCATGATTGTTTTCATTCTCCCTGCTAAGATTTTGGCGAACAATTTTACGTCTGCATTTAATAGCGAGATGGGTCTAAAACTAGAACATAAGGAGGGATCTTTACCTATCTTAGGGATTACTGTAATTGCGGCCTCTAATGCCTCTTGACGAATATCCCAGTTTAAACCAATACCGTTTATATAAGAGCACATCCTGGGGATCAGAATGTCACTGAACTTTTGGTAATATGCAATTGTTAGCCCATCGGGGCCTGGGCTTTTCCCCTTAGGTGACTCCTTTAAATTATTACGAATTTCCATTTCCGTTATAGGTTCTTCTAAAAAACTAATTTTGTCATCTGGTATTTTATTTAAACATGTGCTACTTAAATTTTTTTTTGTATTAACACTTCTCCTTTTAATTTTTTCCGAGGTGTCCCCTTGCGATAACGAATACAACTTCCCATAGTATTCTTGAAATACTCTTGCGATCTCTGATGTTGTATATACCTTACTCCCTTTGCCTGTTTGAATGCATTCTATAAAGTTACCCTTAGATTTGTTTTGAAACCCTTTTGCTAGGTATTTACCCGACAAGTCACCCCATTGAAACTTCTCTTTCTTACGTCTAAAGGATGCCGCTCTATTTTCATATTCGATAAGATCTCTTAATTCCTCTCTTTTTAAAATAACGGTACGCTCCGCTTCATGCTCTCCTGTTAGTTTATGGGTCTGTTCAAGATCCAAGATAGTTTTATATAACTCATCATATTTCTTCTTGGTTTCTTTTTTTTTCGCTGATCCAATTGCGATCAGTATGCCCCTAATGTAGGCCTTGTGAGCTTCCCAAACTAGTGATTCAGACATGTGTTCGGAGCAGTTTGTCTTGAAGTACCATTCTAATTCCTGTTTTATCCTTTCTACAACCTCTTCATCCTGTATTAAATCCTCGTTAAGTCTCCATTTGATGTTACTTTTGGGGGCTCCCTCGATTTTTAAATTAATTGAAACTGGCGCGTGATCCGACAGGGTAGTTATCCCAATTCCCGAGCTTGTCACTACGTCCAATGAGCTATGATCCACTAGGAAAAAATCTATCCTAGAGTACGTCCCGTGCACGGCGGAGTAGAATGAGTAATCACGTGTTTTCGGATGCTGTATTCTCCAAACATCTATCAATTGGAGTTGTTGTAATTTTTTTTTAAGTAATTTTCTTTGTACGTCTCCAGTCCGCTGTGCACGGGACGTACAATCGAGATCCAGATCCAGACAGAGGTTCATATCGCCCGCCACAACTACTCTACCTATCCTGAAGTCCATGAACATCTCGATAGCCCCCTTAAGAAATCTCATGGAGTTCTTATTTGGACAGTAAATATTCGCAATAGAATAATCCACTTCATTTAATTTTCCCCTAAGTAGGAGATACCGCCCCTCGGGGTCTGCTTTTCTCTCTACCAGGACGAATCTAACTTCCTTAGCGAACCCTATGGCGACCCCCTTTGCCAGCTTAGTCGGTGAGTCTCCGTAGTACCATAATGGGTAATCCGGTGAGCTTATTTTAAGATTTGATTCCTGCGAGATATGTGTCTCTTGTATGAGTACTATATCTGCTTTAAGATGTTTAATTTCTCTTAAAATATTACCCCTTTTTAACGGGGAGTTTAATCCCCTTACATTATATGAGAGTATTTTTAGGGTTCCCATAATATCAACTAGGTAGTCACTCGCCCCACGACCACTCCCGTTGCATTTATATTATTGTATTCGGTTGCCATAAGTTGAATCATGTCGCTCGTCCTCTTACATAGGCAGGCGTTCCAATACGCATCGAGGCAAAACCATAACAGGCAGCTTACTTCTAGAACTGATAACCGGAGATACTCCCCCCCGACCCCTCTCCCACACCCCCCCACCTCCCCCCATTTACTCTGCACTATGACCCCTCCATTCACCCTGACCCACCCCCCCTCCCTCCCTTCCCCCACCAATAGGGGCATTATGGCCTTATATAGGCACCTGGATCCGTGGCCAACCTACTCCACCCGGCCCACGGTTCTCGCCCCAGAGGTTGAGCTCTGCGAGTGTGACTGCATCCGAACTGCCACCGCCCTCCCCCCAACCAAAAGGCTGGGGGTGGGTGAGCAGCCCCAGGACCCCAGGACACCCCGGGCCCACGCCAGCCGGTCCCCCCCCGCCCCCCCACAACCCCCCTCACCCCCCAGCCCCCACTTCATCGTCTTCGTTTTTTATTATTTATCTTGTGTGGTTATTTTTCTTAATTATTTTCCTCTTTTATTTCCTGGAATAAGGTTCCATGTCTGATGGCCCGGTATAGGTGATATCTTCTCTTGTGGTTCATTCCAACCAGGTATCTCTATCAATGGGATGTCCAGTCTCGTGCAGAACTTAGTCATCTCTTCAGGAAACCTTAAGGTCGCGGACCTGCCCTCCTTCTTCCCAATTAGACACGCTGGGTAACCCCAAGAATATTGGATACCATGTATTTTTAAATGTTCGAGTAGTGGTTTTAGTACTCTCCTTCTAGAGAGGGTCTCGGTGGCAAGGTCTGGAAAGATCTGTAATTCGGTCTCATTGAATGTTACTGGCCTAATGGCCTAAAGGACGATCTGTAATTCGGTCTCATTGAATGTTACCGGCCCAACGGCCTAAAGGACGTTGTCTTAGGTTAACCAATGAAGCTGATTGATGGTCCGTCACACCTACACACCATAGGTTAAATAAACGATCGTGTCAGAACGCGGTGACGTAAAACACAACGACGTGCTGACAAAAACAAAGTTCAATGCTTCCAAGCATGCGTCGACTTGATTCGGAGCATGCGTGGGTTTTTAACCAATGGTTTTGCATACTAACGATCGGTTTTGACCTATCGGTTATCAATCCATCGGTTAAATTTTAAAGCAAGTTTGCTTTTTTTTAACCGATGGTTAAATAACCAATGGGGCCCCCACACGATCAGTTTTGACCGATGAAAACGGTCCTTCAGACCGTTGTCCTCTGGTTAACCTATCGTGTGTACGAGGCCTAAGGGTTCACATTCTTTTTCCACCTGCACTGTGAATGTGTACATGGTGTGTTCAACAAAAACATGGTAACATTTAATTATTTGTGTGTTATTAGTTTAAGCAGACTGTGATTGTCTATTGTTGTAGCTTAGATGAAGATCAGATCACATGTTATGACCAATTTGTGCAGAAATCCATATCATTCCAAACGAGTTCACACACTTTTTCTTGCAACTGTATATGATGTGCTAGTCCCTATATCACAGTGTCATCCTAAGTGTCTCATCCCCTCCCCCTACTTATAATTAAATTTCTCCAAAAAAACTAAAAACAATGGTCAAAAGACTGATTTAAAGTGCTTGTAAACCCAACCACACAACTTGCATCTAGATTAAGGCTTACCTGTAGGTGCAAGAAATATCTCCATAACCTACATGGTTAAGGAGATATTTACCCAAAAACGGGCACTGATGTCTACGGCGCATGCGCAACGTAGACAACGGTGCAGGCGCACTAGCAGGCTGGCTTCATGAATGGAATCATGCCGGGATTATGCCGTCCCGCGCGAATGCACGGGATCGTGCCGTCCCGTGCAAATGCGCGGGAGTGACGTCATCGCCGCTCCTGCCACTCACAGCGCCGGAGCGGCAATACACGGAAGGGACAACAAGGCAAGATGGTTGCGACAGCGGGGAATGAGGAGCAGTTTGGGGGCTTCGATCTCAGGTAAGTCATTCATAATGAGCTAGTATGCTATGCATACTAGCTCATTATGCCTTTTTCTTGCAGGGTTTTTTTTTACCAGGCTTACTTCCTCTTTAAAATTTTACAGCAAAATCTTTGTAAATGATCCAGTACTTCTAATGTTGCATCACCTATACTACCCAGCCTCTAGTGTTGCACAAATTGATTGCATAGCAAGCATAAGTTTAGTAATATAAGTATTATTTTTATCTGTGTTCCTTTAGTAAACCATGATCCATAAGCCTGCAAAAAATCTATAGTATTTAATTGCTTTTCAAGGAAATAACAATTATATCTTATTATAGCTTTTTATTCCATTTTTTATTTCTTTCCGATACAGTTTTTGAAGATAAAAATTGGCCTCATTTAATATGTAAAGTAAGTAAGGACACGTTATCTGCCAGTTTACAGTTTATCTTAATGAAATTCCAGTTCCAATTAAAAACCTTAAATGTTATAGTGAGTTGTATTATATTCTAGAGACAGTGGAGGTCATAAGGCATCTAGCAAAATAAAGTTTATACAGCTTGTATTATTTACTGTATTTTTAAGGAAATGTTATGTGTTACTGGCAACTGTGCATATAGCCTGTTACCAGTAGTGTATTTAGGATGTGTGCTACCCTAGGCCTGACTAAACTTGTTCACCCCCTAATTTAAATATGACTCACCCCTTCCTGTCAAGGCCACACCCCTTGCTGTTTAAGACCCGCCCTGAAATTTTCAAGTGGGGACACTAGTTCTGAGTGCCTGGGGGGGCAATGGATACCGTTAATTTGCATAGATTTCCTCTCACTTCCTGTTTGACTATGGGGCAGGAAGTGAAGGGAAATCTCTGCAATTGGACAGGGATGGTAAATAATAAACTGACAGGGGCTATAACCCTCCCTTACTCTATCCAAAATAAAAAAAAAGTGAATCACAAATTTCTGATAATTTTATGAAGAGGACTAAGAAGATATAACCATGCCAATGGTGCAGCAGAAAACTTATAGCACAGTGAGGAAGTTTTGTGGTCCAGGATGATAGAACAGTCAAAATTAGAAGCACCCCCCCACACACAGTTGTGGAATACCGACTGCCCGCCCGCATACTGGAAGCAGTGCGGCCGATTTATGGGGGCACTGGACTAATTTACCTCTCAGCCCAGTCCACCCCATAAGACTGGTGCTACACTAACGGTGTAGCACAAGCCAGAGGGGACTATTTCAATGCTGCCCCCTGCAAAGTGCTGCCCTAGGCCTGTGCCTTGTCAGCCTAGGCCAGGATACAGCATTGCCTGTTACAAGACATTTGGGGATTCATTAAGGCCCCTGTGATAAATGGCAATTGGCAAACAGTTTTCACAAAATATTTTTTTGCAAATTAAACCTTGCACTAATCTTGCACTACCAAGGAAAAATGTCAGAACAAGAAAAAAAAATGCAGAACATCTCTGAAATATATGTAATTCTTCTCATGTATTATTATACCTTTAGTGTTCCTGCAAGTACAGAAAAATACCTAAGCTGACAGTACAGACTGAAATTGCATGAAATGGTTTCAACCGTGCCAAGTTATCTTTTTGTTAAACTGAGAAATATTTCCCTTCTCATCTCCACAACATTGGAGAAATTTGTTTGCAGTTCAAGATAGGAACTAGGAGGGCTTAATAGCCTTTGAGATAACACAGGCAAAGTGCACAGGGCAGCACTAACTTTCTCACAGGGTCAATAGGTACTTTTTCCACTTATTGAACAGATATTAAAACAATACATTTAAACGTATATTTAACAGAAGAACTACAAAAAGGTTACAAATACTTTAAAGTGAATCTTAACTACATTTTAAACTTTAGGTTTAAAGATCTAGCACAGTGGTCTCCAAACTGTAGCTCGGGCCAGATGTGGCCCTTTGCTTGCCATCATCCAACCTATGGAGCACTGCGTCTCCCCTTGATATGAGGTACTATTTCTCCCAGAACCTTCGAACAGACCGAAAGTTTGCGCAAACTTTACCCCTATGTACCCCTTTAGTCTATGGGACTCAAACGTTCAAAATCAAAAGTGCGAATTTTAAAGGCTAATATGCAAGTTATTGTCCTAAAAAGGATTTGGGGACCCACGTCCTGCCCCAGGGAACATGTATCAGTGCAAAAAAAGTTTTAAAAACTGCAATTTTTTCGAGAGCAGTGATTTTAAAGGAACACTAAAGGTTTGTTTTTTATTAGATCAATCGATTGCTGTAAGCAAGAGCATTTAAATATCACTTACTGGGTTTTTCCTTTTGAGCTCAAAAATACAGTAATCCAGGTTTGAAAATGCCATTTCCTGTCTCTCCTCTTCTTGCTTTCCACCAGCATCTGAGCCATTTTGCATGGTGGAAAGCAGAATGTGCTCACCCCCTCCCTATGACTACAGCCCTGCGTGAAGATGCTCTCTTATCCCTCACAGCCATGAATAAGCACTAAGTCAGTGCGAAACGTCGGTTATCCTCCTGTTTCTGTTGCTGTGATCTGGTATGTTTTGCTGTTCGTTTAAATAAAGACAACCTGTTTGGTTTGGAGTGCGGCCATCCATCCTTCATTTTACGCCCATGCTTGCCTAGCAGGGTTGGACTGGCCATCGGGACTACCGGGACTTTCCCGGTGGGCCGATGGCTCAGTGGGCCAGTTGTCACTCAGGGGCGTCGCACTGATGTCGGGGAGAGGCGGCTCTCTAATTAGGAAAATAAGGCGATCGCCTAATTGAAGAGCCGCCTCTGCTGACAACAATGTCGCCGCGGCGTTAAGCTCCGGTGTTGTGCGGGTTAGCATGCCTGTAAACTCCACGGCCAGGCAGTGGAGAGAGGGGTCGGAGCGTGGCTGAGTGTTGAGGAGGCGGGGCCAGCGCTGTGTAGTCCGGGGGAGAAGAAGGGGAGGAGATTCCAGCAGCCAAAGCACAATTCCCGCTGCTCCGAAGATCGCGACCCCCCCCCCCAGCCTTCGCCCCCACCGCTGGAGTGCTCAGCGAATCGGTCCCCACACACCAGGAGGAGGAATCTGGCATGCCGTGGAGGGGGTAGAGGAAGGTACCGCGGAGGAGGCCCCACGAACGCTGTATGAAGCCGATGGCAGGAGAGAAGAAGTGTCCGAGCGGCAGGCCGGGAGGCGAGATGAAAGAGCAAAGGTGAGTGCTGCTGCAAAAGACCTGCAAGCCCGAGGAGCCAGTGAAGCCTCATGCAAAACCGCAAGTACGTTTTTAGAGGCTACAGACCTTTCACTGTTGTCACAGTGACTTTGATTAACTGTTTGTGGGGGGGGGGGGGTTAATTTACAATGGTAATTTTAATATGCAGCATGGAGGGGGTTAATGTACTGCCACTGGTCACTGATGCATTGGTGACCAGTGGCAGTTAATTAACCCCTTTGTGCTGCATTATTGACACCAGTGTCAGTGTTAATTAACCCCAATATGGTGCAGCATGAAAGGGTTGATGAACACTGACACTGGTGTCACTAATGCAGGAAAGAGGGGTTAATTGACTGCCACTGGTCACCAATGCATCAGTGACCAGTGGTGTATTTGATACTGCCCACCCCATACACTCCGCACCCCTCTCCTGTACATACCACCCACCCCATACACTCCGCACCCCTCTCCTGTACATGCCACCTACCCCATACACTCCACACCCCTCTCCTGTACATACCACCCACCCCATTCACTCCGCACCCCTCTCCTGTACATACCACCCACCCCATTCACTCCGCACCCCTCTCCTGTACATACCACCCACCCCATTCACTCCGCACCCCTCTCCTGTACATGCCACCTACCCCATACACTCCACACCCCTCTCCTGTACATACCACCCACCCCATTCACTCCGCACCCCTCTCCTGTACATACCACCCACCCCATACACTCCGCACTCCTCTCCTGTACATACCACCCACTGCCATACACTCCGCACCCCTCTCCTGTACATACCACCCACTGCCATACACTCCGCACCCCTCTCCTGTACATACCACCCACCCCATGCACTCCGCACCCCTCTCCTGTACATACCACCCACCGCCATACACTCCGCACCCCTCTCCTGTACATACCACCCACCGCCATACACCCCGCACTCCTCTCCTGTACATACCACCCACCCCATGCACTCCACACCCCTCTCCTGTACATGCCACCTACCCCATACACTCCGCACCCCCTCTCATGTACATACCACCCACCCCATACACTCCGCACCCCCTCTCATGTACATACCACCCACTTCATACACTCCGCACCCCCTCTCGTGTACATACCACCCACTTTATACACTCCGCACCCCTCTCATGTACATACCTCCCACCTCCATACACTCCATCCCCCTTTTGGTTTCTTTAGTGAGATATCAGGGGTCTAAACGGACCCCTGAAGTCTCACTATTGAGACTGCTCCAGAGATCGCGCCCTAGCCTCGGCGGTAAAACGCCGCTATTTTTACCGCCGACAATTGTGTATAGTTTACTGTGTTTGTGTGTGTGTTTTCAAAAATTAAGTGGGCCGGTCTGGATGAAGTCCAGGGCCAAATTTTTGTCCCAGTCCACCCCTGTTGCCTAGTGCACTGCCAGCACCCTTGGAATCCTACACCTGTGTATGACCCTATAGCAGACCCACCTTGAGCGGTGATTTTCCTTCTTCACAGGCATAGAGGCGAAGCCTAATGGGAACTGTAGTTCCCATTAGGCCCTGATGTAGCAAGAATGAATGCTCACCGCAAACCAGGAAGTTAGTGAGAATAATGATTCAGGAGTGCTGGAGATGAATAAAACAGCTCGATTTCAACAGGTATCAAACTAGTTATAATGCAAAACATTATTTTTTACTTTATCAGCTACTGTCAGACTTTAATTTAAGAGGAAAATATTTTTGTCTTTACAACCCCTTTAATGATGCTTTAAGTGAAAAAAAAAAAGTGAAATATTCCATTAAATATCATACCTGCTGGGTGTCTATAGTATGCCTGTGAAGTGACACATGTTTCCCGTGTTATAACTGTCCCTGCACAAAATGAAATTTTCTATAGGAAAAAAGTTATTTAAAATTGCTTGCGGCTTTAATGTAATGTCTGGTCCCGGCAATATGGATGAAAATCATTGAGAAAAATGGCATGGTTTCCCCCCCTCCAGGTCATTATCAGCCGCTTTGGGTATTTTAGGTATTAAGGGGAACCCCACACCCAAATTAAAAAAAGGATAGGTGTGGGGTCCCCAGGCCCTATGTACTCTGAACAGCAGTGTTAAGTAGAATCTGTTTGTAATTTTGAACTGTTACATTTTTAAAGCTCCAGCCATAAAATCTATTTTTAAGCTTTTTGGAAGGGTTTTCACCCCTGTAATATTTATTTTGCTGTCTGTGCACCTGTTCAGAAGATTTCACTTCACTTTCTGTCCCAATGACAAATGTTTTTTTTTTTAAATGTTTTTTTTTTTAAATGTTTTTTTTTTTTAGTGAAACAAGGATTGGTGAAAAAGCATCAGTGGAGAGGGGGCACCTTTTTCCCATATTAACTAATTTCCCTTCCTATGGGTAGATTTCCTCTCACCTCCTGTTCTCTCCTTCCATTTGCAAGTAGGAGGCGTTTGTAAGTTGGATGTTTGAATGTAGGGGCCTGCCGTATATACTCTGCAGAAATTTGGGCCTTAGGTTTTGGTGTTGCCACAACACTGTAAGCCCTCACAGTTAGTCTTGGTGGGTGCTGGAACGCTCTGCTGTGAACTAATATATAAATAATTGTAATTACATGCCATTGTTGAACAGTGTTAGAAAAATCGGGCCTTTGGTGGTGATGGTGGTGCTAGTGCCACAACACTGTAAGTCCTCACAGTTACTCTTGGTGGGCACAGGAATGGGTCCTGCTGTTAAATATTAGATCAAGAATTGTAATTACATGCACCTGTTGAACAGGGGTAGAAAAATTGGGCCTTTGTTGGTGGTGGTGCTGGTGCCACAACACTGTAAGCCCTCACAGTTAGTCTTGGTGGGCGCTGGAATGCCCTGCTGTGAACTATTAGATTAAGAATTGTAATTACATGCACCTGTTGAACAGTGGTAGAAAAATTGGGCCTTTGTTGGTGGTGTTGCTGGTGCCACAACACTGTAAGCCCTCACAGTTAGTCTTGGTGGGCGCTGGAATGCCCTGCTGTGAACTATTAGATTAAGAATTGTAATTACATGTCATTGTTGAACAGTGGTAGAAAAAGTGGGCCTTTGGTGGTGGTGCTGGTGCCACAACACTGAAAGGCCTCACAGTTACTCTTGGTGGGCGCGGGAACGGGCCCTGCTGTGAAATATTAGATCAAGAATTGTAATTACATGCACCTGTTGAATAGGGGCAGAAAAATTGGGCCTTGGGCTCTGGTTCGACAACACAGCAACCCCTCACAGATACTCTAGTTGGAGCGCAGGAATGAGCCCTACTACAAGGTACTGCATCAAAAATTGTAATTACACGCCCCTGTTAAACATGGGCAGAAGAATTGGGCCTTAGGCACTGGTGCTGGTGCCACAACACTGCAACCCCTCACAGATACTGTAGTTGGAGCGCAGGAATGAGCCCTGCTGCAAAGTATTGCATCAAAAATTATAATTACACGCCCCTGTTAAACAGGGGAAGAAAAATGTGGCCTTAGCCACTGGTGGCGGTGCCCAGAACCATAAATGTTCTTAAAAGCTATCGGCATTATCATTGAGGAGAAAGAGGATAGTCACTCAGCATAACAGGATAGTCACTCAGCATCAGCATAGGCAGTCTTGAAGGGATCTGACATTTCAAAAAAATAATATTCAGTTACATCAGCATCAGGTGCTTGGTAGTTGGTGGTGATCCAAGACTGATTCATTTTTATGAAGGTCAGTCGATCGACCGAGTTGGTGGACAGGCGCACCCTGTGATCAGTTACAAAGCCTCCAGCAGCACTGAATGTGCGTTCTGAAAGAATGATGGATGCAGGACAAGCCAGTAGCTCAATTGCGTACTGTGCAAGCTCTGGCCAGTGATCCATCCTCAAGACCCAGTAAGCCATAGGATTTTCAGTGGTAAAGGTATCTAAGTCTGATCTTGCCCCTAGGTATTCACGCACCATGTAAAACAGACGCTGGCGATGGTTGCTGGAACCGATCATACCTTGGGGCTGCAGACTAAAAAATTGTCTGAACGCATCGGTCAGACGGCCACCTTCTCCACCGCTCCTTCTTTGACTGACTGAAGCCTCAGCAACACGTTGTCCAGGACCAGGATTTTGTAACCTCACAGGCTTTGGGATTGTGTTGCACAGACCTTTCTGCAAGGCCTCCCGAAGATGTTTCATCCTCTGCTCCCTCTGCGACGGCAAGATAAGGTCTGCAACCTTACCCTTGTAATGTGGATCAAGGAGGGCTACCAGCCAGTATTGATCCCTCTCCTTGATAGCACGAATACAAGGATCCTTCCGCAGGCTTTGCAGGATCAGGGAGGCCATGCAGCGTAGGTTTGCTGAGGCATTCATTGTGGAGTCCTCTGGGTCACTAAGGACATCAGGATCCGCAGCCACCTCCTCCCAGCCACGTACAAGTCCATGTGTTTCTTGGGACTGTAATTGATCCCTTGAAGACTGCTGTTGATGCTGATTGCTAGGCTTAACCTCCATGCTGACACAATCCTCCACCTCCTCCTCCTCCGCTTCCTGTGTGCTAGGCGGGCCAGCAGGAACACTGTCTGGATAAAGTGGGCCTTGAGAGGTAAGGAAGTCCTCCTCTTCCTCTCTCTGTTCTGCCTTAAGTGCCCTGTCCATTATTCCACACAGCGTGTGCTCCAACAGGTGGACAAGAGAGACAGTGTCACTGATGCATGCACTGTCACTGCTCACCATCCTTGTGGCATCCTCAAGTGGTGACAGGACAGTGCATGCATCCCTGATCATGGCCCACTGGTGTGGTAAAAAAAACAAGCTCCCTTGACCCTGTCCTGGTGCCATATTGGCACAGATACTCATTGATGGCCCTCTGCTGCATGTGCAGCCACTGCAGCATGGCCAACGTAGAGTTCCACCTGGTGGGCATGTCACAGATTATGATATGGATATTAAGGGGAACCCCACCGTCAATTTAAAAAAAATTACGTGGGGTTCCCCCCAAATATCCATTCCAGACCCTTCAGGTCTGGTGTGAATTTTAAGGGGAACTCGAACCCAAATTTTTTAAAAACATGGCATGGAGTTCCCCCAAAAATCCACACCAGGCCCCTTATCCAAGCATGTTAACCTGGCCGGCCACAGAAAAGAGGGGGAGACAGAGTGCGGCCCCCCTCTCCTGAACCATACCGGGCCACATGCCCTCAACATGGGGAGGATGTCCCCATGTTGATGGGGACAAGGGTCTCATCCCCACAACCCTTGCCCAGTGGTTGTGGGGGTCTGCGGGCAGGGGGCTTATCAGAATCTGGAAGACCCCTTTAACAAAGGGGACCCCCAGATCTTGGCCCCCCCTATGTGAATTGGTAATGGGGTACAATGTACCCCTACCATTTCACAAAGGAAGTGTAAATAGTTGTAAAAAACACACACACACATTGTAGAAAAAAGTCCTTTATTAATAAAAAAAATAAAAATAATCCACTCGGTCCGGCTCCCTGCTCCAACGTTGTCTGTATCCAGCGACGGGTGATCTCCTCTCCGGTCCAGCGATGAGAAGATCATCCGGGATCCAGAGCGCAGCGTCGCCCGCATCCTCTCTCCGCCGGACACAACCCGGCGAATGACGCGGGTGAAGCTGTGACATTTCTTTTATTGGTGAGGCGGGGTCACCCATCACATGACCCCGCCCCCTCTGACGCAAGGGGGAAGCCAGGCTTCCCAGTGACGTAGCAGAGGGTGCGTCAGAGGGGGACGGGGTCACGTGACGGGTGGCCCTCGCCTCACCAATAAAATAAATGTCACAGCTTCAGCCGCGTCATTCGGCGGGCTGTGTCTGGCGGAGAGAGAAGGCAGGGGATGCTGCGCTTTGGAAGATCTTCTCATCACTGGACAGGAGAGGAGATCACCCATCGCTTGATACAGACAACGTTGGACCATCAAGCGGGGATCGAGTGGATTACCATAGCTGGATTTTTTCCCTTTTTACTTAATAAAAAAGGACTTTTTTCTACAATGTGTGTGTGTGTGTTTTTTACAATTATTTACACTTCCTTTGTGAAATGGTAGAGGTACAATGTACCCCATTACCAATTCACATGGGGGGGGCAGGATCTGGGGATCCCCTTTGTTAAAGGGGTCTTCCAGATTCTGATAAGCCCCCCGCCCGCAGACCCCCACAACCACCGGGCAAGGGTTGTGGGGATGAGGCCCTTTTTTTGGGGGAACTCCACGCCATTTTTTTTTTAAATTGGGGTGAAGTTCCCCTTAAAATCCACACCAGACCTGAAGGGTCTGGAATGGATATTTGGGGGGAACCCCACGTAATTTTTTTTAAAATTGACGGCGGGGTTCCCCTTAATATCCATACCAGACCTGAAGGGCCTGGTAATTGAATTTGGGGGGACCCCCACGCTATTTATTTTTATTTTTATGAATGAATCCTGTCTGAATTGCCGGGAGCTGACAATTCATTATAGCCGTGAGTCCGTTTTTAAATGACTTTTTTTCTTTCAGAAATGACACTTTGTGCAGGGACAGTTCTAAGTACGGGAAACATGCGCTTTTTCACATGCTAACTTTACACCCCCCCTAGGTACGAAATTTAAAGGAATATTTCACTTTTATTATTTCACTTTTAGCATTATTAAATTCACTGCTCCCGAAAAAACAGCAGCTTTTAAAACTTTTTGCATTGATACATGTCCCCTGGGGCAGGACCCAGGTCCCCAACACTTTTTAGGACAATAACTTGCATATTAGCCTTTAAAACTAGCACTTTAGATTTCAAACGTTTGAGTCCCATATACTTTAATAGGGTTCTAAAGTTCACACAAACATTTGGTGTGTTCGCAAGTTCTGGTGCGAACCGAACAGGGGGGTGTTCGGCTCATCCCTAGTCAGGATCAGCCAGTTTTTTTAGTTGTTACAGGGGGCCACATGACACAGGACAAGCACTGTGTCATATAACATGCTTTAAAGGAGCAGGATCCATTTATTGTTTGGGGGGTTAACAAATGCTTTAAGTAGTTTACCTCAAACTAAAAGTTTTAGGCAGAACAGTAAGTCCAAAAAGTATGAAACATTTCAAATGCCTTACTACAATAGGCTTAATGAAATAACTTCAGTATATTGACTCTACCCTCAAAATCTAGGGGTGGGTCCATCCATTGTCTAGTTTATTTTAAAGGTCCATTATAAAGAGATGGAAGTTTTTAAATATGTAATTTTGTTTTAATTGTTTGAAAAATTGGAGCTGTGATGGTGAGTGAATTGACTGGATAGAACCACTTTCAGAGGGAACAGTATGGACTTTTTCCAGTTTTCCCAAAAACCAGAGTACACTTCCAACTTATTAAAAATTTTAAGTAGATAGTAAATGGGTTGATTTAGATCAGTCAGATAAACAAGGGTGTCATTGATATATTGTTATTAATGCCCATCTAATTATCTGTTTTAAAGTGTTTGTAAACCTAAACATAAGAAAAGCATTGCATTGACTCTTTAATGTACAGTCCCCTAAAAAAGTATTCATACCCCTTTACATGTTCCATATTTCGTCATGTTACAACAAAAAATGTAATTGTTTTTTATTGGGATTATTTGTGATAGACCATAACAAACTGCCACATAATTGTAAAGTGGAAGAAAAATTATAAATGGTTTTCCAAATTTTTCACAAATCAATATATGAAAAGTGTGTCGTGCATTTGTATTCAGCCCCCCACGAGTCAATAATTTGAAGAATTACCTTTTGATGCAATTACAGCTACAAGTCTTTTTGGGGATGTCTCTAGCAGGTTTTCACATGTAGAGAGTGACATTTTTGCCCATTCTTCTTTGCAAAAGAGCTCAAGCTCTGTCAGATTGGATGGAGAGCATCTGTGAACAACAATTTTCAAGTGAGAACAAAAGGGAGGAATGGGATGTTGACGGTGCTCAATAGAGTAAACTTTAAGGTAATTATTTTTTTTAATAATTTATTAAAATATCAAAACAATTAAATTCCATACAGTACATAATATTAAAAACAATTGTGTCAGAGTTTGGATGTTTGGGTTGCTGGAATTCCCCAATGTGAAACAACTGGTCAGTTTTCAAGTCTTGCTACAGATTCTCAATTGATTCAGGTCTGGAATTTGACTGGGCCATTCTAACATATAAATTTGCTTTAACTTTAATCTAACCCATTCCATTGTAGCTCTGGCTGTATGGTTAGGGTTTTTTTTCCTGCTGGAAGGTGAACCTCCACCCCAGTTTAAAATTTTTGCAGACTCTAAGATTGCCCTGCATTTGGCACCGTCAATCTTTCCTTTAACTCTGACCAGCTTCTCTGTTCCTGCTGAAGAAAAGGATAATATGTTTAGGGTGATGTGCAGGGTTCGTTTTCTGCCACACGTAGCATTTGCTTTTAGGCCATTAAAGTTACATTTTTGTCTCCTCCCACCAGAGCACCTTCTTCCACATGCTTGCTGTGTCCCCCACATGGCTTCTCGTAAACTGCAAATGGGACTTCTTATGGCTTTCTTCTTGCCACTCTTCCATAAAGACCAGATTTGTGGAATGCACAACTAATAGTTGTCCTGTGGACAGATTCTCCCACCTGAGCTGTAGATCTCTGCAGCTGCTTCAGAGTTACCATGGGCCTCTTGGCTGCTTCTCTGATTAATGCTCTCCTTGCCCGGCCTGTCAGTTTAGGTGGACGGCCATGTCTTGGTAGGTTTGCAGTTGTGCCACACTCTTTCCATTTTTGGAAGATGGATTGAACAGTGCTTCGTGAAATGTTCAGAGCTTGGGATTTTTTTTAAAACCTAACCCTGCTTTAACCACTTAAGACCCGGACCATTATGCAGGTAAAGAACCTGGCCCCTTTTTGTGATTCCGCACTGCGTTGCTTTAACTGACAATTACATGGTCGTGCGATGTGGCTCCCAAACAAAATTGGCGTCATTTTTTTCCCACAAATAGAGCTTTCTTTTGGTGGTATTTGATCACCTCTGCGGTTTTTATTTTTTGCGCTATAAACAAAAATGGAGCATCAATTTTGAAAAAAAATCAATATATTTAACTTTTTGCTATAATAAATATTCCCCAAAAAAATATAAAAAAAAAACATTTTTTTTCCTCAGTTTAGGCCGATACGTATTCTTCTACATATTTTTGGTAAAAAAAAAATCGCAATAAGCGTTTATTGATTGGTTTGCGCAAAAGTTATAGCGTTTAAAAAATAGGGGATAGTTTTATGGCATTTTTATTAATATTGTTTTTTTTTACTAATAATGGCGGCGATCAGCGATATTTTTCGTGACTGCGGCATTATGGCGGACACATCAGACATTTTTGACACATTTTTGGGACCATTGTCATTTTCACAGCGAAAAGTGCCATAAAAATGCACTGATTACTGTGAAATGACAATGGCAGTGAAGGGGTTAACCACTAGGGGGCGCCAAAGGGGTTAAGTGTGTCCTATTGTATGATTCTTACTGTAGGGGGGCGTGACTGGACGTGTGATGTCACTGATCGTCGTTCCCTATGACAGGGAACAGACGATCAGTGACAAGCCACAGAGAAGAACGGGAAAGGTTTGTTTACACTCGGGACACCGGTGGCGATCGGGTCTGTGGGTCCCACGGGGGTAGTCACGGAGCTTCGGACCGAGTCACGAGCGTACCGCCGGTGCGACCCATGGCTGGGCACTTAAAGGGCATCGTACCTGTACGTGCTTGTGCCCAGCTGTGTCATTTTGATAAAAAAAAATTGAAAACCATTTATCATTTTCCTTCCACTTCACAATTATAGGGGTATAAATACTTTTTCAAGGCACTGTATTTCTATGTGCTTTTTTCATATTAATATTCACTTTGTGCCTGCCGATCTTTCCAACTACCTGGTTGCCTGTGCCCCTCTGCTGATCCATGCAAGCGTGGTCAGTTTACATTCTGTGTTATTCCGCTGTCAGTGTAAAGCCACTCCCCCATCCATACCTCTTGCCTTGACTGACTGACTTATTGACTAACTCATTGCATTCGGCTGGGGAAAGAAGGAAGTGACGTAATGCCAATGGGCATGATTGCTTTTCATGCCCCACTCTGTACACACCCACCAACAGATCTGTGAATCGCTCAGGAATCAGCAGCAATCACGTGACCTGCAATTTACAAGCCTGAAAATTCATTAAAGGCATGTTTAAAAACAAAAAATGAATAAAACCCCCCCAATAAAACCATAGATTTATGATATGGTTATATTTATCTATTGAAACATAATTTCATGTTACTGAAGTTCACAACTACTTGGAGAAGGATCAAACTAGCATAGTCAGGGGTTCAATAACCAGGGGATTGGAGATAGGGGTCATCCCTTCCTTGTATCCTTATATATAGGAAAGAGACTGGAGATTGTGTTGGTAAGTTGGGCTCAAATCCCAAAAAGTTCACCCTAAAAAAAAATTCTAACATTGCATGGAGCCGACCTATGAGACCGACAGTATGCTGTTGTTTTTTTCTTTTTTTTTGCGTACATACCATTTTAGGGCTATTTTCACCCCCGGCTTCCCCGCGGGAGTGGGCGTTCCTAATCACAGGCTGTGATTGACGTGCTTCCGACCAACGTATACTGCACGTCACGAGTTGCCGAAAGAAGCCAAACGTCGATGCGCAGGCGCCATATAGAGCCGCACCGACGTTCGGCTTCTTTCGGCAACTCGTGACACGCAGTATGCGCCGGTCGCAAGCACGTCAATCACAGCCTGTGATTAGGAATGCCCACTCCCGCAGGAAAGCCGGGGGTGAAAATAGCCCTAAAATGGTATGTACGCAAAAAAAAAAAACAACAGCATACTGTCGGTCTCAGAGGTCGGCTCCATGCAATGTTAGAATTTTCTTTTTAGGGTGAACCCCCGCTTTAAGTAGGACTATTCAATGCCAACTGAAATACAACTCTGTTCAGTCAAATACCTAGGACTTTGCCCAATATTTTGTCAATATTTACAATAAGGCATTGCATCTTTGTGATATTTTGTCCAACATTTTGACATCCACATTAATTAAAGATTTAGGACAAAATGACTCACATCTACAGTTTTTTTGGGGGGATTTAAAATAAGAATTATAAACTCTTCACACGGGTGTATTTCTGCCTTTAAAACTGTGTACGTGTGTCAAGTAGATGAAATCTGATCGGATGATTAAATTTTTGTACCAGTCTGCTGGGAAACCATCTAAGCCTGGTGTTTGATGGAAGGAAATTGTGAAATTACAAATTCAATCTCTTCAGTAGTAATGGGGGCATTTAATTAATCTTTTATCAGGGAGAACAGCTGTGGTAGTAATATATTGTCTAAGCAGAAGGATAACTGATCAAAGAAGTACTGTACCATTGAGGTGTACTGTATTGAATAAAATGATGTAAAGGCATCCAGAATGTTATCTGATTGTATATGAGATTTTCCCGATCGATCTATAATTTTGGTCATTAAAGTTGGTGGATATTGGGTCTGGTGACAAGAGCAAGAAGCATGTCAGCTTTATTACCAAATGCAAAAATATTTTGAGTATTATATAGCATTTTCCTCCGGTTTAGTAAGTAACTATAACTCTTGCTTACACCTTTTCTTCGAGCCAGTCTCTGTAGCTCTCTTGAGAGGATAATAAGATATAGTTGTATTTCGCCTGAAGCACAGTAGTCTCCATGGAGGCTTTTTCCTGAGTATACTGATGATGAACATAAAGGAACCACATATGGTAGCCTTAAAGGTCCCCCATACATTTTCCAGAGAAAATAATTTGAATTGACTTTCCAATAATCAGCAATGCTTTGGGCACAAGCTTTGTTAACGATAAAATCATTCAGCCAGTTTGGGTTTACATGTCATGGAGAAGGGCCAGGGGAGCATGATCAAAAATTACTCTGGGTAAGTATTCTATATTAGATGCAGAGAGATATAAGTAGGCAGTAGAGAAGGAGAATATATTGGCATTTTGATGCCACTCCTTTTTAGCATCAGCAACCTCATATTTTTTTATTTTTTAAATCTACAAAGACACTCTTGCCATCAAACTGTATATCAGGGACAGCATTACAGTTTCCCATTTGTAGATGAAGTTCCTCAGCTATTTTAAAGACCTATATGGTTACTTCAAGAAAATGGGTTCAGAAGGAGGAGTATTATCAGCCTCGGCTTTCGCCATCTGTAGCCCTGTCCACATTATTATGATGTTTATGTTGTTTTATGTCCTACCTAAATTACGGGCTGATATTGTCTTTACAACTCTGCACTCATATAAGTCTGATTCTGATGTGAAAAGTTTGCTCGGCTAGCCACGTATTCTTTTATTAACTCCTGATTCATTACTCCTGACAAAAACACTCACACCCTTAACAGTATAAAGCTAGACCTAATTTTTTGGTCAAACACATTGCTGGGGTTCTTTCTTTAAGTAGTTCTGACACGTACCTTGGGAGTGAGCCTGACGTGCAGAGGGAGACCTCTCGTACCACACTGGTTCCGGGATCACTGGGGTTGAGACAGTGACCGTAGGAGCACAGTGGGGTATGAGTGCCTGCAGAGTCTCTGAGATTGGAGATGAAGTCTAATGAGAAGGGCTGGAGCGCTGTAGGTGCAGGTCAGCTGGATGCAGATCAGCGGATGCAGTTCAGCGGATGCAGGTCAGCGAATGCAGGTCAGCGGATGCCGATTAACTGGTTAGCGGGATGCTGGTCAGCAGGATGCAGGTCAGCGGATGCAGGTCTGCGGACGCAGGTCACCGGATGCAGGTTAGCGGACGCAGGTCACCGGATGCAGGTGTGCCTGAGAGCAACATGCACATGCAGGTGCAGGCGACAGCAGGAGAGGAGTCAGACAGGCCAGGTCATTCACGGAGGATCAGTACAGACAAAAGCAGCAGGCAAGGAATGGTCAGATTTCAGGCTGGATTCGGCAACAGAGGATCTTGCAGACAGGTAACAGAGCAGGTCAGGACTGGAGATGGCAGCGGAGTCAGAAAGCCAGGTCAGAATGATGCAGGTTCAGGATCAGGTCTCTGGATAAGATGCAGATCAGACAGCAATGACACAGTGCTGCTGAGGGGTTTAAATAAGGCAGCCTGTTGCCAATCATTGGAATCAGTCTGCACTGTTAACCCTTAGGTGGCAGATCCCTGACATTGCCCCCCCTTATGGGCAACCTCCGGGTGCCCAAAAGAGCTCTTTTTTGAGGGTGGCTTCGGAAGAAGGCCTGGATCAGCTCTTGGGCATGCACATTCTGCTTGGGTTCCCAGGAGTTCTCCTCTGGTCCATACCCCTTCCATTTGACCAAGTATTGTAGTTGGTTACCTCTTTTCCTGCAGTCTACGATAGCCTCCACCTCATATTCCTCGTCTCCATCAACCATCACGGGTTCAGGTGGCCCCGGTCCTCTGTCTGGGAAGGGATCAGGTACTGTGGGTTTCAGCAGGGACACGTGGAACACCGGGTGGATCTTAAGTGAATTAGGTAAGATAAGTTCATAAGACACTTCATTTAGTTTTTTTCTTGACTGAAAAAGGCCCAATAAACTTTGGTGCCAATTTCTTCGAGGGACAAGCCATTCTAAGATTGGTAGTAGACAACCACACTTGGTCACCTGATTGGAGACACAATTCGCCTCTTCTCTTTCGGTCATATATTCTCTTATTAGTTGCCTGTGCCTTGACCATAGTCTCTTGTAACAATTTGTTGTTGCGACCCAGGAAGTCAACAGTATTCTGTACTGCTGGAACCGGAGATTCAGGGATAATGTTAGTTAAGAAGACAGGATGGAACCCATAATTTGCAAAAAATGGAGACTGACCCGTAACCGAGTGACTGGCATTATTGAAGGCGAATTCTGCCAATGGTAATAGTGCTACCCAATCATCCTGAACAAATGTGGTAAAGCATCGTATATATTGCTCAAGAGTCTGGTTCGTCCTCTCGGTTTGTCCATTTGTCTGAGGATGGTAGGCAGAGGACATAGATAGTTCAATTTTCAGGGCCTGGCATAGTGCCTTCCAAAAGCGAGAGGTGAACTGGACCCCTCTGTCAGACACAATGTTGGTTGGAATTCCGTGTAGCCTTACAATCTCCCGGATGAACACCTGGGCTGTTTCCATGGCAGAAGGAGTCTTTTTCAGGGGTATGAAGTGGGCCATCTTGGAGAGGCGGTCGACCACTACAAAGATGGCTGTATGTCCTTCGGATGGGGGTAACTCGACTATAAAGTCCATGGCTATCATACTCCAGGGACGGTCAGGGACTGGTAACGGTCTTAGAAGACCCCAGGACTTGGTCCTAGCAGATTTGCTTTGGGTACAAACAACACATGACTGCACATATTCTTTGCAATCCTTCTCAAGCCTGGGCCACCAGAACATGCGCTGAATCAGGTCAAGGGTCTTGTGGACCCCGAAATGGCCAGCCAAGGGATGATCGTGACACAGGCTCAGAACTTTGGTCTGGAAACTTGCCGGTACAAAGATTTTACTGTCTTTCCAAAGTAACCCATCCCTGGGTATCAAGGACACACCTGGTGGACTGGGCATTCCTGCTGAAACTTGCTTTAAGCTGGACATCAGATCTGTCTGGACCAGCAAAAAGTTGCCTTCGGATAGAATAGTATCCGGAACTGAGGCATCTTTTGGATCATCGAACATGCGTGAGAGAGCGTCTGGCTTGGTGTTTCTTGATCCTGGCCGATAGGTGATGTGAAATGAAAATCTGGAAAAGAATAGCGCCCATTGTGCTTGACGCGGCTTCAGGCGCTTGGCAGTTCTCAAATACTCCAGATTCTTGTGATCCGTATAAATAAGTATGGGATGTGCTGCGCCCTCTAAGAGATACCGCCACTCTTCTAGTGCGGCCTTAATGGCCAAAAGTTCACGATCCCCCACATCGTAATTTCTTTCGGCTGGGGAGAGTTTACGGGAGACAAAAGCTATGGGATGCATGAGATCTTTGAGGCCTTGACGCTGGGAGATAACTGCCCCTACCGCTGTTTCCGAAGCATCTACCTCGAGTAGGTAAGGTAGTGCGGGATCTGGGTGGCTCAGGATGGGAGCAGAGGTAAAAAGTCCCTTCAGTGTAGAAAAGGCAGCCTGGGCCCCGGAGTTCCAGTGGAAACGGATGTTCTGCTTTGTGAGCTGAGTAATGGGGGAAATGATTGCAGAGAATCCTTTTATAAATCTCCTGTAAAAATTGGCAAAGCCAACAAAACGCTGCACCCCTTTCTTGTCTGAGGGTGCAGGCCAATCCAGAACAGCTGTTACCTTTTGTGGGTCCATCTTAAACCCCTCCGTGGAAATAACCAAGCCCAAGAACTGAATACTCTGCCACTCGAATTCACACTTTTCTGGCTTGGCATATAACCCATGCTGACGGAGGCGGCAGAGTACCATCTTAACGTGTTTCCGGTGTTGATCCAAGGATGTGGAAAAAATCAGGATGTCGTCAAGGTAAACGATTACAAAGATATCTAGCCAGTCTCTGAAGATATCGTTTACAAAGTGCTGAAAAGTGGCCGGGGCATTGCACAGGCCGAAGGGCATCACCAAATACTCAACGTGGCCGAACCTGGTACGGAAGGCCGTTTTCCATTCGTCCCCTGCACGGATACGAACTAAATTATAAGCCCCTCGAAGATCAAGTTTAGTAAAAACAGTGGTAGTTCTCAGTCTCTGGAACAGCTCGGGCACCAGGGGTAAAGGATACCGGTTCTTAACTGTCACTTTATTTAGTTCCCGGTAATCCACACAAGGACGTAAGGAGTGGTCTTTTTTCTCCACAAAAAAGATTCCGGCCCCTGCTGGAGAGGTGGATGGTCGGATGAATCCCTTCTTAAGGTTCTCGTCTACATATTCCTTTAAAACCTCTAGTTCCCGTTCGGACAGGGGGAAGATCCGCCCAAAGGGGATCTCGGCTCCAGGCAATAGCTCAATTGGGCAATCGTATGAATGGTGGGGAGGAAGAGTCTCAGCCCCCCGTTTGCTGAACACATCTAAAAACTTGTGATATGGCTTGGGAACTTGTGAGAGTAACTCTGTATCAGATTCCAGGCATAGCAGCGGGCCCGACACCTTAGGAAGTGAGGGCAAGCAATGTTCTTGACAGTAAGAGGACTGGAACTTTATTTCCCCGGTGACCCAGTTAACTTGCGGATTGTGGGCCTGGAGCCATGGTAGGCCGAGGATGACCGGGAACAGGGGAGATGCAATTGCATCGAGTTTCAGAAGTTCCTTATGACCCGTGGCCGTGACTACGGGTAAAAATGGAGTCTCCTGGGTGACCAGGCCAGATTTAATACGGGAACCATCTGCCAGAAAGATGGAGAGTCCTTGTGCCCTGTGCTGGAGTGGAATGCACTGTTGGTTGGCAAAGTTCAAATCAATAAAGCAACTACATGCTCCAGAGTCTATAATTGCAGTAGCAGGCACAGTCCTTCCTGGGAGCTGGAAAGAGATGCAAAGGGCCAGGTGAGTTGTATTGGCAGAGGGTGCTGGTTGGCTGGTAGGCGAGATGGACAAACATCTTTGGGTTTTTACTGGACATGAATGTACATAGTGGCCGGCCCCCCCACAGTACAGGCAGAGATTAAGCCGTTTTCGGCGTGAACGTTCCTCAGCAGATAACGAGGGTCTTATTAAACCGACTTGCACTGGTTCAGGAGAGATTGGCACAGATCTAGCTGAGACAGGTCTGTTGGCAGCAGGATGTGTGGTCATGACCACACGGGGTAACATCCAGGTGGGACGAGTCTGTTTTATTTTTTCTGCACTGCGTTCCCGAAGGCGCCGATCTATCTGGATAACCAATGTCATTAGGTTCTCCAAAGAGTCTGGTATGCCAACTCGGGCCAGTTCATCTTTTAATCTTTCAGACAGGCCTAAGCGGAACTGGTGCCGTAAGGCTGCATGATTCCATTGGGTATCTGCACTCCAGCGCCTAAAGTCCGTTATATAGTCCTCGACCGCTCTGCGGCCTTGCTGGAGTGCATGAAGAGCAGCTTCGGCTGTGGAAATCCGTTGGGGATCCTCATAAAGGAGCGACATGGCCTTGAAAAAGGACGACAAGGAGTCCAGTGAAACATGACGTTCTTCAAGCAAATGATGCGCCCAGGACTGAGGTTCCCCCAGCAGTAATGAAATGACAAACCCCACTTTAGTAGTTTCCTGGGAGAACGTTAGGGGTTGCAGGGAGAAGTACAACTCGCATGCATTGCGAAACGCCCGAAACTTACTTCGGTCCCCGGAGAACCTCTCTGGGATGGGGACCCTTGGCTCTGGAGGCAGCATTGTTATAGAGGGTGCAGAAGTGGCTTCTGTAGGTATCCTGTTGGTAGGTGGATCCGTGGTGGTAGCCTGGTGTTGCATTCGTCCCTCTAAGCGTGCATGGCCATCCTGGAGACACTTCACCTCTAGAGAGAGATCAGAGAGGAGTTGGCAGATCTCGGTGCAAGAGGTCCCTCTTGCAGGCTCAGGCATGGCTGTCTGATACTGACACGTACCTTGGGAGTGAGCCTGACGTGCAGAGGGAGACCTCTCGTACCGTCCTGGCTCCGGGATCACTGGGGTTGAGACAGTGACCGTAGGAGCACAGTGGGGTATGAGTGCCTGCAGAGTCTCTGAGATTGGAGATGAAGTCTAATGAGAAGGGCTGGAGCGCTGTAGGTGCAGGTCAGCTGGATGCAGATCAGCGGATGCAGTTCAGCGGATGCAGGTCAGCGGATGCAGGTCAGCGGATGCCGATTAACTGGTTAGCGGGATGCTGGTCAGCAGGATGCAGGTCAGCGGATGCAGGTCTGCGGACGCAGGTCACCGGATGCAGGTTAGCGGACGCAGGTCACCGGATGCAGGTGCGCCTGAGAGCAACATGCACATGCAGGTGCAGGCAACAGCAGGAGAGGAGTCAGACAGGCCAGGTCATTCACGGAGGATCAGTACAGACAAAAGCAGCAGGCAAGGAATGGTCAGATTTCAGGCTGGATTCGGCAACAGAGGATCTTGCAGACAGGTAACAGAGCAGGTCAGGACTGGAGATGGCAGCGGAGTCAGAAAGCCAGGTCAGAATGATGCAGGTTCAGGATCAGGTCTCTGGATAAGATGCAGATCAGACAGCAAGGACACAGTGCTGCTGAGGGGTTTAAATAAGGCAGCCTGTTGCCAATCATTGGAATCAGTCTGCACTGTTAACCCTTAGGTGGCAGATCCCTGACAAGTTCTTTATGGAAGTGGTGCACTTCAGGCTCTGCACTTCAGCTATTGGGAAAAGCAAAAATACACAGCAAACTTCTTTGAAAAGCACCAAACAGACTACAGATGAACTTGTTTTTTCATTGAGCTCTCCTTTCTCTCTGTAACATGCACTATCTACCACTCCTTCTGACAGTTGTGTCTATTCTCCTTAAACTCACTTTCCTTTACCCCCCTTCCCCACCCCACAGCTTATATATCACCCTCACTTCTGTCCTCTCATTATTATTGCACTCACCAACTCCTGCTAATTCTAAACTCACATGCTAATAAAACCCCCAGGGGGCTGGAGCATGTCACATATTACCTTCCTTACCCTTTTACTTCTCCTGACTTATGGAAGTATATCCTCAAACCCTGGGCCTTCATCATTTAACTGTGCCCAAAGCTCCATTACCCAATGCCCTCTGGCAGCAGCTGCAATCCACACAATTTAGTTTCCATTCTTCTTTTTCCCAAAACCAGCCTCCTCTTCTCTTGCACTCTTTGGAATTCCAACTCTGTCTGTAACAAACTCACCATAACCTCTTTATTACTAACACCTTTAATCTATTTGCTGTTACTAAAACCTGGCTTCATGAATCCAACTGCGCTTCTCCTTTCCTGCTTCCCTCTCCCAAGGTGTCCTTCTCTGGATTCACTCCCCAAAATCCAGTGGACAGATGGGAGGTGGAGTGGAAATCCTTCTAGTCCCAAATAACACCTTTCAGGTACTTCACCCACCTCCCTCTCTGACACTCTCTTCATTTGAGGTAAATTGTGTTCAACTATTTTCTCCAGTTTCTTTAACCACCTGCCAACCATGTCACGCCAATATACGTCGGCAGAATGGCACGGCTGCGCAAAGTGACGTATATATACGTTACTTTGAATTTTGCGCTGTGTGGGCATGCGCGCACCTCTGTCGTGAGCTCCGTGACCGTGCCCCCGGGACCCGTGGACTTGATGACCACCAGTGTCCTGCGATCATGACATGGAGCTGAAAAACGGAGTGATGCTATTGTAAAAAAGTTAGAGTTAGAAGCTTCTCACTCCCTGGTCAACTCTCTCCTCAACTACTGAAACTGCCTACTCATTGGCTTACCTTTACATAGGATATCTCCTACTCAGTCTATCATGAATGCTGTTGCTAGACTCATTGGGCTAGATTCAGATAGGTGAGCGCATCTTTAGATCCGCGTAACCTATATGATTTACGTTACTCCGCCGCAAGTTTTTGAGGCAAGTGCTTTATTCAGAAAGCACTTGCCTGTAATCTTGCGGCGGCGTATCGTAAATCCCCCGGCGGAATTCAAATTCCGTGGGTAGGGGGCGCGTAAAATTTAAATCAGGTGCGTCCCCGCGCCGAATGAACGGCTCATGCGCCGTCCGTAAAATTTCCCAGCGTGCATTGTTCTAAATGACGTCGCTAGGACGTCGTTGGTTTCGACGTGAACGTAAATTATGTCCATCCGTATTCGCGAACGACTTACGCAAACGATGTAAAAAATTCAAAACTTGGCGCGGGAACGACAGCCATACTTAACATAGGATACGCCGCATATTGCAGGGGTAACTTTACGACGGAAAAAGCCGAACGCAAACGACGAAAAAAAATGCGCCGGGCGGTCGTTCGTTTCTGAATCGGCGGAAATCCTCATTTGCATATTCATCGCGTAAAAAAAACGAAACGCCACCTAGCGGCCGGCCTGGAATTGCAGCCTAAGATCCGACGGTGTAAGACACTTACACCTGGCGGATCTTAGGGATATCTATGCGTAACTGATTCTCTGAATCAGTCGCATAGATACGACCGGCAGAACTCAGAGATACGACGGCGTATCAGGAGATACACCGTCGTATCTCTTTCTGAATCTGCCCCACTGACCTTACCCACCATTCAGTGTCTGCCAAAATCCTTCTACTGGCTTCTGCTCCCTTACATCACTAACCTAGTCTCAAACTATCAACCAAATCATCCTCTTCATTCCTCCCAAGACATCCTACTTTCTAGCTCTCCTGTCACCTTCTCCCATGCTCTCCTCCAGGTCTTCTACCGAACCTCTCCAATCCTCTGGAACTCCCCACCCCAATCTGTTTGACTATCACCTATTCTGTCTACTTTTTTACGATCCTTAAAAACCCTTCTCTACAGAGAGGCCTATCCTGCCTCCACCTAACAACTGCATTTTTAATTCCCCCATCAGCTCATCCTCCACAGTTATTAAGTTATTATCTTTTATATCTCTTGACCCTCCATCCTAAATTGTAAGCTTTAATGAGCAGGGCCCTTTAGTTACTACTGTATTGAATTGTACTTTAACTGTGTTGTGTGGCCTCATGTTGTAAAGTGTTGTGTAAACTGTTGGTGCTATATAAATCCTGTATATTAATATGAATAATCAGATTATGTGCATGAAGAAAAATCAGCAATCTAGAGTTTAGTTAAGATAACATAATTATTAACTTTACCCCCACTCATTATCTATGTCCTTTCAAATATATTTCCCTTTGTTCCTGTCCCCTAGACCAGGGATCTCTAAACTGCGGCTCTCCAGCTGTTGCAGAACTACACGTCCCATTAACCCCCCTGACGGTAAACCCGAGCGTGACTCGGGGTTGGTTTTCAATGCTAAGATCGGTATCCCCGAGTCACGCTCGGGGTGGACGTGCAGCGGCGCGGCTTACCTTTTGCTGGATCCACGGGCAAATTACTCACCTTGTCCCTGGATCCAGCGATGCCATCCCGCTGTGTGAGCGAGCGGGACCTCCTCGCTCGATTCACAGTCCCCGTGTGCCGCCGATCTCCGTTCCCTGCGACGTTACGACGCACGGGGACGGAGAACGGCGCCAAATTCAAAAAAGTAAACAAACACTTTACATACAGTATACTGTAATCTTATAGATTACAGTACTGTATGTAAAAAATACACACCCCCCTTGTCCCTAGTGGTCTGCCCAGTGTCCTGCATGTACTTTTATAAAAATAAAAAATGTAATTTCTGCCTAAAAACTGTAGATTGTCCAAAAGTGTCCCTTTATGTCAAAAATGGTTTTAGATCAGCTAGAAAACAGCGATAATAAATTATAATCACTTGCAGAAATGTGCGATAGCGATTTGTGGGGAAATTCGTCATAAAAAAAAAAAAATAATGACAGCGACAATTCTGCAACTGAGCAAATTTCAGTGATTTTGAGTTGATTACATTATTGAATAATTTTTATTATAATTATATTATTATTTGTTATAATTATTTATAATTATTTATTATATTATAATTTATAATTTTGTTTTAAAAAAAAAAATCATACCCGGGATGCCTACAAGACTCTTGCTTGGTCAGATTTAAGTGAGTTATTTCTAAAAATTACAGGCCTACAGTATAAAACGCCAAATTTCCTTGCAAAATAAATGTACCGTTTTTGGTACGTAATTCCAGACAGAATCATACCGCCAGGGAGGTTAAGCGAATTGTAAAACTCTGATGCCGCGTACACACAATAATTTTTCAGCATGAAAAAAAAACATTGTTTTTCAGCATGTCGAAAAAACGACGTTTTCCCAACTTCATCATTAAAACGATGTTGCCTACACACCATCGTTTTGAAAAAATTATCTAGCAAAGCGCAGTGATGTACAACACATACGACGGCACTATAAAGGGGAAGTTTCATTTGCCTTTGGGCTGCTTTAGCTGATTCCGTGTTAGTAAAAGACGATTTGCGCTTTTTTATCTGTTATAGCATGATGAATGTGCTTACTTCATTATGAACGGTAGTTTTACCAGAAGGAGCGCTCCCGTCTCATAATTTGCTTCTGAGCATGCGCAGATTTTTAACGTCGTTTTAGCCCACACACGATAATTTTTTACAACCCGAAAAACGACATTGTTTAAAACGACGTTAAAAAATGCAGCATGTTCAAAAAAAATTTTTAAATGATGTGAAGCCCACACACAATCATTTTAATTTTTTTTTTGAAAAACAAAGTTTTAATGCCGAAAAATTATCGTGTGTACGCGGCATAACATTCACAGTCATGGCTAGGAATGATGGGAATTGCAGTTCTTAAACAACTGCAGGACTATAATTTGGAGACACCTGCAGGAAATCTCTCCAATGCAAAAAGATATCCAGTTGCACTGGAACAGGAATCCCAACTAGAAGGTTTTCTGGTTTGGTTTTCTGCGCTCCCGTCTCATACTTTATTCTGAGCATGCGCGGGTTTCTAAGCATACACACGAACGTGTTTCTCGTTGTAAACCAGCCCGACGAGAAACACAACGAGGAAATTGAGACTCCCGACGAGGAAAAAGAGAACTTGTTCTCTTTTTTTCTCATCGAGTTCCACGACAGTTTTCTCGATGAAAAACATACACACAAGCGATTTCCTCGGCAAACAAGCTTTGCCACCAAGCTTCTTGATGGATTCTGTCGAGGAAAACGGTCGTGTGTACGAGGCCTGAGACTCTAAATTAGGCACTTAAAGCGGGGGTTCACCCGTACATGACACATTTTCCCCTTAGATGGATGCTCGTTTTGTCTAGGGGAATCGGCTAGTTGTTTTAAAATATGAGCTGTACTTACCGTTTACGAGATGCATCTTCTCCGCCGCGTCCGGGTATGGGCTGCGGGACTGGACGTTCCTATTTTGATTGACAGTCTTCCGAGAGGCTTCCGACGGTCGCATCCATCGCGTCACGATTTTCCGAAAGAAGCCGAACGTCGGTGCGCAGGCGCAGTATAGAGCCGCACCGACGTTTGGCTTCTTTCGGCTACTAGTGACGCGATGGATGCGACCGTCGGAAGCCTCTCGGAAGACTGTCAATCAAAATAGGAACGTCCAGTCCCGACTGTCAATCAAGAAGGAACGCCCGCTCCCAAAGACCCATACCCGGAAGCGACGGAGAAGATGCATCTCGAAAACGGTAAGTACGGCTCATATTTTAAAACAACTAGCCGATTCCCCTAGACAAAACGAGCATCCATCTAAGGGGAAAAGAGAAAAAAAAAAGATCATTGGGTGAACTCCCCATTTAGTTAAACAGTTCTAATGACCCAACAGGCGTATCCAGGAGTAAGCTATGTAAAAGCTCATCCAGCTTCCATTTCAAACTACATTCTTGCTCCCTTGAAACAGTTTGTGCACTCTGTGCTAGACTGTGTACTTCAAACTGCAGTAGATAGATCCAAGGGGACAGCAGCTGATTGTGAAACCACATCTCCCCCTGTAACACCTATCGGGGAGGAAGGCAGTGAAGAGCTGACAGATGCTCCGGCCTTGTCTCCTATGTGAGCCACATGTGGCGGTGACTTTGCCAACTCCACTCCCTCGTAGTTGGCATGGGGAGCCCACAGGTGATCCAAAACACAGTAACGGCACAGGTAGAGCCAGACAGCGAAGCTGGCCAATAGAGCAAGATTCCCAGGACAAGCAGGAAGCACAGCCCAGAGCAGGAAGGAGCAAGTGGGAGGTAACTAACACAGTAAGCAGACAAGTAACCGAGTTTCGGTAAGTGTTGACCACCAACACTTCTGACAGCTGGATACCAGGATTGCAAAGTCTGGGAACAATTAAGAGGGCAAGATGAGCTGGCTGGAGCTGCACGATTACACGTTCACACCCACACATGCATCACTGCTCAACCACCCCAAGAGAAACCTTAACTCTAACCTTTCAAACACATGAGCCAAAACATTAAAAAAATTACCTCTGACCCAAAATATTTCTACAGCTTGTGTATTTTGCAAGTAGCTTGCATTTGAGGACACTTAAAATTATTTCTTCCTTTCTCTGTTGATTTTCAGCTTTTACTATTTTTTTTGCCTCAGTCCTAGCTATTCTCTCTTGTACCTGTACTGATTGCTGTCAGTCCAAAGTAATTTTACTCAGAGCCTTCAAGTATCCTTAGTATCTCTCCTATTGATTGCTGTAAACCCTTTTCCTCCAACGCCATAATTGAAGAGTGGAGAATTTGAAACAGTGTAATAATATTCATAAGTAATAAAGCTTCTTCATAATGCATTTTCAATAGAATAAAACAGAAAAATCTGATCTGTTCAGGCAGTGTGGAACAAGCTTCAAAGCAATTTCATCTAGGAAAGAAAATGGAGTGTACTTATTTTTAAAGAGCCGTATTTAATATATGGAATATGTAATCCATCTTTTAATAGCCCCCATCTTTGCAAGAAATGTATTTTTACAATGCAGTTTTTACAATATAGTCTTGGTCATGACATCTGAATAAACTGCTCTTGACCTGGAATTCTGAACCACTAGTGAATTCTATGAGAATAAAGAAGTATTTCAGCTTATGTTGTTTGTGAAGAAGTTTGCTCACTAGAAAGTGGTGCTTAAAAATATCAGGTGGATTCAAGAATTCAATACAGCCTCTGAGCCTATGACTTGAGCCTGACAAAAAAACTGACATTCAGTAATGTTTCTCCTCGTTAACAATGAATACCAATTGGATTAGCAAATACACTAGGCATTAGCAGGTGTATTCAGTTCACTAAACAACTTTCTATTAATTTTTTTATATACACACCATGTTCTCCTTTAGCGAGAAGGAACATCAACATGTTCAAAGGCCATGAAATAGGAAAGATGAATGAAGAGAACATGCAGAGCTCTCTGTCCAAAGTCTTCTCCTCCAAATATGTCCATAGTCTCCTCCCCAGAGCCTCACTGCCAAATCCACCTAGGAAAAGGTGCACACCCACCAGAGAGTCCATCTCCAGAGACATACAGGCAGTAGCACTACTTAAATCAGACTTCCCACAAAAATACAAGATCTGCTTTACTGATCACCACCCCCCCCCCTAAAAGGAAAACAACTAATAATAAAAGCTGCAAAACAGAAAGAAAAAAAATAAATAATTATCTCACTGCTGCTTCCCTCTTTGCTCTTTGCTGGTTCCCCTCTTACTTATCTCACCACACCTTTAGACCCACTTACAGCTCAAGCTCCTCCTCTCCTCTTTCTCTTGGGGTTCTCCATGGTTCTAGCTAACCCCCTTCTATGCTATATCTACATCTCTTCCCTGAGTCAGCTAATAGACAGCTAATAGCCTCCCATAGCTTCCAATAATATTTCTATACTGACGACACCCAACTCTATTTTTCTTCTCCTCTGTTCACCCTGTCAGACTTCTCATGCATCATTAACTAAATGACATATTAGTATGGATGTCATACCACTTCCTCAAAATCAATCTTTCCAGAAATTAGCTCATAATATTTTCTCCCATCTCAGTGCCCCCTCCTCTGACTTCTCTAACTAGAATAGTGGCACAACTATCAGCCCATCTGCTCTTGTCAGAGTGCTAGATGTATTTCTGGACTCTGACCTCTTCTTTTAGTCCCACATCCAATGGCTGTCCAAATATTGTCACTTTAACCTCCAAAATATGCACTTTATTAACCAATGACAGCTCAGGCAAATCAGAAGACAGAAGGTGGAAATGCTGCACAGCAGGATCCAGCCACTATACAGAAAGGTGAGGATACAGGTCTAAGCTCCTCCTCAGGGCCGCCATCAGGGGGTACAGGCATTACACCTGTAAGGGGCATGATGATCTCCAGTGGCCCCCATTTTTTTGTCTGACCCCCCCCTTTAGCCTGCTCCCCCCTCCTGTTTCATTTATTTTTTTACTTTTTTTTCTTGTCTGACTTTAGCAACTCGTGGCAGGAGAGAGAAGAGAAGACTTGAGTTTACTTAGTTGTGTTCGTCAGCACCAACTCCCCTGTCCCGCTTATCATCCCGCAGCAGGAAAGAGAAGAGAAGAGATGACACTTTCGTTACCACAATCCCCCCCCCCTTGCACGCTTATCATCTCGCGGCAGGAGAGAGGAGGGCCCCCCCGGTTCTCTGCTCCAGGGGGGCCCTGTGTAAAGCTGTGTAAGGGACCCCAAAATTTGTGATGGTGGCCCTTCTCCTCCTGACTACACTCCTCTGACATGTTTCTCCCCACCCATGGGGTTTAATCATAGAGATCAGAGGTCTTCACCTTTCTGTATAGTGGCTGGGGTCTGGTGTATGGTGTTTACACCTTTTGTCTTCTGATTTGCTTCTGATAGCCTGGATGAACTTGTTAAAACACCTGCACTCGTTTTGTGCTTTGGACTGCAGGGGGATGATTTGTAGTGCTTTGAATGGCACTCCAAGTTCTTTGCATATGGGTCACAATGACATTGCAAAGCTATTAATTAACTCCTTTGTTTTATTTCATATAATTATTGCAACTCCCTCCTCATTGGCCTACCTTTAAATAGGCTATCCCTTCAGTCTATCATGAATTCTGCTACAAGGCTCATCCACCCTACCCACCAATCGCGTCTCAAACCCTTCTCTGCCAATATCTCCACTGGCGTTTGCATACTCAACAAATTAAATTGAAAACATTGAAAATGCTAACAACAACATACAAAGTCACCCACAACTCTGCTCATTTCACCAGCCTCATTTCAAAACATCACCAAACCACCCTTTTCATTCCTTCCAAAGCCTCCATGACTTCTGCGGAGCCTTTTTCATCCTCTGGAACTGGCAAAACTCCTACTCCATCCACCTTTAAAGTGGTTGTAAACCCTTACAGACCACTTATACCTACAGGTAAGCCTAGATTAAGGCTAACCTGTAGGTGCAACAAATATCTCCTAAACCTACACGGCTTAGGAGATATTTGCAAAAATGACAGCACCGATGTCAACGGCGCATGCGTGCCATAGACAACGGCGCAGGTGCACTGAGCATGCCATTTTGTGAATGGGGTCATGCCGTTAAAGGTGGTTCTCGCGTGCATGCGAGGGAGTGACATCCGGCCAGTCACAGAGCTGGAGTTCGCAAACACCGGAAGAAGAGGGGTGAAGATGGACGCTCGCTACTAGCGAGGAAGACGGGGACATCGCAGGCTTCTTCTGCAGGTAAGTGACACATAATGTGCTACTATGCGATGCATAGTAGCCTATTATGCTTTACCTTTGCAGGGCAACAAAGAGGAAGTAAACCCGTCAAGGTTTACTTCCTCTATAAGCTATCTCTGAAATCTCATCTCCTCCTGCCTCCACCTAATAAACTGTACTTTTACTTTTTCCATCAGCTCATCCCTAACAGCTAATACCTTTTGTATCACTTGATCCTCCCTTTTTTACAGTAAGCTATCATGTCCAGGGCCCTCTGAACCCTTTTGTATTGCATTGCATTGTATTGTAACTGTACTGTCCCCTTTATTGTGTAAAGCACTGTGCAAACTGTTGCTCTAAAAGTCCTGTATAATATTAATAATAATAATTTACAAAATGTTCCTGTCAGTAAACTAATAATTTCAAAATGTGCCAAATTTAGTTGTAGATTTTGTACATTGGATCCCTGCATCCCATTATACAGCATCATTTTCTGAACAAGATTCTGAGTAATTTACTCCAAACAGCCAGCATTCCAGTATTCAATACATAATTATGTTAAGAGATACTTATCTTTTAGATACAGTTTGTAGTGCCTTTTTGTTCGATGGCAATAACAAAATTTAAACATAATGCTTACTTCCATTATTAAAATGTAATTAAAACCATCAATCTCTGAGATTATCTCTGCTTGCCTAAACAGATAACTGATATCTAAAAAATGGCACTTTTGGGTGATAGCGTATAAAAGAGTGAGCATTTAAACAAAAGGATTCTTTGACTATGCTATTTTTCTAAAGGAAACATACCATAAGATAAACACATAGGCCCAGATTCTCGTAGGGCGGCGTAACTTTGAGCGGGCGTAGCGTATTGTATTTACGATACGCCGCTGCAACTTAGAGAGGCAAGTGCAGTATTCACAAAGCACTTGCGTCCTAAGTTACGGCGGCGTATTGTAAATGTGCCGGCGTAAGCACGCCTAATTCAAATGATGAAGAGGTGGGCGTGTTTTATGTAAATTAATCATAACCCTACGTAAATGACCCTTCGAACGAAGCCTACGAAGATACGTCGAACACTGCCTATGACGTGAACGTAACTTACACACAGCCCTTTTCGCGTACGGCTTACGTAAACGACGTAAAAAGATATGCTTGTTCCGACGTCCATAACTTGCATGGGCTGCGCCACCTAGAGAGCAGCTTTATCTTTACGCCGGCGTATGTCTTACGTAAATGGCGTAACTAATTGCGATGGGCGCACGTACGTTCGAGAATCGGCGTATCTAGCTCATTTGCATATTCAACGCGGAAATCAACGGAAGCGACACCTAGCGGCCAGCGTAAATATGCACCCAAGATACGACTGCGTAGGAGACTTACGCCGCTCGTATCTTGGCCAAATTTAAGCGTATCTGGTTTCTAAAATACGCTTAAAGATACGACGGCGCAAATTCGGGCTTACGACGGCGTATCTACTGATACGCCGTCGTAAGTCTTTAAGAATCTGGCCCACTGACCGCCATTGCTAATTAATTTCTTGAAATACTATGGCCCAGATTCACAAAGCACTCAGACGTATAACACGTTACGCCGAAGTAAGTGCAAATGTGCGCCGGCGTATGTATGCGCCTAAAACAGGCTACACCCCACCAACATAGCTTGCACACACCGGCGTAGGGTGGGCGCACATATGGGCTGGGCGCATGGTGCTGCTCCCATTGATTAGCCATTCAAACATGCAAATAAGGGAAAAACGCCAATTCACGAACGTGCGTGTGCCCGGCGCATGCTACGCGAGATGCGCATAAGTTGTACGTCCGGGGTAAAGTAATTCCACATAAATGAGGTGCAACCCGGAAACAGACATGCACAGGTCTGCACCAGGGAACACAAGCCGGCGTATTGTGCGTTGGACGTGTGTCTGGCTGGGCGTACGTTATGTTCACGGCATACGCAGTGATCCGGCATAGCTTAGGCAGTTGTGCCAGCATGGTTGTGAGCAGGCGCAGGGGGGTGCTGTGCATGTGTCCACGTCACAGTGCATGCGCAGTTCGTGTATACGTACCTGTCTGGCACTCGGCACATCAGTTACATGGCGTCACGCCTCATTTGCATGGGGTCACGCCCACTTTTACCTATGCCGGCGCGCGCCTTCGAAACCCACGCCACGCTGGCGCAGCGTTGGAAGCACTGGGTTGCTGAATGCAATGCTTGCCTCTCCGCGCTACGTTGGCATGGCGTACAGTGTTTGCTCTACGGCGGCGTAATGTGCGCCTTGTTCTCTGTGAATCTGGGCCAATGTATCCAGTTTAAGTGCCACTTTTCTGCATCTTTTTTGCCTTTATTCTACCACCAAATAAGTTTGTAGCAGAGGACTCATGCCAATCCTCCTCTCTGTCCTGCCCACACATAGATGTGCGCACACCCTAACCACCCTGCTTTTAGGTCAGGCTGGTGACCGGGATCAGTACTCTGGGGACGGGGCTCAGCAGGCTCATTTTGCAGGGTAGCAGTGTGGAGGGGCAGTGGAGTGGCCTCAGAGGGGAAGCAACAGCCAGCAGGACATGCACAGAGCCTCCACACCGATCCCTCTGCTCTCCACCTGGCCTGTCCTCTTCTTTCCGATCCTGGAGGACAGCCAATAGGAGCACGAAGGTGGGTACAGCAACTGTCACTCACCCTGTACAGGGAGAAGAGGGGGCGGGGCCATACACTGTCACTCAGCTTCTCATGTTCAGGGGCATTCACACACAGTGATCGATCGGTACTGATCGCTCCTGTGTCCATTGATAACTGCCCTTTATTGGACAGAGACTAGAGATCTCCAATGCAGCTAGCTCCCTGTTAAACAGGCACAGTTGTATCTTCATAGGTAGATTCAGTAAGAGTTAGGCCGACTTATCAGTAGATAAGCCGACCTAACTCAGAATCTATGCCGACTTATGTTTAAGCGTATGCTCAAACAGAGATACGCTTAAACATATCTAAGATAAGACGGCTTGCGCCGTCTTATCTTAGGTTGCAATTTTCCGGATGGCCGCTAGGTGGCGCTTCCATTGCAGTAGTTTTACGAAGTTTCCGTAAGGAATTAGCAGGCCTAAAGTTATTCCATCTATTAGGTGGAATAGCAATGTTAAAGTATGGCCGCCGTTCCCGCCGCGAGATTAAACATTTTGACGTTGTTTGCGTAAGTCGTCCGCGAATCGGGATTTATGTAGTTTACGTCCACGTCTAAATCAATAGGCCCAAGCGGCGTACTTAGCTGCAATGCACACTGGGAAATGTAGGCGCCCGGCGCATGCGCATTAAAAAGAAAACGTAAAAAACGTGAGGTCAAGCCTCATTACCATAAAACACGCCCCCCTCCAACACATTTGAATTTGGCGCCCTTACGCCCGCCCGGTTTAGGCTACGCCGCCGTATATTAGCAGGCAAGTACATTGAGAATCATGTACTTGCCTAGATAACTTACGGCGGCGTAGCCTAAACAGGCTAAGCTACGCCGCCACAAGTTTAAGCCTTTCTCTGTGAATCTACCTATCAGTTTCTAGAAGAAGGAATGGACATCTCAGACTTGATTTACTAAAACTGGACAGTGTAAAATCAGGTGCATTTGTGCATGGTAGCCAATCAGCTTCTAACTTCAGCATGTTCAATCAAGCTTTGACAAAAAAAAAATACAGTACTGCGTTACAGTACTCTAGTTAATGGCAGTCATAGGGGTTGATTTACTAAAGGCAAATAGACTGTGCACTTTGTAAAGTGCAGTTGCATCCTGCAAGAGCAGTTGCTCCAGAGCTTGGTAAATGAGCAGAAGCTCTGCTGACTTCCATCATCTAATCATGTGCAAGCATAAATGCTATTTTTTTTCTCCTTGCGTGTGATTGGGTATTCTTTTCAAACTGAAGATTTACTAAGCTCTGAAGCAACTGTACTTGCAGAGTAGGAAGGCCAGTAAGTCAGATGCTACTCCATACTTACTATAGTATTATTATTGCTCCTAGAGGTTGAGCAGGGAAGTTAAGAAAAGGTGAGTATGTAAAAAAGTGAACCTGTCGCTTTATGTTACTTTAAAGGGGTTGTAAAGTTTCATGTTTTTTCACCTTAATGCATCCTATGTCCCCCCGTTTACTTACCTGAGCCCTCGAAAGTCCCGCAGTGAGAACGTGCTTGATTTTGGCCCGGTCTTCTCAGCTGTTCTCGGCTCTTCATTGGATAGATTGATAGCAGCCATTGGCTAGCGCTGCTGTTAATCAACTCCAATGACGCAAGGGCTGGGGGGCAGGACCGAATCCTGTAGTCGGAGGCTTATGGATGCCGGATACAGGACTCTGGAGCACACCCGCAAGGTAATCCCCTTGGGAGAGAGCTTCCCAGAGGAGGTTAGCTGATGCGGGGGGGACCGGAGACAGCCGTCGAGGGACCCCAGAAGACGTGGATCGGGGTCACTCTGTGCAAAATGAGCTTCACAGTTGAGGTAAGTATGACACGCTTGTTATTTTTTTAAAAAGTGAAGATTTACAACCAATTTAACCACTTAAGGACCCCTTCACGCCGATATACGTCGGCAGAATGGCACGGCTGGGCACAATCACGTACCTGTACGTGTCTCTTTAAGCCCACCCACGGACCCGATCGCCGCCGGTGTCCCACGATCGGTCACCGGAGCTGAAGAATGGGGAGAGGTGTGTGTATACACACCTTCCCTGTTCTTCACTGTGGCAGTGTCATTGATCGTCTGTTCCCTGATATAGGGAAATACGATCAATGACATCACACGTCCAGCCCTGCCCCCCTACAGTTAGAAACACATATGATGTCACACTTAACCCCTACAGTGCCCCCTAGTGGTTAACTCCTAAACTGCAATTGTAATTTTCACAATAAACAATGCATTTTTATAGCACTTTTTGCTGTGAAAATGACAATGGTCCCAAAAATTTGTCAAAATTGTCCGATGTGTCCGCCATAATGTTGCAGTCACGAAAAAAAATCGCTGATCGCCGCCATTAGTAGTAAAAAAAATATATATTAATAAAAATGCAATAAAACTATCCCCTATTTTGTAAACGCTATAAATTTTGCGCAAACCAATTGATAAATGCTTATTGCAATTTTTTACCAAAAATATGTAGAAGAATATGTATCGGCCTAAACTGAGGGAAACATTTTTTTTTATATATTTTTGGGGGATATTTATTATAGCAAAAAGTAAAAAATATTGCATTTTTTTCAAAATTGTCGCTCTATTTTTGTTTATAGCGCAATAAATAAAAACCGCAAAGGTGATCAAATACCACCAAAAGAAAGCTCTATTTGCGGGAAAAAAAGGACGGCAATTTTGTTTGGGAGTCACGTAGCATGACTGTGCAATTGTCAGTTAAAACGACGCAGTGCGTAATTGCAAAAAGGAGCAAGGTCCTTAACCTGCATAATGGTCCGGGTCTTAAGTGGTTAAAGTTCAGCTACATAATATTTTCAGCCTGTAACACATTTGCAGTGTTTTGTTTTTTCACAGTAATATTTTTTTTTTTTTTTGACAATTCTTCCTTTTCAACATGTCCCCTAATTGGCATGACTGATCTGTCAACTCATAGTGCCGTATGCCGACAGAAAAAATGGATGCTGTCTAACCATACTGTGTAACCCTCTGGGAAGGCTGCCCACAAGGTTTAGGAGTGTGTCTATGGAAATGTTTGACCATTCTTCCAGAAGTGCATTTGTGAGGTTAGGCACTGATATTTAACGAAAAGGCCTGGCTCACAGTCTGTGCTTTAATTCATCCCAAAAGCATTCAATCAGGTAGAGGTCAAGAGACTAGTCAAGTTTTTCCACCCCAAACTCGCTCATCCATGTCTTTATGGACCTTGCTTTGTGCACTGGTCCAAATCATTTGGTGAAGGGGGATCATAGTGTGGGGTTGTTTTGCAGGGGTTGGGCTTGGCCCCTTTGTTCCAGTGAAGGGAACTCTTAATGTGTCAGCATACCGAGACATTTTGGGCAATTTCATACTCCCAATTTTGTGAGAACAGTTTGGGGATGCACGGCCCTTTAAATGGACTGCTCACTCCTTGGCTGTTCCCACCTCCTGCACACCTCTCCTCCAGGTGATGGCATCCAAAAAACAAACAGAAACTCATGGTGCTTCACCATAAAAATCTATTTTATTCCCCCACAATAAAAAATAATCCACTCACATTCTTAATAGTGCAAATTCTGCACCGACATGCAAAAGCCACAATCTTTATGACATCCGGTCTGAGGAAGGAGCTATGGCACATGTTCCGAAATGCATTACCCCTCCCCGCCTGACGTCACTTTCAGTATGTGCATTGCACAGTGGTTCCGGAAGTGCGGCGACCATCTTGCCCCCTTGATCTCACCTCCTTCTGCAGCTGTTGTTTGGCATAGCAATGTGGAGTGTATTGACAGGAGCCAGGATTATTATTTTGATGAAAAAAAAAAAAAACGGAAACAAAAGAAGATGTGCCCACCCGGGGATAAAGACGCCAAGGGTGGACCGTGCCGCGTAAAAAATGGTTTATCAGTACAAAAAAAATTAAATCAGACACTCAAATACCCATCACTGTCACCCAAATAAATATTAAAATTAGTTAGACAACGTTATCTAAGTAAACACTAAACTGCGTTAGGGAGTGCATGCATGCAAAAATTACTCTAGCTGGGCAACCAGCTGGAAATAATCCAGCTGGTTACACAGCGATTAACCACTTAAGACCCGGACCAATATGCAGGTAAAGGACCAGGCCCCTTTTTGGGATTCGGCACTGAGTCGCTTTAACTGACAATTGCGCGGTCGTGCGACGTGGCTCCCAAATAAAATTGGCGTCCTTTTTTTCCCAAGAATAGAGCTTTTTTTTGGTGGTATTTGATCACCTCTGCGGTTTTTATTTTTTGCGCTATAAACAAAAATAGAGCCACAATTTTTGAAAAAAAAATCAATTTTTTTTACTTTTTGCTATAATAAATATCCCCAAAAAAGATATAAAAAAAGTTTTTTTTCCTCAGTTTAGGCTGATACGTATTCTTCTACCTATTCTTGGTAAAAAATCGCAATAAGCGTTTAACGATTGGTTTGCGCAAAATCTATAGCGTTTACAAAATAGGAGATAGTTTTATGGCATTTTTATTAATCATTTTTTTTACTACTAATGGCGGCGATCATCGATTTTTTCCGTGACTGCGACATTATGGCGGACACATTGGACAATTTAGACACATTTTTGCTACCATTGTCATTTTCACAGCAAAAAGTGCTATAAAAATGCATTGATTATTGTGAAAATGACAGTTGCAGTTTATGAGTTAACCACTAGGGGGCACTGTAGGGGTTAAGTGTGACCTCATGTGTGTTTCTAACTGTAGGGGGGCGGGGTCTGGACTTGTGATGTCACTGATCGTCTTTCCCTATATCAGGGAACAGACGATCAGTGATACTGCCACTATGAAGAACGGGGAAGCTGTGTTTACACACACCTCTCCCCATTCTTCAGCTCCTGTGACCGATTGCGGGAATCCGACGGCGATCAGGTCCGCGGGTCCTGCTCCCACGGTCACAGAGCTTTGGACCGGGTTGCGGGCTGTGCACTTAAAGAGGATGTGCAGGTACGTGATTGTGCCCAGCCGTGCCATTCTGCCGACGTATATCGGTGTTAGGCGGTCCTTACGTGGTTAAAGGAGATCAGCCAATTGGACCGATCAAATCCTGTATGGGATATATAGCAGAGTAAATTAAATGAGCTAAGCGCTAGGGCTGATCAATGAATGATATCAAGCTTGAATTTCACAACTCAATGGGATATAGATTCCTGTATGAGAGGGCTATCAAGGTAGAGCATTCAATGAAATCAAGGACACTTTAAGGCCGAGCCTAATAAGCAGGAAGCAAAGTGGCAGGGTGGCAGCATGCAAACCAAGTTCAGGATAGCAAAATAGCAAATTAGCAGTCAGCTGAGAAAAGCGACAGTCACAAAGCAGTTCAGCTAAGTATGAAGCGCCAGCATATATATGGAGACATAGGACCATAGGTCCGCTCACCAGACCAGGTTATGTGAAGAGATCATCTTGGTTTGCAGATATCCTCCTCTTCATTAGATAGGAAGTCAAAACGCGGCTAGCTGCTGTATGCAGTAGGATATAGCCAGAGATGCTGTCGCCCCCGTCCGGGGATTCAAAACTTCCGTTGGTGTCTGGCGTGTGGAGGGATGCAGATGTCACAGACAAACCTTCCAGGTTGGTACTGTATGTCTCAAGTGTGGTAGTCTGCTATTAATGGCTGCTTTTCCCGCTGCATTCCTCGCTCAAACGAGCGCATCGAGGGCCGGCTTCATGGATGTGTCGGTGAGAGACAAGCCGATTCCAGCGCAGAGTGCATGCGTCCAGTAACGCAGGCTGTCAGTGACGATGTGACGTCACAGGAAGGACTAATGACCCGACATGTTTCAACCACTCACCGTGGTTTAATCAAGGGATTTTGTATTGTTATTACCAATGGAGACCGCACCTTATCTGGTGTAAGTCCGCAACTAATGGGTTAATGTGATAGGAGGGATATCCTGCACAGTTATTGATATAAGTGAGCATAGGACCCGCCCTTCCCTTTTTCTTTCCCTTATTATTTTGATGAGCCTGCCGATATATTGGATCTTGTAAGTGTTTTTAACCTTATGCTTATTAACCACTTGAGATCCCTCCTATTGTAAAAAGACGGCCTCAAGGTGGCTCTCAATTGCCTGGGGGACGTCTTTAGACGTCCTCGGCTCCTCCGGCCACTAGGGGGCGCGCAAGCCCCGCCGGCGGCACGCACGCCCCGACGCATCACTGAGATGCCGATGCGCGTGCCTGGCGGCCGCGATGTCCGCCGGGCACCTGCGATCGGCGGTTAAACAGACAAGGACGTGGATCTGTGTGTGTAAACACACAGATCCACGTCCTGTCAGGGAGAGGAGACTGATGCTGTGTCCCTTGTACATAGGGACACAGATCGGTCACCTCCCCCAGTCAGTCACAGTTAGAAACACCATGCAGGGTACACAATTAACCCCTTCCTCGCCCCCTAGTGTTAACCCCCTTCCCTGCCAGTCACATTTTTACAGTAATCAGTGCATATTTATAGCACTAATCGCTGTATAAATGTGAATGGTCCCAAAAATGTGCCAAAAGTGTCCGATGTGTCCGCCATAAGGTCGCAGTCCCAATAAAAATCGCAAATCGCCGCCATTACTAGTAAAAAATAATAATAAAAAATAATTCTGTCCCCTATTTTGTAGGCGCTATAACATTTGCGCAAACCAGTCGCTTATTGCGTTTTTTTTTTTTTAATTTGTAGAATAATATGTATCAGCCTAAACTGAGGGAAAAAAAAGTTTTTTTCGATATTTTGGGGGATATTTATTATAGCAAAAAGTAAAAAATATTGTTTTTTTTTTTCAAAATTGTCGCTCTTTTTTTGTTTATAGCGCACAAAATAAAAACCGCAGAGGTGATCAAATAGCACTAAAAGAAAGCTCTATTTGTGGGGAAAAAAGGACGTCAATTTTGTTTGGGAGCCACGTCGCACGACCGCGCAGTTAAAGCGACGCAGTGCCGGAAGCTGAAATTTCGCCTGGGCAGGAGGGGGGTATATGTGCCCAGTAAGCAAAGGGTTAAGCTGTTGAAATGTTGCACTTAGAGGCGCTTTCATGTTCTTTTCTTTGTACCAGAGTTGCTTCTGCTCTTTGAAGTGCTGCTCCAGTGCCATTCCAGGCTCCATACATGTTCTCGATGATGACCCTTTGATTAAAACTTGTCGGAAGATCCTTGGCAGAAGCGCCCTATTCTTTCCCCTCTATTACGGTACCAAGAAAATCCATACTTCTTAGTTCAAAACTGGATACAAAAAAGCTCATACCCCAATCCTGTTCAGCTACAGTATTCTCTGATACACTGACCTTTGTCTTCAAACCCTTTTTACTTTCATAGGAACAACCGAACCACCACTCTTATCAAATGAAGTTTTGATGACCACTCTATAAAAAAGTATGCACTTGTAACATTCAAGAGCATGATGGCAAAATAAAGTAAAAATAAAGTGAAAAAGTCAAAAAGCCAAGTTTTTATTTCAGAAAATATGTCATATTCTTGCCATATAAATAGTCTTATTCTATGTTATACATATATCACAGTAATGTGATTTATTCAATGCATCAAAGTGCAGTACATAGAAATTTCAGAGAATTTCAGGAAATGCTATGGTGAAGTTCAAAGTCCTAGAAAAAAAATGTATGATTAATAATTCAGCAGTGGAATGAAAAAGTGTAAAGAAAATTAGCCATGCAGTTTTATTAGATGGATTTAATACCAATGTTCTCAACCCTAGGATTTTTAAATAAATGCTTTGAATTAAATTTCCTTATTTTAGTCTCTGTCTTCCCTTTTTTTTACGTCAGTCTTATGAAGTCTATTTTTGGTGTATTGTATGCTTTGTCTGCACAATGATTGTAAATAAAATGGCACAAGAACCTACAGTCTGGTACATTTATTTTCAATCATTTGTTTTATTAATTTTATAAATACAAAATTTCATACATACATAAATTCCACAATTACACATAATTAAAATCTTATATCTGACATTTATCTATTAATCCCTTTATCTTTTAATATTATATTGTCTTTTCCTCAAGAGTTTAATTTCCTACTCATCCATCCTCTTTCATTTCTTCTCTCTCAAAAAAAAAAAAAAGAAAGAAAAAAAGAAACTGCCCACCTCTGCTTTTGCCTTCCTGTGTCCCTCCCTTACACGTATCCTCCCTCACGCTTTCCCCCCCTAGGGCTATACCTTGTTCTTGTTTAATGGGACACTAAAGGTACATGTTTTTTCACCTTATTGCATCCTATGCATTAAGGTGAAAAAACATCCGACAATATCGGCCCCCCCAGCCCCCCCGTTTTACTTATCGGAGCCCGTTCACCTGCGGCGCTCGCCCCCCTGACGTCCTCTTCACCGCTCAGCCTGGTCGTTGATTGGCTAGAGTGGATGGATTGAAAGCAGCACCGCCATTGGCTTGTGCTGCTGTCAATCACATTCAATGACACGGCGCGCCGGGGGCCGAGTGATACAGTGAGCGGCTATAGCCACCGGCTGTATCACAGGAGCGCGCCCGCAAGAACTTACCACCATGCGAGCTTCCATGAAGGTGGAAAGTTCTTGCAGGAAGGACCAAAGACAGCCGCCGAGGGACCCCAGAAGACGTGGATCGGGGCCACTCTGTGCAAAATGAGCTGCACAGTGGAGGTAAGCATAACACGTTTGTTATTTAACAACCCCTTTAAAGATAATCTATTATTTTCTTTGAGGACCGAAATTCTTCCCATTGTTTCCATATTTCTGGTACCTGATTATTTATATATCCTTCTTCCCGTATCTGTTTTTCCATATATTGTATTTTGTTCAGTTCAGATACCCATTCAGCTTTAGTTGGACTGTTTATTTTTCTCCATTTACTAGCTATTACGGTACTATTCTGGCTGACGTTTGATCATTTTACATTTAAAATGCCCCAATGCCACTGATTTTGTAGACCTTCTTTGTCAGTTACTGTGTAGCAGGATCTTCCTTGAGGCACTGGAGTTAATAAAGGTTGTTAACGCAACAAAGTGAATGTGAGGCTACGGCAGTATGCTGAGCCTGCATGGGATAGAGCAGAGGGAGAAGTGGGCTGCCGCGCTCTGGGGTAGTAACAGCCTCTGATTGGTCAGCTGCGGCAGCCCCCTTCTCTGATAGGTCCGTTCGCGTGAGGTAAAACCCGCACTGGACGAGCCTATATAAGGGAGAGGCTGAGGCGATTTGCTCAGTCACATCTCCTGACAAGCAGCATCGCCCGCCTCTCCCTCTCTCTCAGGATGAAGCGCGCTGTGCAGGACAGCCGTGAGGAGCTCTTATGTAGACTCCTAGAGAAGGCGGAGAGCAGGGGAGGTGAAGAGTGGCTGAAGCGTTGCCTGTCTGAGGAGAGTGGCTCTGTTTTATCTGTCAGCCCAGCTGCAGTACCAGAGATGAGCGTGGGCGCCCCCAGGAAACAGCCTGGAAGGAAAAAGAAATGTAAGACCAATAATTTAGCTCCTCAAGCTGAGGGAGCTGCAACAAGAGGTGCTTCTTGCCAGCAAGGGAGCAGCGCTGCCTCTTCCCCCCCTCCTGGGGACTTGGGTGAGCATGTTTTACCTGAAGTTGTTTTCAGTAATGTTAACCAGTTATCTGCATTTTCTAGTCTAATTGAATCTTTGTCTGTCATTGTGCAGCAGTTCAAAGGTATACATGATGCGGATTTTACCTCACAAAATGTAAATATGTATGTGCAACCAGGTGAGAGTCTGAGTACTCAGGCATGCACAGTAAGTCAGAGTGCACAGGAGACTGGTGCTGGAAATAGCGATAATGCTATTGATATGGAGGAGGTTGGTGTGGTGTGGCATGAGGCTGGTCATCCCTCTCTGCTAAATAAGGATGTTACTGTCAGATCGAGTGTGAGGTGTCCTGCTGTTAATAATAATTTACCCCTCAGATCCTCGGCTGCTATGGTCAGCGAGTCTTCCTTTAAGGAACCCCTCCCTTGCAGTTTATCCCCGCTGGGTTTTCATCTGTCTAAGTCAGTCAAAGAAAGAATTTGGAGGGGTGAATATCTCGATATATTATCACTTCTCCCTGCTTCTAAGGAGTTTTTGGCTAAATCTGACAGGCAGTCCAGCGAAAGAACAGAGGAAGATAGGAGGAGAGCGGTTCCTAAGACATTTCAAAACTGGCTGCAAGCGTTCTGTATCTATTCAGCAGTTATGGGAGAACGCTTCCCGGGGAAGTGCTCAGGTTTATTCCAACACCTGGATATTATTGCGGAGGCCTTTCGCCACTTTGGCGGCTCCGCATGGTTCTCATATGACGAGAATTTCCGTCAAAAACTAGCTGTGCACCCATCGCTGCATTGGGGGGCTAAGGACGTTGGTTTATGGTTAAACCTTATGCTGCCACCTAGGCCCCAGTTCACCCCTCGCCCCGCTTCAAATGGTCAGAGTCCAGTCAGGAAGGGTGTATGCTTTGCATTCAATGAGGGTCAATGTAAATTCTTATTGAATTGTAGATACAAACATGAGTGTTCTTATTGTGGCGGTACTCACGCGGCGAGCAGATGTTTTCGTAAAGCTGCCGCTAGTTCCTCTCATTCAGGACCCAAGGACACACATGGGAAAGGCCCCGACTCCGGTGAGCCTGGCAAGAATGCGCCCATGGCTCGAGCGCTATCCAGACCACAGGATGGCGGCTCTGCTAACTGAAGGTTTTGCCAATGGTTTCTTAGTGCCATCCTTTACTGGTTCAGGGTGTACACCAGTTAAAAATTTACTATCGGTATCCATGCACTCTAACTTAGTGCTTGAGAAAATTTGCAAAGAATTGTCTGAGGGTAGGGTGGCTGGCCCCTTTAATGACCCGCCATTCTCTAATTTCCGGTTGTCCCCTTTGGGCATCGTACCCAAGAAAGAGCTGGGTGCGTTCAGACTGATCCACCACCTATCTTACCCACCGCATTCGTCACTCAATGACGAAGTTGCCTCTGTGGAGGCTCCAGTCTGCTACGCCTCATTTGATGAGGCTTTGTGTCTTTTGAGGCAAGCAGGGCAAGGGGCTGTGCTAGCAAAGGCTGATATTAAGTCGGCTTTCCGCCTTCTTCCCGTGCATCCACAAGGCTTCAATTCTTTGGGTTTTCAATTTTTGAATAAATATTATTTTGATAAATGCATGCCAATGGGGTTTTCTATGTCATGCTTTTATTTCGAGGCTTTTTCCTCCTTCTTACATTGGGTCGTGTCAGTCGTTATCCCTCATGGCCTTATCCTACATTATCTAGATGACTTCTTGTTTTTAGGTCCCCGGGGGTCATCAGTGTGTATGGAAGCTTTACAGGTTTTCTTTGACGTTTGTCATGACTTTGGCGTGCCTCTGGCCCAGGAGAAAACAGTTTTTCCCACGACAGTTATTGAATTTTTGGGGATCACGGTTGACTCCGAACGAATGGAATTCAGATTGCCACAACAGAAGATACATAAAATGAAGTCTATGATTGCAACCTTTCTTGTCAGTAAGAAGGTGTGCTTAAAGGAGGCACAATCTTTGCTGGGTCTTTTTGCTTTTGCAGCCAGAGTCATCCCTATGGCGAGGGTATTTTCGCGCAGGTTCTCGTTAGCCATAAAAGGTATGGTGAACCCTTACGCTCATTTCCGAATTTCAAAAAGCATCAAGGATGATCTAAGAATTTGGGATGCTTTTTTAAATGAGTTTAATGGTTCCTCGGCCTGGCAAATGGACTTTATTAATAGTTCTCAGTTGGAATTCTTCACCGATGCAGCTGGCTCTGCTGGGTTCGGGGCTTTCTTGGATGGGCGCTGGTGCGCCCAGTCCTGGCACCCTGATTGGCTCCAGAAGGAGATACTTCAAAATCTAGTTCTGTTGGAGCTCTTTCCAGTGATTGTGTCGGTGGTTGTGTGGGAAGACATCTTTAGGAATCGTAGAATCTTAGTTCATACGGATAATAAAGGTGTCTTTTTTGCCATCAATACTCTGTCCTCTAAGTCTGATCCCGTTCTGAGGTTATTGCGTTTCCTTGTACTTCATTGTATGAACTGTAATATATGGTTGAGAGCTGAGCATATTGCAGGTAAAGAAAATAACATAGCAGATTCTTTATCTCGTTCACAGTTCAAGAGATTCCGAGAGTTGGCGCCATCAGCGGATCAACATGGCACCCCTTGCCCAGACTTCCTCTGGGGCTTAATTTGGGAATAATATTCCGGAATCTCAAGGCTTCAGTAGCGGAAAACACCTGGAGGGATTATAGGCTTTCATGGCACAAATGGTGCTCTTTCTGTCAACCATTGGGTTTGGATCCACTAGATGTGTCTTCTTACGTGGCTTTGTCTTTTTTGTCCTTTCTCATTCAGTCTAATCTGTCCCCGGCTTCCATAGGTAAAATATTGGCTGGAGTTTCTTTTTTCCTTAAGTTTGCAGGCCTTCCTGCTCTTACCTCTTTCTTTCAGGTCACTCAGGTTTTGAAGGGCCTCAAAAAGTCTAGGCCCTCTTTAGATAATAGGCGTCCCATATCTATCCCCATTTTGATCGATCTTCTTCAGATCCTTCAAGATGTCTGCTCATCCAATTTCGAATCTTTGCTTTTTAAGGCTGCTTTCTCTATAGCATTCTTTGGAGCCCTTCGGTTAGGTGAGTTTACTGCAGCAAATAGAAACGCTTTTTCATTTCTCCGTTTTTCTCATGTTCAGTTTGACGTCGGTTCTGTCCGTCTGTTTTTGTCCAGATCAAAGTCCTCTCAGGTTGGCCAGTGGTTTTCTTTATCCAGTTCTCCTAATGAGGCTATCTGTCCCGTGTTTCATGTTCGTAATTATCTTTTGGTCAGACCATTGAGTAACGATTCCTTTTTTATTCATGAAGACTTGTCCTCTCTAACTAGGTACCAGTTCTCAGCTGTTTTGGCCTCCTGTTTGAAGCGCTTGAATTTATCTGGGTACCAATTTTCTTCCCATTCTTTCCGAATTGGCGCTGCCACCACAGCTGATTCTATAGGTTTTTCAGAGAGTAAGGTTAAAAAAGTGGGCAGGTGGGGCAGCAATAGATATAAGTTATATGTTCGTCCCAGTCTTCTAACTTTATGATTCTCTTTCAGATTTATCCAGGAATATCGCTTGGGTCATAGGTCACTCCTACGTGTTCTGGGCTTACAAGCACTCCGGATCCAGATCATACTCTGCTAACCTGGGGCTTGATCCTGATTTATTTTTAATTTTATGGTCAGGTGTTAGAGGTATGCGGTGGCGCAATTTAAAAGACCACCTAGCTTATTTGTCTTCTGTCTGGCCTCAACCCCAAGTGATAGTTATCCACGTGGGGGCTAATGACTTGGGTAAATTCAACACATGGGACTTGTTATGTGAAATGAAAAGGGATCTCTATTCCATAACTCAAATGTTCCCAGGTTCAGTGTTAGTATATTCTGAGATGGTTCCCAGGCTGTTATGGTCGCCGCACGGCACCCTTTTCTACGTGGATAGAATCCGCAGACGGCTAAATAGGACGATTCATAGTTTTATGCCTTCAATTGGTGGCTCTTCCTTTCGTCATTCCGAGTTAGAGGGTTTTTTGCCTGGGTTGTTTCGGGTTGACCAAATTCATCTGTCAGGCATTGGCCTGGACATTTTTAATATGGGTATCCAGTCCATGATCGAATCAGCCACGGTGGTGGGGGGGCCTCGGCCAACAGCTTCGCGGTTGGCCCCGGCCGGTGGGGAGTAGTCGTCCAGCTTTTGCTGGATGGACAGAAATTAATTTGATTTTAAAGTTTTAAGTTTAGCCAATTTGGCCTTTTGTAATTTAATTTATTTATTGAGAAAATTTTTGTAACCCCGCCCCCACATTTTATGGATGACACCGTGGCCAATTTTACCAAAGTTAAATAAAAATGTTGTATCAAATTGTTGTTTGGTCTCCTTATTCAATACCTCTGTACTAGCCCATGTGAGGCTACGGCAGTATGCTGAGCCTGCATGGGATAGAGCAGAGGGAGAAGTGGGCTGCCGCGCTCTGGGGTAGTAACAGCCTCTGATTGGTCAGCTGCGGCAGCCCCCTTCTCTGATAGGTCCGTTCGCGTGAGGTAAAACCCGCACTGGACGAGCCTATATAAGGGAGAGGCTGAGGCGATTTGCTCAGTCACATCTCCTGACAAGCAGCATCGCCCGCCCGCCCACCCTTACCTGTCAGTTTGTCATAATAAGTCATGGGGTCGTCTGTATGGGGGGAGTAGTCGTCCAGCTTTTGCTGGATGGACAGAAATTAATTTGATTTTAAAGTTTTAAGTTTAGCCAATTTGGCCTTTTGTAATTTAATTTATTTATTGAGAAAATTTTTGTAACCCCGCCCCCACATTTTATGGATGACACCGTGGCCAATTTTACCAAAGTTAAATAAAAATGTTGTATCAAATTGTTGTTTGGTCTCCTTATTCAATACCTCTGTACTAGCCCATGTTCACTTAGCTTAGAAAATAAGGTGAAGCAGTGTTTACTTCAATCATCTAATCATGTGGAAAATGTGTCCTTATTTCCCCTTACACATGATTAGGTATTCAAATTGAACACAGATGTATCTTATTTACTGAACAGCAAAGAGTGCTTCCTTAGTAAATCAACTCCACAGAGTTTAATGTGGGTCCAGTATTTACCAGAAACCAAGTGCTGTGTTACCTGTCAAAACCAGGTACCCGCTCCCCCCCCAAAAAAAAAGTGTCAAATGTGGCAGAGGAGAGGGGAAGGGTGTGAACAAGCGGGGCTTCCCCTTTTGAGTGGTACTCCTCTTTAACCACTTGCTTACTGGGCACATATACCCCCCTCCTGCCCAGGTGAAATTTCAGCTTTCGGCACTGCGTCGCTTTAACTAACAATTGCGCGGTCGTGCCACGTGGCTCCCAAACAAAATTGACGTCCTTTTTTCCCCACAAATAGAGCTTTCTTTTGGTCGCCTGTGCGGTTTTTATTTTTGGCGCTATAAACAAAAAAGAGCGACACTTTTGAAAAAAATACAATATTTTTTACTTGTTGCTATAATAAATATCCCAATTTAAAAAAAACAAAAACAATTTTTTTTCTCAGTTTAGGCCGATACGTATTCTTCTACATATTTTTGGTAAAAAAAAATAAAAAAAATCGCAATAAGCGACTGGTTTGCGCAAAAGTTATAGCGCCTACAAAATAGGGGACAGAATTATTATTATTATTATTTATTTTTTTACTAGAAATGGCGGCGATCTGCGATTTTTATTGGGACTGCGATGTTTAGGCGGACACATCGGACACTTTTGACACATTTTTGGCGCAATTCACATTTATACTGCGATCAGTGCTTTAAATATGCACTAATTACAGTATAAATGTGACTGTCATTGAAGGGGTTAACACTAGGGGGTGAGGAAGGGGTTAAATGTGTACCCAAATTAGTGTTCTAACTGTGGGGGAAGGGGGGTGACTGGGGGGTGATCGATCTATGTCCCTATGTACAAGGGACACAGATCGGTCTCCTCTCCAGAGACAGCAACGCTGTCTCTGTGTAAAACGGCAATGAGAGATGATCTCATATGTTTACATATGACATCATCTCTCATTGGCCGCACAGATCGCACCGCAAACGGCCACTCTGATTGGCCATTTGCGGCGATCTGTGATTGGCTGTGTCCAAGGGACACGGCCAGCACAGCAGTTCCCCGCTGCGCGCTCTGGAGCGCGTGCGGGGAACGCGCAAAGGGACGTCCACTTGGGATTTTGGGATCCGCGCTGTAGCCGTCATTTGACTATAGCGCGGATCCCAAGAGGTTAAAGAATAAGGTGAAACAAAGTAAAAATACTTGAGTCATGTGCAAGAAAAAGAAAAAAAAAAAAAAAAAAAAAAACAGGATAGTTACTCATTCAAACCCATTCCACCCAGTGTTGCCAACCTACCAGATTTAAATTTACTGGCACGACACCCGAAATTTATTGGCGCAGTCACGTTTTTACTGGCATTTCACAAAAGTTACTAAATTACATTTTTAGGTGCAAATTTCAGTATTTAGGCTACAAACAAGTATGCTAGGCAAATAGCAATGTGATTTAAGGTAGAATCAAAAAAGGATGGGGGATAAGGGGGAGGGGGGACACAAACACAGGGAAGGGGAAGGGCAGAAGGCAAGGAAAGGGAAGGGTAGGACATGATACACAAGGAAGAGCACTCACATTAGCCACATCCGTACATGGTAAAAATAAGGAAAGAACCCAATCACTGGAGTGAATAAAGGTCGGACTTTGAGGCAAGGCGGAAGTATATATAAAAATAATTATTTACAAAAATAAAAAAGTACAGAAATACAAAAATATAGCATTTAAAAAATAAATAAAATAGAACCATCTAGATTAATAATTCATTAGTAATAGACAAATCCTTTGAAGTCGCCTACGCGTTTCACCGGTGGGCTTCTTCAGGACGAGACAAGGAGGATTTTTTGACAATATATAGACATTATTTCATAATCTGGAACAATATATATCAAATTAGTACAATATTAGAACATTATTCAATGGTTTTGCACAAGAGGAAAGGGAGCAATTTTATTAGAATTAAAATTAGAAACAGGAGTTTCACATATAGCATGATTATGTCACCTAGTACATCGTGGCAAGTGTATTCATCCAGACTACTCCGGGCATTCCACAATAAAGTCCGCGTGTGCCCCAGGGTAAAAGCCTGTGTTAGCCGTGTACACAGCACAGGCTGTTACCCTGGGGCACACGCGGACTTTCTCTGATAACAGTAAGTACTTTAACAACTCAGCCACTGATCTTGTTGCTGCTATTGCTGGGCTATGCATTTGACCTATATTTATTTTGCTCCTTCAGGAGCGTTTGGCTATCTGGACTTTACTGTCCTTTTGTGTTGAGTGCTCAAACTATGTTTGGATCTCCACTCCATTTGTGCCTGTATCTGACTTTGTGAGAACCTGCCTCAGCTTTAATTCTACTACAGGACTGCTTAGGTATTTTACTTTTCTTTTTTGTTGCAATTTCTAGGGTTGATGTGTTTATTTGGTTACTGTGCAACCCTATTGCCGACACATACATGTCTGTTCATTAGAGGTACATTTAATTATTCATTCATTTACTCATTTACACAACCCCTATGTATTTTTCAACAGAATGTTTTTTTTTTCTTTTGCTGATTACTCGGCAAAACCCCTGCAACACTGTTTCGGTTTTCCATTTGATCACTCAATCCTTGACATCATGGGATTATCACCATAGATGTAATTAACCTGGACTATTGGTATGTTAATTTAATTAACTAATCGATCTATTAATTTATTCATCTTTCTTCGTTTTTGTGCGTTTCATGTAGTCCCTTATATTGTTTGTTTCTCCTTCCTTCCCCTCCCCCTCTCTCTTTTTTTCCCTCTTTCCTCCTAACTAATTGTTCCCTTGCCCTCCTTTCCCTTTCCCTCCTCCTGCCCTCCTCTCCCCCCTGTTCCTCCCCTGTTTTTCTTCCTTTTTCTTCCCCTTTTTTCCTTTTTTTCCTTTCCCCCTTTTTTTGTCTTCCTCCTCTTTACTCTTCCCCCCCTTTTTTTTCAAAAAACTCCCTCCCTTTTTTTTTCTCTTTCTTCCTTTTTCTGCTTTTATTTTCAAAAGTCCTTTTTCTCTACACATTGTGAATTATATATAATCTTCATATATATATTTTTTAATAGATGATCAATTTTTCTGATACCATTGGAAGTGACAATAAATCGACTCTCTGATATCTCGGCATTTATTGTGGAATGCCCGGAGTAGTCTGGATGAATACACTTGCCACGATGTACTAGGTGACGTAATCATGCTATATGTGTATATACATCTGTAACTCCTGTTTCTAATTTTAATTCTAATAAAATTGCTCCCTTTCCTCTTGTGCAAAACCATTAAATAATGTTTTAATTTACGTAGGCTTTACACGAACATACATACACATCATATGCATGAGGGATCAAGGACAGTGGCCTCTTTAGATATTGAGAAAGCCTTCGATACGGTGGAATGGCCATTTCTCTGGGAAATACTTAGGAGGATGGGATTTCCTCTAGTATTTATTAAGTGGATTCAAACAATATACGAAAGGCCAATGTCTGCAGTGAAATTAGGGGGAAGATTGTCGTCTTTTTTTCAATTACATAGAGGCACGAGGCAGGGCTGCCCTCTCTCTCCAGCGCTCTTTGCAATTGCAATAGAGCCAGTGGCAGAGGCTCTTAGGACCACACCCAATATTCAGGGACTCCGGGTGGGGGGGCTGGAAGAGAGAGTAGCAGTGTATGCCGACGACATGCTTCTATTTTTGAGAGATGCGGGTCCATCTTTGGAAGGAGCTCTGGAATTGCTGAATGTTTATTCGGTATATACAGGGCTTAAAGTAAACTGGGGTAAGTCAATATTATTCCCTATAGATCAAGGAGCACAGGAAACCGCTGCCCCAAATACGCAGTTGAAATGGGTACTGGAATTTAAATATTTAGGCATTAGAATATCTAGACAGGTTGAAGATTTTCGGAAATTAAATTTAGATCCGGAGGTACAGGAGCTTGGGAGGAAAATAAAGATCTGGGCGACACTGCCTCTGTCTTTACTGGGACGTATAAACCTAGTGAAGATGAAGGTATTGCCTAAATTTTTATATGTCTTCAGAAACTCTCCACAGTGGCTCCCAAAAAGTTTTTTTGTAAAACTACATGGAATGCTCTCCGCATTTATATGGGCCAATAAACCAGCTAGAATTAAATTAAGCACACTTATGAGACCGGAAGTGCAGGGGGGATTAGCATTCCCAGACTTCCATAAATATTATACAGCGGCACAGTTCGTGACAGCAGGGAGATGGTTAGACCCGGATGGATACGATTCGGCCACTATGTTGGAAGCAACAGTGGTCCAATCGGTAGAAGCACTACAGGGACTGCTGTATAGGGGTATTAAAACAAGGAGAGATTTGACACCAGCGATGAGAACAACAGTCAAAATATGGAAAGCCGTCATAGGAAGAGAAGGGGGAAAAAATTTTTTTATCTCCAAATACCCCTTTGTGGAGGAACCCTGAATTACCACATATAGATTTGGTCCAAGACCCGGGAGCATGGACTAAATATGGGGTGAAGAAATTATCACAGTTGATACAGGGAGGAAAGTTTCTATCATATGTGGAAATGAGACAGCTTTGGAATATCCCCGAGAGTTATGAGTTCAGGTATAGGCAGCTCAGCCATGCCTTAATAGCCCAGTTCCCAGAGGGGACCCCGCAACTGATGGAATCAGATGTAGAACAAATGGTAAAAAGCGGGAAGAGGACAATCTCAAATTTTTATGGATACTTGATAAACACTACACCTTATGATATAAGCAAACTAAGAGAAAATTGGAAGAGAGAAGCCCCGGGTTTGGAGAACTGGGAGGAAGTATGGAGGTTCCCATTGCAGATACTGGTATCACTCCGAGATAAACTGATACAATATAAAATTATACATAGAAGCCATTATACACCATACAAGTTGTATAGGATTTCACCGACCAACTCGCAGAATTGCTGGAGGTGTGTGGTTGCTCCAGGAGACTTTATGCATATATTCTGGCTTTGTCCAAAAATAGCAGTGTTCTGGAGTGAGATTCTGAGAATGATAGCAAGAGTGACATCTGTAAGGTTGGAACAAGAAGTGGAGATTTGTCTCTTAGGATTAATAGGGGGTAATGTTATTTCAAAAGAAAGGAAAACGCAGATAGGCCTGTTGCTGTTCTATGCCAGGAAAGTAATAGGCCCCGTACACACGACCAGTTTCCTCGGCAGAATTCAGCTTCCGACCGAGTTTCTGGCTGAATTCTGCCGAGGAAACTGGTCGTGTGTACACTTTCAGCCGAGGAAGCCGACGAGGAGCTCGACGAGGAAATAGAGAACATGTTCTCTATTTCCTCGTTGTTCTATGGGAGCTCTCGTCCCGCCGAGCTCCTCGGCGGCTTCAGTGCTGAACTGGCCGAGGAACTCGATGTGTTTGGCACGTCGAGTTCCTCGGCCGTGTGTACGAGGCTATAGTCCTAAATTGGAAAAAAACAGAGGCTCCTTCAATAGCACAGTGGAAAAATCTAGTAAACAGCAATCTGATATTATACAGAGAAACATATTGTAATAGAGGATATGGGGAGAAATATAGTAGAGTATGGGCAAATTGGATAGAGAACCCTATAACAGCATCAGGATAAAGGGGGAAATTGGGAAATTAATCACACCATTGGGGGAGGAGGGGGGAGGGAGAAAGAGAAATGTATGGTATTGGATGGAAGGATATTGTATGGATGCTTTGAAGAAATAGAGGAAGGTCAATGTCAATGCCATTGGAACCTAAGTGAAATATGAATGTAATGTATGTGTACGATTTTATTTTTTGTATGGAAAAAAAAGAGAAAATTTAAATAAAGAGATTTATAAAAAAAAATAATGTTCTAATATTGTACTAATTTGATATATATTGTTCCAGATTATGAAACAATGTCTATATATTGTCAAAAAGTCCTGCTTGTCTCGTCGTGAAGAAGCCCAACGGCGAAACGTGTAGGAGCCTTCAAAGGATTTGTCTATTACTAATGAATTATTAATCTAGATGGTTCTATTTTATTTATTTATTCAATGCTATATTTTTGTATTTCTGTACTTTTCTATTTTTGTAATAAATAATTATTTTTATATATACTTCCGCCTTGCCTCAAAGTCTGACCTTTATTCACTCCAGTGATTGGGTTCTTTCCTTATTTTTGTGATTTAAGGTAGATATTATGGTAAAAAAAAACATATTTTTGTTATTAGGGCAAATTATTTAGTCACATCACCCCCTGCCTCCACCTCCCTCTGCCACCAACACCCCCTGCCTTCACCCCCCTCTGCGGTGCCACAATCTCCTCTTGCCTCCAATCTCCCTCTGCCTCCAATCTCCCCCCAGGCCCCCTGCCACCATTCACCCCCTGCCTCTATCGTTCCCTGCCTCCATCCCCCTCTGTGGTGCCACCAACAATCCCTTTCTCCATCCCCCACCCTCTGCGGTGCCACCAACACCCCCTACCACTAAAACCCCCTGCCTCCAATCTCCCCCTGCCTCCATCCCCCTCTGCGGTGCCACCGCAGCCCCCATCACCCCTGCCTCCAATCTCCATGTGCAGTTCCAAGCCGAACCTATCTCGGCTATTTTTACTGGCACATTCCCATAACCACGGACATTTTCGAACGGGGGAAAAAGTGCCCGTTTTGACGAACTGTCTGTAAAAATATGGACAGTTGGCAACACTGATTCCATCTCTGCCATTAAAATGCAGAACCATGCAGACCAAGCTAAAACAGAGTAATCAGTAGACATGTGCACACTGAAATATTTAATTTCGAAATTTCGCTTTCGTCCGAAAAATAAATTTATTTTGTTTAGTTATTTCGTTTAGTTTAGTTAAAAAATGCATTTGTCTGAAAATCGGAATTAAGGTCGATTCTGTCAATTGAATATGTCAATTGAAGGCTTATGGTTTATGTCGAATGTTCTTAGAAGATTCGACGAAGCATCTAAACTCTACGACGCCAAGATCGTCGTAAAGTACAATGCTCCACCCACAAGCTATGATAGAATTCTAATGTTGTATGACTAGTAATAATCATATTTATTAATTATTATTACTAGTCAACCAACATTAGAATTCTTCTATAGCCTATGGGCGGAGCATTCGACCATAAATGTCTGCTCACGACGATCGTATGTTTTTAGCTGCTTCATCGAATCTTCATGTCAAATCTTTTCCCTATGTCGAATAATCTTGGACTAATAAAATTAGGTTAGGCACATTCAACCACAGGTTCAATAGACACAGATTGCTGTTACCACCATCATGTTGAATCTTCTATCTATATCGAACTGTTGTCGCAACGAAACGAAAATAAAGCATTTTGTATGTCGGATATTTTGGATTTTGGATTCTGAACGTTCGTTATTGTTTGGTAAAACAAACGTGAAAATCGCCGACATTCGGATGAAAATGCATTCGGACTAAAACAAATCCACATGTCTAGTAATCAGTCAATAAATTATTATTCAGAAGCTTACTTTGTCAATTTGTAATCCTTTGCACTTGCGCAATCTCCTGAGTTTGACGCCACCTTAGAAGTTGTTCCCCTAACTGTGCTTCCATGCGCAATATACATAATCTGTAAATATCATATATGGAAATGCTGGAATAAATGAGAAGACTCGTGATAACAAAGTGCCTTTCATGAGACTGTAATGTAAACAAAAGTAAGGCACCAGTGGAGGCTGGTGGTAATTGTTTGGGGGGGGGGGCGGCAAACATTGCACCTGTACTAGTCGGGTCAGTCAGTTGGTCGGTCGGTGCACTTACCTCAACCATGGTGGCTTCCCCGACTCCCCTCCGTGGGCACCTCAGCAAGTTCCATCTCCTCCCTCCTCCTCATTCAACCAATCTGAAAATGCATCTGACACCCACGCTTCTTGATTGGCAGAGAGGTGATTTAATGTTAGAATAGCGAATATCCATTTGCTATTCTAATACACCTGGGCAGGCTCTGAGCGGAGCTCTAATCAGGTGCTTCAAAAAAACATCCCTGTCTGGCTAGGAAGAATAGCGGAATTTAAGATGACAATCCTATGCCAAATTCTCTACATATTTCATGTTCTACCTATTTGCGCTCCCTCTTCAAATCCAGTTGAGTCTCATGGGGAAATTCACCTGGGGGTAAAAAAGCAAGATGCCCACATTATAACCTCATCTCACACAACCATGTAGGAGGTGCTGGGTTAGTAGACATCTGTGATTACCTATGGTCAGTCAGATTAGACAAACTTAGGTGGTGGTTTAGCAAAGGTAATGTACCCCTTTTGATATCAGGGTGGAGAAAGCCCCACTGAAAGATTTAACTGCCTTTCTCTTATGCCACCTTTGCAAGCCATGGGACACGAGGACTTCTCCCCCTCTATACAAGTTTCCATACAGGTCTGGAGGTTTTTACATTCTTTGCACTACTAATTCTTCAAAAGTGGAATACCAGCTCCCACTATGTTTATTAGAAGGCAAAATTTCTATGCTCACTACAAAATTATTCCCAACCTACTGTATTGCTACTTTAAAAGATTCAATTCAATTGTAGGTTGAAGAGTGTCAAGCGACTTTCAATGAGAATTGCGCGGTCATGCAACACTGTATCCAAATACATTTTTTATCATTTTGTTCACATAAATAGAGCTTTCTTTTGGTGGTTTTTATTCACGACTCTTTCTTTTTTTTTGTGTGATATAAGTGAAAAAAAGAGCGAAAATAAAAAAAAAAAATATTTTCTACTTTCTATTTTTAAAGAAATCCAATAAAATCAAATTTTGTCAAACATTTAAGCCAAAATGTATTCTGCTACATGTTTTTGGTAAAAAAATCACACCAAGTGTATAATAATTAGTTTATGTGATCACAGACAGATGTGCGCAGATGATTACGGACATATGTGTGCAGATGATCATTGGGACAGGTGTTATTACTGTGTGGGGACGTGTGTGCGCAGGCAGTGTTTTGGGGACATTGTGTGGGTACACTGTGTAGCCACATGTATGGGGACACTGGACCGGTGATTAATGTGTAAAAAGCTGTAAAAAGCAGCTCATTCTCACTGATCACCGGCCGGATGCAGCGATCTGCTCTCCTCTCCTCATTGACAACTTCCGTGTGAGGAGAGCCGATTGCCTAGCAACCGGCTCTCTATTCATGTCACATGATGGCTGTGATTGGACACAGCCATATTGTGATCAGGAGGGCCAATCACAGAGCCCTCCTGCTGATCAGAGATGTACCGTGTCTGGGGGAATGTCCACTCAGAAGGAGGAAGTGCCCACCAGACCGGGTGGGAGGTGGTTAAGAAGCAGTGCTCCTGGAAGGAGAGGATGTGGATGCAGTTGTATTCTTGATATGTCTGTGAAGAGTTTTTGAATCTGAAAAAAGTGTGCAGTTTCCCCTTCCTTGGAATACATTGATGATAAGTAAAGACAAACTTTCTGAACTAGCACACAGATGTCCACAGTGACAGAGGCAGGGGTCTGGAGTGGTGCTGCATAACTAGGAGTTTGAAAAACATTTCTATAATTTTCTCTCTTTTAGTTTGTTAAATATACCACTGATTTTGCTATATCTGCTTGATATGTGCAAAATAAATAAAAAAATTACCCAAATCAAAGTATTCTAATGCCTCGTACAAACAATCGTTTTTCCTGGCAGCAAAACTACCAGGACAGCTTTTGGCCGGGATAACTGGCCGTGCGTATGCTCCATGGAAGTTTTCCCGTCAGGAAAAGCGCCAGGAATCCCGGCAGGAAAAATTAGAGCATGTTTTCTTTTTTCCTGCCGGGATTCCTGGCGGTATTTTTCTCTGAAGTTTCCCTATGGGGAAAGCCTGCAGTGGAGCATACACATGGCCGGGATTCCTTACCAAAGCTCTCATGGCAGTTTTCCTGACAGGAAAACTGGCCGTGTGTAGGGGGAAAAAGCTGTCGAGCCGGTTCCTGGCTTTCCCCTCTGGCTTGCCGGCGGTAAAAAGTCAGCTGGGAAACCCGATCGTGTGTACGAGGCATTAGACATGGTGCTAAGACTACACACCTTCCTGGTTTTATAGAGAAGACCAGACCGGGAAGTGTTCTGTAGTTCTAACAAACCTCCTATCCTAGGGACACAGTAATGCTAGGCCATCGATGCAGTACATTGAATGAGTGTTGTCACCCTAGGACAAGAAGTGCTTTACTGACATGGTCACCAGGTAAAAATAAGGAGGAAAAAGTCTGGAAAAAAATGAACTAATGCAGCCACCGATGACTCATAACCTGCAATTCATAAAAAAAGAATTTTTGGGTTTAGATATGTTTAATTCAATTTCTTCTATGTTACATAAAACTCAGAAAATTCTTCTATGTTGTCCCAGAATCAAATTCCTTCTAAAGCCCTGTGTACGAACACACGACCGAGGAACTCGACGGGCGAAACACATCGTTTTCCTCGTCGAGTTCCTTGTTAGGCTGTCGAGGAACTCGACAAGGCAAGTTTCTCCATTCCCGTCGAGGAAATAGAGAACTTGCTCTCTTTTTGGCTCGTCGAGTTCCTCGACAGTTTCCTCGACGAAAATGTACACACGACCGGTTTCCTCGGCAAAAAAATATCTCCCAGCAAGTTTCTTGCTGGTTTTTGCCGAGAAACTCGGTCGTGTGTACGAGGCCTAAGAAGTGAGTGCCAATGTTCAGTGTAGGAGGAAAGCTGAATATAACATGAGTTAAAAGCTTACAGCTATGAAGTGATTCAACAACAGAAAAATTCCCTACTTTCCTCACTCTTTTGAATGTATTGTCTGCTTTGTCGTCTTTTGATATATCTTGAAGATTCAAATCTTTCTGTATAATAAAGCGACTTGTCAGAACTTTATTTGCTCACATCTTAGTCATTCTCTGATCCCGGCTTCTGTATACCTGTCATAGTAGCTTTATATAAATGTGACCTTGATATTTACTGACTACATCAAACTGCAGTGTGTCTGCAAACAGAGGCACTAAAACTGAGAAAACAGATGGGTGAGACACCGTTGCAATTTTAATGTCATATTATAATTCACATGTTACTGTAGGCATATTTGAAACTAGAGTGGAAATTGTGAATGTTGTATGAAGAAATATTCTGATGCATTTCCATTGTTTTCAATATTGATGTGTAAATACGATGCAGGCTGGTGAATAAAAAAAAGAATTGCCAAGTACGCATGACATAGTAGACACTGCTCTTAACCTCTCTGGCGGTATGATTCTTTCTGGTTTTAGGTGCTGAAAGCGGTAAAATTATTTTGCATGAAAATTTGGCGTTTTACATTTTAGGCCTGTAAGTCTTAGGAATAACTCACTTGAATCTGACCAAACATGAGTCTAGTAGACATCCCGGGTATGATAAAGTTTGAAACACAAAATCATAAATTATAATTTAATAAATAACTATAAATAATTATATCAAATAATAATGTAATTATAATAAAAATTATTCAATAAGAAAATCAAATCAAAATCACTGAAATTTGCTCAGCTGCAGAATTGTCGCTGTCATTACTTTTATTGTTTGATAATGAATTTCCCCACAAATCGCTATCGCACAATTCTGCAAGTGATTCTAATTTATTATCGCTGTTTTTTTTAGCTGGTCTAAAAATACTTTAGACATAAAGGGACACTTTTTGGTTGCTTTGGACCAGTTTTCAGGCAGAAAGAACAGTTTTTATTATATAAAAGTGCTTGCAGGACACCGGACAGACCACTAGGGACAAAGGGGGTGTTTTTTTTTTTTACATACAGTACTGTAATCTATAAGATTACAGTATACTGTATGTATTGTGTGTACTTTTTAAAATTTGGCGCTGATCTCCGCCCCCGTGCATCGTAATGGAACGGAGCTCGGCAGCACTCGGCACTGTGAATCGAGCGAGGAGGACGCCGCTCGATCACACAGCGGGGCGGCATCGCAGGATTCAGGGACAATGTAAGTAACTTGTGCCTGTGGACTCTGCGAGGAATAAAAGTGATAAAAAAATTTAAATATGGAGAAAGTGTAACAATTAAAATAAATAAAATAAAATAAGCAATAAAAAGAAAAAACAATTAAATCACAGAAGCGAATCCACACGCAAATTCAGCCAACATATGTGAATATTGTTCAAAGCACACATGTAAGGTATTGCCGTGTGCGTTAGAGCGAGAGCAATAATTCTAGCACTAGATTCCCTCTGTAACTCTAAACTGGTAACCTGTAAACATTTTTAAAGCGTCGCCTAAGGAGATATTTAAGTACCGAAGTTTGGCGCCATTCCATGAGTGTGCGCAATTTTAAAACGTGACGTGTTGGGTATCTATTTACTCAGCGTAACATCATCTTTCACATTATACAAAAAATTGGGCTAACTTTACTGTTTTGTTATTTTTTAATTCATGAAACAGTTTTTTCCCACAAAAAAAAACGCGCTTGAAAAATTGTTGCGCAAATACCGTGCGACATAAAAAGTTGCAACAATTGCCATTTTATTCCTTAGGGTGTCTGCTAAAAAAAAACACATACTATGTTTGGGGGTTCTGAGTAATTTTCTAGCACAATAATGATGATTTTTACATGCATGAGTGCCGGAATAGGCCTGGTATGGAAGTGGATATATACACAGTAAAACCTTGGATTGCAAGTACAATTCACTCCAGAAACATGCTTGTAATCCAAAGCACTTGTATATCAAGGCAAATTTCCCCATAAGAAATAATGGAAACTCAAATGATTCATTCCACGACCATTTATTCATATAACAATATTTACAGCAATACAAAATACAGTATAGTACAAAGAGTATGGTGTATACAGTGCATGGCCAGAAGTCCAGGGGCAGCATGAGCAGTAGAAGGATCACAGTTTTAATGTAAAACATCTGGTGCTCATCCATGTAAAGCAGCTGCTGCATACAGTAAAGCCACTGGTGCAGTGGCGTCACTGGGGTTGGTGTCACCTAGTGTGGTAAAACATGGTGTCACCCCACCCCCCAATCATCTAAAGAACTATGTGCAGAGTGCCCCTCACCCCCATATACCCCCTCCTAGCACAATTCCTCTTTCTCCTTCCCTCATCCCCACTCTCAGCACAAATCCCCCCCTAAAATATTTCCCCTCTTATAAAAAATCTTCACCCCCATATGCCCCATTCCAGTACAAATACCCCCTCTCAGCACATTACTTCCCCTCCATTTCCCCCTACCAGCACAAGTCATCACCCTCATATACCCCATTTCGGCACAAATCCCCCTTCTCAGCACACAATGCTCCCCCATATCCCTCTTCCCAGTATAAATCCCCCCAAACCCCTCCTGCTTATCCAAATTATTTTACCCCCCAAATTCCCCCTCTCAGCACAAATCATCCCCCCATCTCCCCCTCCTTGCACATACCCCCCTCTCAGCACAAATCACCCCCCATCTTCCCCCTCCCTGCACAGACCCCCCCCCCCTCTCAGCACAAATCATCTCCCTGCACAGATCTCCCCTCTCAGCACAAATCATCCCCTCATCTCCCTGCACAGATCCCCCTCAGCACAAATCATCCCCCATCTCCTTGCACAGATCCCCCTAATCACAAATCATTTCCCCCATCTCCCCCCTCCCTGCACAGATCCCCCTCTCAGCACAAATCATCCCTCCATCTCATCCATTCCTGCACAGATCCCCCCTCTCAGCACAAATCATCCCTCATCTCCCTGCACAGATCCCCCCTCAGAACAAATAATCTCTCCACCTCCCCCTCCCTGCACAGACCCCCCTCTCAGCACAAATTATCCCCTCATCTCCCCCCTCCCTGCCCAGATCCCCCATCTCAGAACAAATCATCCCCACATCTCCCCCCTCCCTGCACAGATCCCCCTATCAGCACAAATCATCCCTCCATCTCACCCCTTCCTGCACAGATCCCTCCTCTTAGCACAAATCATCCCCCATCTCCCTGCACAGACCCCCCCTCAGCACAAATCATCTCCCTACCTCCCCTCCCTGCACATATCCCCCCTCTCAGCACAAATCATCCCCCATCTCCCCCTCCCTGCACAGATCCCCCCTCTCAGCACAAATCATCCCCCAATCTCACTACACAGATCCTCCCTCAGCATAAATCAACCCCCCATCTCCCTGCACAGATCCCCCTCAGCACAAATCATCCCCCCATCTCCCCACTCCCTGCACAGATCCCCCCTCTCAGCACACATCATCCCCACATCTCCCCCCTTTCAGTATTAATCCCCTCTTCTTGCCCAAATTCTCTTATTCCCCCAACCAAGCCACCCTCAGCACAATACTTACCGGTTATCAGTTACTGGGTCATCAGTGATTGATGGCTGACACTTTAGCAGCTCCTATCTGTCCCAGCCGGCTGCATGTTAGCAGTCTCAGAGCGCCTGGAGATCTCCTTCCCAGGCTCCTCCTCCTGTCCCATCGATGAGAAGACACGCCAAAGCAGAGGAGGAACCTGGGAAGGAGATCTCCTGGCCCTCTGACACTGCTAACATGCAGCCGGCTGGGACAGATAGAAGCTGCTAAAGTGTCAGCCATGACTGCGCTGGAGACCCGGGGACACCCCACAGGAGATGTCGGCAAAGTCTGACACACACTGTAGTAGCCCACTGACGCTCCCCTCGCTATCACACTGCGCCCGAGACTGGAGCCCCGCTCTTGCCCCCGCCTAGTCCCGGCCCCTGGTGTCACCCCTCTGGCGGGTGTCACCCGATGTAGCGCACACCCCCCGCACCCCCATAGCAACGCCGCTGCACTGGTGTATACATTACTGTATGTGGCCAGAGGTCCGGGGCACGGGTGGCTCCCAGCACTTCAGGACACTGAGACTTGGGAACTGCACCGGGTATTCTGAATGCGCGTTACACCCACCACACCCAGCTAGGAGTGTCTCTGAGTTCTCCAGGAAGTGCTGGGAGCCACCCGTGCCCCTGGACCTCTGGCTAAATACAGTACTGTATACACAAGTGGCTTTACATAGATGAGCACCAGACTTCTTAAAGAGGAGTTCCACCCAAATTTGGAACTTCCTCTTAACCCACTCCTCTCCCCCTTACATGCCACATTTGGCATGTAATTTTTTTGGGGGGAAGTGGGGGCTTCAGCACGAGTGGGACTTCCTGTCCCACTTCCTCCTTCCTGTAGGCGACTAAGCTTAATCGCCTTCAGGAAGTGGCTGCTGTAGGCGATCGCCTAGGACACGTCACAGGTCCTAGGCGATCTCCTGGCCAATTACGCGGCGCCGGGCCGCGCCGCTCGCGCATGCGCAGTGCCGCGCCGCTAGCGCTCGCGCATGCGCAGTGGGTGCCCGGCCGTGAAGCCGAAAGCTGTCACGGCCGGGTGCCCACACTGAAGATGAAGACGCCGGCCGGGGAGGGGGGGGAGAGGAGCGGAGCCCCGGCCGGCGCGTTGCTGGAGCGCTGGAGCAGGTAAGTGCCTGTTTATTAAAAGCCAGCAGCTACACTTTTTGTTGCTGCTGACTTTTAATAAACATACAAATGGCTGGAACTCCCCTTTAACACAGGATATACATTGTGAGTGTCATTTTTTTTACATAAAACTGTGAAACTGCGATCATTCTACTGCTTGTCTTGCAAGACAGTGCTCGCATATCAAGTTACAATTTAAAAAAAATGTTGCTGAAAATAATACATGTCAGACTTACATGTCAGAAGTTGTAAATGATGCCACCTATGTGGCTGTGCCCTGCTTCAAACAAAACATTGGGGGTGATTTACCCAGAGCTTAGTGAATGAGGTGGAGCTTTGCTGGCTTTTATCATTAAAACATGTGCAGTCAAAATGCTGTTTTTTATTATTATTTTTACACCTGACTGGGTGTTCTTTTCAAACTGGAATTTCACCAAATTGTCTACGTTTGGGGGCAAATCTCCTACTGCGTGTAATTTCCAATTCAAAGTGAACACCATCTTTTCCTTTAGTAAATCAACCCCATTGTTTAGAAGCAATGTATAGTGTTGCTTTTCTTAACCAGAGCTCTACAGAACCCTAGGGTGTTTCAAGACATTATACTGGGGACTAACGAGAGATAACGATAATTGGTTTCGTTCATTTAAGCAAAATGATCTCCACCTTATGGTGTTCGAAAAGTTCCTGCATTGATGTCACTTGCCAGAGCCAGAAGTCGGAGGTACGGTGTAATGTACGACATAGGTAATTAAGCAATACAGTAGATGTTAGGGAACATGCTTTATTCTCCAGTCAGGTAAGACTTTAGCTGCTTGCCGACCAGCCGCTGCAGTTTTACGGCAGCAGGTAGTCTCGGCTGCGCAAAATCACGTAATATTACGTGATTTTGCATTTCAGCCACTAGGGTCGCGCGCGTGCCCGGCGGGCGTGATCATCGGTGGGCACCCGCGATCGCTCGTTACAGAGCGTGAACCGGGAGCTGTGTGTGTAAACACACAGCTCCCGGTCCTGTCAGGGGGAGAAATTACTCATTGTCTGTTCATACAATGTATGAACAGCGATCTGTCATTTCCCCTAGTCAGTCCCACTCCCCTTCAGTTAGAACACACCTAGGGAACATAATTAACTTCTTCCTCGCCCCCTAGTGTTAACCCCTTCCCTGTCAGTGACATTTTTACAGTAATCAATGCATTTTTATAGCACTGATCGCTCTAAAAATGCCAATGGTCCCAAAAATGTGTCAAAAGTGTACGAAGTGTCCGCCATAAGGTCGCAGTACTGATAAAAATTGCAGATCACCGCCATTACTAGTAAAAAAAAATATTAATAAAAATGCCATAAAACTATCCCCTATTTTGTAGACGCTATAACTTTTGCGCAAACCAATAAATAAATGCTTATTGCGATTTTTTTTATAAAAAATATGTAAAAGAATACGTATCGGCCTTCAAAGTTAAAATGCCTGGTAACATTTTCCTTAAAATTGCAACCACAAAGGAGTTCTGGTTTTGGTTCTCCATGCCCGTGTTGGCAAGTTTACCATGAGTAGGCCATATGCTTCAAATCTTTATCAATTCTTGACCACTAAGGGTTTTCAAGTAACTGGTATTTGATGCAAGCAATAATGCAATACCCCTTACCACACCACCAAGAAGTTTTTTCATACAATTGCTATAGCATAAAGATATGATGTCAGTGTAAAATTGGCTTTTTTCAAATGGTGAGCAAATGTTTTGCCTTTTAGTAGACATCTGAACATGCATTCAAATTACTGAAATCAGTTGCCCCATTTGTCTCATGCATAATATCCTCGAGAATAGAAATGGGACACCTTGCTCTGATCACTGTTTAACCACTTGATCTCTGGAAGATTTACCTTCCTTCATGACCAGGCCATTGTTTGCGATACTGCACTGCGTTACTTTAACTGACAATTGCGTGTTCATGCAACGCTGTACCCAAATGAAATTTCTGTCCTTTTTCCACAAATATAAAAAAAATATATACTGTATTTATTGGCATATAACATTGACTTTTTTACCCTGAAAATAGAGGGTAAACTGTGCCTGTGCCTGTGGAAAGTTATACGCCTGTGCGTGTTATACACCGATAACTATGGTTATATATAAAATATTGAAAAAATAAAATGTCTTCATAAATTTAGGCCAATATGTAATCTGCTACATGTTTTTGGTAAAAATAAATAAATAACCCCAATAAGAGTATATTGATTGTTTGTGAAAAAGTTATAGCATCTACAAACTATGTAATATTTGCAGTTATTTTTTTTTTTTTTTTTACTAGTAATGGTGGTGGTCAGTGACTTATTGTGGGACTGCAATACTGCAGTAGACATTTGGCCACTAACTGACACTTTTGACACTTTTTGGGGACCAGTGACACTTATACACTGTCATTGTACTAAAGACTCTGGCAGGAAAGGGTTAAGATCACGGGCAATCAAAGGGTTAACTCTGTGCCTAACCGGTGTTTTACCAAACTGTGGTAGGTGCTTTTACTAGGGGAAGAGATGTAATGCATTGCAGGGACGCAAATTTAATCTCTTCCCTCCTGTTAGAAAGGCGTTTTGCTTTGTTTACATAGGCAGACCACTGTTCTGTCTCTTTGCAGGATGATCAGTGCGTAGCCACGGATCGGCTACCAGTGTATGTAATTACAGCGGGGTCAAGCAGCTGGCGCCACACATGTGCACCCGCTACCTGTAAATATCAGATCACGTATATATATATATATATATATATATATATATACATATATATGTGATCCAATGCAGAGGTGCCACCCTGTAGCACTAAAACTACTATAGGGCGGACCTTAAAGCGGTTGTAAGGGAATTTTTTTTTCCCTAAATAGCTTCCTTTACCTTAGTGCAGTGCTCCTTCACTTACCTCATCCTTCGATGAGGCTTTCTTCACACCAGGGAGAAAGCCTTGCATTACTGTGTAGAGATACAGACAGAGGAACAGGAAGTGAGCATTTCTCAGAAGAAATAAGGACATTTAAAAGCAAAATCGAAGTATGAGGTAAGTGAAGGAGGACTGCACTAAGGTAAAGGAAGCTATTTAGGGGAAAAAAAATGTTTCCTTTACAACCCCTTTAAGTGGGTAATTAGCACATCTCATATGTACACAGACCTTAATGTCAGATAACTTTGGTACAAATGGGGCAGATACCCAGGAAATGGGCCCCTTTGCTAGATCAGTAAAATTATTGTTTTTTAGTAAATGTACTCTCTGCAGGATGATCGGCGTGTACCGGCATACGTTGAGTTTGCGGTAGCCGCTTGAAGCTTGCTCCACTTTAAGCTCCACTTTGAGCTTGTACATATGTTGATCTGTGAGTATACCACTTAATACTGTAATTATCAATAAAGGATATTTTAGGATTCTGCACTAGGCTGATGCGCCCTCAGTTTGTTTTTATGGTTACATTATAGAGTTAGGCCTGCATAATACAGAGGAGCCTTGAGATGCTAGACAGGATCAATTTGGTTGTTTCGCAGGCTGGCTGGTAAGTGTGCTGAGAAATATTTTGTTTGTAATAATAATGTGCACTGATATTGTACTAATGACACTGGCTGGGAAGGGGTTAATATCTAGAAGCAATCAAAGGGTTAACTGTGTGCCAAACAATGTGTAATGTGTGTAACTATCCAAGTTGTTTTGTCTTTGGATTTGTTCTGTCTGTTAACTGCCTTCTTTTTTTTCCATTGATTTTTATTGAGATTACGTTTTAAACAGACAATAAGGTTCTCAATAACACAAATATTGTGTCAACAATAGTGTTACAATAGTGGGTGTCAGATCAGTGTGGTTGGATCATTGTATACAATACCAAATCAAGGTTTTGATAATGGGGAGGGTAGTGCTGCGCTAATAAGTGGTGAATGGATAGGTGAATAGGCAGGTGGGGGAAGGGAATGAAGATAAAGTGTAATTGAAATGAGGAGCAGTATAGCCCAAAAGGCATCAGCATAAAAATAAATATAAAATGATCAGTGAACAATAACAGTACTGGTGTAAATCATATGACTCCACAGGTTCCTCTTAGTGTTATGAAATACACTATAAATAATGGTGCAAAAATTCCCAAGTAACTGTGCTAGGTGACACTTCTATACTGGTGATAAACAGTCCATCAACAGGGCTTGAAAAACATCAGCAAAAAATAAATATAAGTAAAATTTCAACAGTCCAAGAAAGCAAAAGTGCAAGTGTGGGTCCGCAATAAGGAGTGAGAGGGGAATGGGTATCCAGTGATCCTTTTAGGGTGAATAAGGATGTCCCCTTACCTTACTGCTGTAAGGTAACAGCATATAGGTCCAACCACATTAGATGGTTCTCTCGATGGGCTCTGATCCAACAACGGCAGGTCCTCCTTGGAGTTCTCGTCCCAGATTGGTCAGTTTCTCGCCCCAAAGAAATAAAGCATCGATGGTGTGATACCGTTTTAAAATTTTTTAATTCTCAAAGAAAATAGACAGGGGTACTCACATAATCCAAAATACAATTGAGCATGTAAAAAGAGGGGCAATCTGTCGCCAACGTCACCTCCGATACCTCACAGTTACTTGGGAATTTTTGCACCATTATTTATAGTGTATTTCATAACACTCAGGCCCCATACTCACGACCAAACATGTTTGCTGAAACTGGCCCGCGGACCAGTTTCAGCATACATGTTTGGTCGTGTGTAGTTACGAGCGTACAGAATTTCACCGTACATTTGCCCGCCGGGCCGTTTTTCAGCAGACATTTATTTCCAAACTTGTTTTAAAACCGTCCGCTGAAATCCTGTCCGAACGTACATGTTTGGTGGTGAGTACACAAAACCAACGTACAAAAACCCCGCGCATGCTCAGACTAAATGAGGCCACGGGAGCGCTCGTTCAGGTAAAACTCACGTTTGTTTGGGATATGGCACATTCGTCAATAGAAAGATTAATTCTAGCAATAGAACACTGAAGCAAAACACACAATAACCAACGCTTGATGCCGTCGTTTTATTCATTCTTCTCTTGCTATAACTAATCAGTTATTTAGCTCATGTTATTTCAACTGAGTTGTTCCATACTGAAAAGTGACATTTGTTAGCTGTGATGTAGTAAGATTTTTGCAAACTTTTATTGGCCCGACGTATCATATTTTTAGTGGTCCTCCACATTTCAAATTTTTTGCTTTTAATGTTTAATGGTTATCTTTCCCACTTTCTTTAGGTGTTTATAGTTATGTCACCATTTAGAATATTTTAATAGGAAATAGTTTTGATTTAGCTTTTGTTTGTATATTTAACAGGATTTTTTTGAAGGTTGTTTAAATTGTCTACCATGTTGGCACACCAAATGGCCCCCCCCCCCCCCCACATGAGTTAGTGAATATTTTAGATTAAACATTTTATTTGTTTGTAATGTTTGATGCCTAAAATAATACCCACAGTATTACAAACAATAGGCACGTTTTTCAAATCAACAAAAAGGCTTTTATTTGAGCAAATTATAAAAAGGATCAAAAACAGAATGGCAGCACTTGAACAGCTAGCAACATACATGCAAACTTGCATTTGAAACATGGTGAAGGATAAACTAGCCAACCTCAGGAAGCACACAAAATAAAATCTGAAGCAGCAGCACATAACCAAAGGAACCCAAGCTGTGGTAGTCCAAACAAGATGCCATTTGTGGGGGATCAAATGGAAGGCAGGGCATCAACGTCTCCTCTTCCTTGCAACCTTCCTTCCAGGCTGCCTTCCAGCGGGTCTTCCCTGGGCCCTTGCAGGTGGGGATGATGTGGCAGCAGGAGAATGGTGTTCAGCAAGCCGGGCCGGGTCACATAGCCCAGTGTCTGGGGTCAGCATCTCCCTCTGCATCCACCAAAGGGCCTGGTTGATGATGCCCTTGGCCAATTGCCTCTGCTCCTCCGTGCCTTTATTGAGGTCATGTGCCACGGAGGCACTGTAGGCCTCAGTGGGGTTGAGGGGGGCCCTCATGATGGCACTCGCCTCCTTAATCATTTGGAGGCTGGCTTCCTCCACTGCCCCCAATTTCTTCTTACGGCCTGGTGGCCTAATATAAAGGGGAGGAGCCTGGCTGGTGGTGCTTGTCCTGGGGAGCTGCTGAACGCCACTGGGCCCGGCCTCCTCCTGGCTGCCACTGACCCCTTCGTCCTGGCTGACAGTGAGGAGAGGATCTGCCACCTCCTGGCTGGTCTCTTCTTCCTGTGTAAAAAAAAGGGACATGTTGTAATATATTTAGGAATATACTCACTCACATTTTCATGCTTGAATCTTAGTTTTTGCCTTGAATTTAAACTTGAAAACAGACTCACCCTCTGACCCCTGCAGTTGTCATCCCTGACACCTATTTGTTTGCCCAGGATTTTAGATTTTTACTTCCCAGCTTGTATTTTATTAACCAATATCAAGTCAAGAATCAAACAATAATTAAGATTATTACATAAATAGTTATGAAACTACTATACCTCATCATCGTAGAGGCGCAGATCTGCCTCTCTGTCAGCCAGGCCCTCTTCATCTGACTCTGCAGGGCTGTGGTGATCTGGGGAAGTCCCGCTGGGAGGTAGCGTGGAGGAAAGGTTGGGATTCAGACTTGACATTGATGGCCTGCCTTCCAGTTGATCCCGCAAAAATGACATCTGGTTGTAATACCACAGCTTGGGTTCCTTTGGTGGTCTTGCTGCTGCTCCAGATCTTAGCTGCTTTTGGTGAGCTTTGTACGCTCTCCTATATGTGCCCCTGAGGTTGGCAAGTTTATCCTTCACCATGTTGGCACTGCATTCTGGCACCCATGTCCTCATGTATGCTGCTAGCTGTTCAAGTGCTGCCGCTCGTACGTCCTTATTGTGGTAATGGTCCTGCTTTGAATCCCACAGGATGGGCATTTCCCTAAATTTATCCAGCAAGTGCTGGATAATCTCTTGGCTCTGCAGGAGATCCATTGGGAAATTAGGATTTACTCTTTTTTTTTCTAGATTGAAAAAATAAAAAGAAACCAAAAACACTATTAAAAAAAGCCTCAGCATTTACATTGATAGAATATGTTGTTTAAAAAGTAGTACCTATATAGAAATACAAACACAGTGTCTCTTGTTTAGAAAATGCTGGCCAGCTCTGCCCCATTGGTTGGTTTTAGCTAACATTTTTTTTATACATGCCGCCCCTTTGGTTACATTGCAGGAAATAATAGAAATCTACAACCATACACAATTATTACAAATGACAGCATTCATCAAGGCACTATTGCATGTGTAGATATCCTGCCCCTCAGCATTGATTACATGAAAGTAACTTCCTAATGACCTCTGTCCAACCAACACAGAACAATACTTGGCCTGATCTGAATACACCCTACATAATTGATAATGAGTCACAGCATTTTGGACCTCTCTATTTTGTGATGTCTACAAAAGCATTTGGGTACGAAAATCACATTCTGGTATCCAAGAGACATAATAGCTTAATAAAACTGTGCAACCAACAGACCAAACCCCCATCCCATTGCTCTACATTTTAAGAGCCCGCTGCTGATCCCATGTTTAAATTTCTTACCTGCCTCTCTCAAAATCCTCGTTTCTTCCGCTCGCTGAATTAACACGTAACCTACGTAATCACGTCAAGCGCCTTTTATCCACTCCGCGTATGTATGAAACGCCGCCCTCGTCACCTTTGCCATGCCCCTAATCAATTGAAAAAGTAAATATGGCGTTAACTGTGTAGGTTCTGGAATCGCGCGAATATTCTCCGCGTAACCTACGTCAATACGTTGTTGGCATTCGCGACACTCCGCATATGCAAGAATCCCCGCCCTCATCTCCGCCCCTGATGGGACATTTCCTCGTTTCCACGCCCCTAATCTCTGTGGGAAGGAAAGATGGCGATGTCACACGAGCGGGCACGGAGCTCTCATGGCGCAAGTGAAGGGACAGAGGCAGGACCGTCCCGATCCAGGCCTAAAAGATATAAAGCCACTAATATGGCGTTCGAAGAAATGGTGGAGTTGGTTTACATCATGAGGAGGAAGGATTATGATGGTGAATGTGGGCCCTACAAAACACCAAACCGTAGAAAGTCACACATAATGGACAAGGTGGCAAGGAGAATGAGGAGAATGTTTGGTGTCACCAGGTCAAAGGAGCAACTACGGAAGCGTTGGTCCGATTTAAAATTGAGGGAGCCACATCACATGAAGAAGATACTCAAAATTCTGCGTAAAAGTAAGTCCATATTATTTAAGGGGGGGGGGGGAATGTCTGCAATAGTGTGCAATGTGTGCGATTTATGATATCCAATATCTGTGTGCTGATGAGTATCCCTTTTGTTTTTTATTATTTCTTATAGGGGAAAGAAGACGCCAGCAATTGGAGGAGGCAGAGAGGGCCAGACACCCGGACAATCAAACACCTCCACATGTTGAGCAGGAGGAGGCTGGGGAAGGAAGAGAGGAGGATGTGGAAGGAGAAGAGGATGTGGAAGGAGAAGAGGATGTGGAAGGAGAAGAGGATGTGGAAGGAGAAGAGGAAGGAAGAAAGGAGGAAGGAAGAGAGGAGGAAGAAGTTATTTTGGACTTAGAATTTATATCAGATGAAGGGCAAGTGGCGGAAGAACAATTTGGCGAATTGCAAGAAGGTGGATTGATGGATGAAGGAGGAGTCGAAGATGATGGGGAGGTGGTGGAAGAAGGAGGAGTGATAGAAGATGATGGGGAGGTGGTGGAAGAAGGAGGAGTGATAGAAGATGAAGAAATTGGGGATGTGGAAATTATCAGGCCATCAGGTCAGTGTCACCCCTATATTAATAGGGCCAAACATATGCAGATAGGCTGGAAATTATTTACATATTTTGAATGCCAATTTGTTTCTTTTTAGGGGATGAAGATGGTGTAGCACATTTTTCACGTGCAAGTGCTTCTATAATTGTACAGCAACTAATGGAGTGCAGCACGGAAATGGACATTATGCGGGAAAGGATGCTAGTCATGGAGCAGAATGTGCGAAATGTCATTTCAGAGTGTAGCACGGAAATGGAGAACATGCGACAAAGGATGCTAGTCATCGAACAAAATTACAAAAATATCATTGACATGATGGGCCGTGTCAAAGACTGAACCACAGAAGCCCATCCCCCGCCCATCCCCCGCCCACAAAACCCTTTTTAATTGTTGTACTTTCTAATACGCCAAAATTTCTAAATGCACACACAGTGTGCCAATATGTGCTATCTGCCATCACAGACTATCTATTGTCTGTGCTTTGTGGGTACAAACCCCTCCTCGATCCTCAAGTAGTTGAGAGGAAGGGTTTGCTCCCACAAAACACAGACATTGATCACCCATGATGTCAGATAGCACATGTGGCCATTTGTCTGTTTAACCAATGACATTTGGCGAGTTTTCACTGAATGTGTGCATTTAGAAATTTTGGCGTGTTCCAGTGTGAAAGCACACCATCCATATGACTGACTGCTGTTTTTTTTTTAAATTTTTGTTTGGTGTTGATCTTTTTTGGTTTGTAAATGTTTCCAGTTTCAGATCACAAAACGAACAAGAAATCTCACCTAAAGAAAGAAGTTAACTAATTTTTCTAAAAATAATACAAAAATTTGTGTTGTCTTAAAATCTTGTTGAAAAAATTAGACACAAACAAATACAAAGCCAAAAAATGTTTTGTATAAAAACAATACACAAAAATTTCTAAATGTAAATAAATGTCTTCGAAACAAATACCCCAAAAAAAATTAGAAAATAAAAAATAACCCCAAAAATTTTAACATAAATTAGTCTTGGTTATTGAAAATCAAACTAAATAAGAACTTTAATTTTGAACCAAAGTCTAAAAAAATTATGTTTAGAAGTGTGTGTGTATATATATATATATAGATATATAGATATATATATATATATATATATATATATATATATATATATATATATATATATATATATCTCTAGAGATAGATATATAGGAGACAAGCCCAAAAATTCTTGCGTATAGTTTCAGTGAAATTATTCTTACATTGTGTTTCGATCAGTATTATTGCTAATCACTGTCAATAAAGACAAAAAAATAAATAATTCAAAGCCAATATTTTGTTATAAAAATTTGCAGGAAATGTTTTCTGCCTAAAAATACACATTTCTTGTTAAAAAATGTCTAAAAAAAAAAATTAAAAATGTGACATCAAAAGCACAAAAATGAGTGGCTTCTTATTTCTAGACTGAATACCCAGTTAGTAGATGAGTGAATAATGTGCAAATGTGGTTAGTTAATACATCTGAGTAAGTAAATCTGGCACTAGAAGTGCACTATTTTTGGAGATAACCTGGAAGACAGAAAAATAGAGAAAAAGCAGTAATGACAAACAACTGTATAAAGTCCAATGGTCTAATTATTTATTAGTTGTGAGAATATTCCTTTCTTTGGGGGCCGAATTAGAAAGAAATATGATCTGGCATAGCAATGGCCCCCCGACCCATGAAGTACTCAACATATTTGTCGCGTACCTCACGAGCAGATTGGGGGGCCAAGCCAGCGCGACCAGTGTCCAGGCCAGGAATGTTCTCTGAGGGTAGTCCTGCCTCAGAGCCCATGGAGGCTAGGTACGTCTGGGAGTGCCTGCGTAGAAAATTGTGCAAAATGCAGCAGGCAAATATAATGGTGTTCAATTTATATTCCGCCAAATGTATCGATGTCAGGAACAGGCGGAACCGGTTGCTGAGGATCCCAAAGGCATTCTCGACTACCCTCCGAGCCCTGGACAACCGAAAATTGAACACCTTCCTCTCTAAGGTGAGGGTCCTCTGGGGAAAAGGCCGCATTAGGTGAGGTCCAAGGCCGAAAGCCTCGTCCGCTAGGAACACAAACGGAAGTCCTTCCACATTATCTTCATCTGGTGGCAATGCCAGACCACCAGTTTGGAGACGATCATAGAAATCAGTCCGTGCGAACACTCCCCCATCTGACATCCGGCCGTTCTTCCCCACGTCCACATATAGAAACTCATACTGTGCCGACACCACCGCCATCAACACAATACTATGATAACCCTTGTAGTTATAATAGAAGGACCCCGAGTGGGGTGGGGGCACAATGCGGACGTGTTTCCCATCTATTGCTCCACCGCAGTTTGGAAAATCCCACCGCTCGGCAAATTGGGAAGCCACAGACTGCCATTCCTGTGGTGTGGAGGGTAGCTGTGGGGACAAACAAAAAAAGAGATTTAGTACTTTGGCACATAAACATAGCAAACATAATCCTACAAGCATCCTTGTGCAACTTTACATTTTTAAAATAGCATTTTCAAATTATGAAGGGAGAATTTCGGGGCACAAATATATAGGCCCACTTAATTAATAAGAGACTCCACAGCCCTCTGATGGGGACAAAAACACTTTGAAGGGGGGGTGGGGGGTGTTTAAACTGTTTTTTGAAAACCAAAAATAAAAAAAAAAGTGGCATGGTGGGGGTTGGCCCGAAGATAGCATGCTGGACAGGTTAATATTGGGTAAGATCAAAATATGCAGGTAGGCCAAAATAAAAAGAACATGTAAAAGCTGATATCAACATGCATAGGGAGAAAAGGGAACGTTAGTTAAACACACAGCATATCTGGGAAATAAAATAAAAAGTTAGTTTGCCACATTATTAAAGACACATTGTGAGGTTAAAATGAGGAAACTTACCTTCATATACTCCTCGTGCATAACTTTAATGATGGCAGCACACGTGTCCGGTATGATGACCCCAAGCGCCTGCGGAGAGATGCCTGTCGAGAACTTGAGGTCCTGCAGGCTCCTCCCAGTCGCCAGGTACCGCAACGTGGCAATAAGCCTCTGCTCGGCCGTGATGGCTTGGCGCATCACAGTGTCCTGCCTCATGATATAGGGGGACAGAAGTTCCAGCAGACTGTTGAATACGGGGTCCGTCATGCGGAGAAAATTCCTATAGTCATTAGGATTATTCTCCTGGAGTTCCCTAAGCAGAGGCATATGTGAGAACTGGTCACGCTGGCGCAACCAATTCTTGGTCCAGAAACGCCTCCGCCCCCTGTTTCTGGCCAAAGTACTGGAATAATGAACATATCCAGCAGCCATCCCATAAACAGCACCAACTCGCGAAAATTGACGCTGCTGCTCCATCATGGCTTCAAACCGGCCGGCTGGTCAGTCAAGAACACACTCCAACAGAAAGCACAATCAAATCCAGCGGTACCTGCAAAGAACGCACGACACACAGATACGAACGCACAGTACGAATCTGCTAAGCAGAACGAACTGCACGCCTGTACCCGAATGCCAACTACGTACCCACAAGCACACGCACTGAACGAGAAAATACTACCTGCTAAAGCCTGGAGACCGAGAAGCGCGAATCAGCTCTAACCAAACCTTCACTAACACGAGCAAAGCCGTAACTAGCAAAAGCGGAACAGAGGGCGTCGCCATTGACTTTGGCCTTTCCCTTTATAGTGACGTCAAACGTGGATTACGTGCACGCGTTCAGGTCCGCAGGGAAATATCGTCCGCTGGTGTGTACAAGCCAGCGGGCCAAATGAAAAAACAGCCTTGTACGCCGGAAACAGCCCGTCGGACATTTCGAACGGACATGTTTGCTCGTGAGTACTCGGCCTAAGAGGAACCTGTGGAGTCATATGATTTACACCAGTACTGTTATTGTTCACTGATCATTTTATATTTATTTTTATGCTGATGCCTTTTGGGCTATACTGCTCCTCATTTCAATTACACTTTATCTTCATTCCCTTCCCCCACCTGCCTATTCACCTATCCATTCACCACTTATTAGCGCAGCACTACCCTCCCCATTATCAATTGCTTATGGTTTGATACACCTTTCAGTGCCGCAGCTGTACCTCCACTTCTCCTCACTTTCATTCCCCCCCCCCCTTTTTTCTTTTTTTTCCCCTCCTTTGATAAGCGCGGTAATATCCATTTTTCCACCAAATCAAGGTTACCAACCATAACTATCCTTGTCCCGAAAACAAGGTGGTGATTCATGAGATGCTTAGAACACACTGATAGATGAAAACTGTTCACTGTATACTGAACAATATTATTATTAACATTTTTATAACAAGTCAAGGCTATTTTGCTTGTATGAGTCCGAAAAGCCTTGCATAGAAGACAGAGAACATCCCCGCGGAGGGACTCTCGTGATAGAGAGTTACGCCTGCGTATCAGTAGATACGCCGTCGTAACTCTGAATCTACGCCGGCGTTAATTTAAGCGTATTCTGGAAACCAGATACGCTTAAATTAGGCTAAGATACGAGTGGCGTAAGTCTCCTACGCCATCGTATCTTAAAGTGTAATTTTTAGGCTGGCCGCTAGGTGGCGCTTCCGTTGAGTTCGGCGTAGAATATGTAAATGACTAGATACGCCGATTCACGAACGTACGTGCGCCCGTCGCAGTAAAGATACGCCGTTTCCGTAAGAGATACGCCGCGTAAAGATAAAGCTGCCCCCTAGGAGGCAATGTTAAGTATGGTCGTCGTTCCCGCGTCAAAATTTTAAAATTTTACGTTGTTTGCGTAAGTCGTCCGTGAATGGGGCTGGACGTAATTTACGTTCACGTCTAAACCAATACGTCCTTGCGGCGTACTTTGGAGCAATGCACACGCACGGTGCAATCACGTTGGGTCACTAGTAATTTACATAAAACACGCCCCCCAATCCTCATTTGAATTAGGCGCGCTTACGCCGGCCCCATTTACGCTACGCCACCGTAAGTTAGGAGGCAAGTGCTTTGTGAATACAGTACTTGCCTCTCTGACTTAAGGCGGCGTAGCATAAATACAATACGCTGCGCCGCCTTAAAGATACGAGCCCCTACCTGAATCCGGCTATTAGAGTCATTTTTTTTTTAAGTGTATTTTGTGCGTGTACTCGAGAGAGGAGCCGGACTGCAGGAGTTGGGAGTAGGCAGGCCTCCCCCAGAGGTAATCTGCCACCTTTCTCCATGCCCCAGGTGGCAATGGCGGGTGTGTGAGGGGGTCCTCCCACACAACCCGCCCTACCTGCTCCGCTTTGAAGCCCAACGGGGCAGAGGGACTCCCTATAAGGGAGTGAGAGGATTTGCCCGCTCAACCAGCCCCGTTAGTCCTTCGCCTCTATTTTTTAGAGACCGCCTGAGGGCCTGTCTATGTGCCATAGAGTACAGCAGTGTAAAACTAGCCACTAGCAGTAGTTTTAATCAAGGATAATAGACCTAACTAGTGTACACCTAACTTTTATTTCTACTATGGGGATGAAGTTTGGTGAATGTGAGCAATATATTTTGAGGTGCTTTAGGTGCTTTAGGTGCACACTGTTCTTGAACTTTTTTTTTCAAATGAACAGCAACACGCTGAACACAACTGACAACTTCATGGACAGAGGATCATTTCAAACTTACAAAATGCCATATAAACAAAAAAAACACCCCCCTGAGATTTTTTTTAAAGATAAAACAGAATAACTTTAAGTGGAGGTTTAACCAAATTCTCAAAATCTATGTGCAACCACATTCTAAGACTGATCTATCTAACCATGTAAAGCAAAAATCACTATGCATACCTGTTCTGAAGCCGATCTCCAGCACCGAAAGTGGAATGCCAGGGAAGTGACATCACCCATAGAGTTACTGTAGGATTTCTGTTGTCAGTTGCCTCTCCTGCACACTCCCACATATAGAAGCCGCCGGAGCGGCTTCAGAAAAGGTATGTATAGTGATTTTTGCTTTACAGCAGTGGTGCCCAACCTTTTAAAGGATGAGGGCCACTGAAGCGACTTGGTTACTGGTCGCAGGCCACAATGAATGGAGCGGGCAGATGACAGGCCCATGTCCACTCTGCATAGGCAGAACAAACAAGGGCACAACTCCCTCTACTCTATTGGCCCTCCAATCCGATCTTCCCAGATGAAAGGGGACAGATCCCCCCTTCTGTTTTTTTTTTGTGGATCTATTTAGAGGTAACTGTGTGTAAGGGACCACAAGTACGTTTACATCTGTGGCTCAATAGAAGTGAATGAAGGGTCCAATTGGGTCGGACTGATCGTGTGAAAGGGGCCAAAGGCTGATGAGCTGCAATATACCCACACCAAGGGTGCAACACAGCTGCACTTTGCCATAGACGTCTATTATATCCTGCAGGTGTGGTGCACTTTCTGAAGTGCACCAACTCACAGGTAATAACAGAAGTCTATGGCTCAGTGCAGGTAACCCGCAGGTGTTCTGTGCTACACCTGCAAATCATTTTGAAAGCAGCACAGGAACCACTGCAAAACAGATATGTCTATATATATACACTGATTTTAGTATTAAACTTACCCTTTAATAACAGTCTTCAATTCAAGTATCATCAGCTGTTGTTGTCCCAGCCAAAGTGCATTTGGTATAACGCCACCTGTGACAGAAGTTGGTGCTATACATGAAACATCGGCCTATGTCAACCAGCTATTTCAGAGCAGGAGGTCTTGGGCCACATCAGAGGGCTCCACGGGCCACTGGTCGGACACCCCTGCTTTACAGGTTTAGATAGGTGAGTCTTGAGCCTGGTACATACAATCGGACTTCCATCAGACAAAAAAATCTGTGGATTTTTGTCCGAAGGGCGTTGGCCATGAACTTGTTCTGCATGCAGACAGCAGAACTTTTTCAGCCAACATTCACAAAACTGCGTGTTTTCTCTGCTCTTTAGCGCCACCCTTTGGGCAACTTCTGCTAACGTTGTCTTATGGTTAGCATTGGTTCGGAGCATGCATGATTGTACTTTGGATTTTAGTCCGACAGATTTGTGTACACACGATCAGATGATCCGAAGGAACACATTTGTTGTCGGACAATCCTTCAGACTAAAATCCAAAGTACAAACACACATGCTCCGAACCAATGCTAAACATCAGAAAAGAATAGCAGAAGTTGCCCAAAGGGTGGCGGTAAAGACCTGAAAAAACACATAGTTTGGTGTATGTTTTTTCTGAAAATGTTCTGCCGTCTGTATGCAGAACAAGTTCACAGACAACGCCCTTTGGACAAAAATCCACATATTTGTCAGATGGAGGTCCAATCGTGTGTATGAGGCTTTACTGTGGCAGGGCGGCGGCTCTGTGCCAGATCATGTACCTAGTACATGATCTGACTCTTCCACGTGTGGGGCGCTCGCTGCTGATGGCCTGCTCTTGTTGTGATTCTGTTCGGCGGGTTCGGCGGACTCGATGTCCGCAGGCACCCGCTGATAGATAGTTACATAGTTAGTCAGGTTGAAAAAAGACACAAGTTCATCCAGTTCATGATGTTCATGATGCTTCAGTAGAAAGGCAGAACGACAGTCTACCTATGTAAACAAAGCAGATTGCCGTTCTGTGAGTACAGAAGGCATGGATCCTGTGTTCCTATAAAGCAGGAACTCCCACCAATGCCTTCCATTACACTAAAAACACCACTAAAAACACCCCCCCCCACTACACTGAATCACAGGCTAGGCACACAGTTAAACCTGTGATTGCCCCTGATGTTAACCCTTTCCCAGCCATTGTCATTAGTACAGTAAAAGTGCATATTCTTTAGCACTGATCACTGTATTGGTGTCACTGGTCCCCAAAAAGTGTCAAAAGTGTCAGTTAGTGTCCGATTTGTCCGCCTCAATATTGCAGTCCCCCAATATGTCACTGATCATCGCCATTATTAGTATATAAAATACATTTTTGAAGAATAAATAAAAATATACCATAGTTTGTAGGCGCTATAACTTTTGTGCAAACGAATCAATATATGCTCATTTGGATTTTTTTTACCAAAAATATGTAGTAATACTAGTTGACCTAAATTTATGAAGAAATTCGATTTTTTACAGCACATGTTTTTATTGGATATTGTAACGGAGCCCCAAATGGGACAGGGGTTAAAGCCGTTTAGGATATTCCATTCCCGTACACAAGGCAGCTATCGACACTTCACAATCCGGCGAACACGACCCATACGAATTCCCCCAATAACGAGACACAGCTCTGTTTGAGGTTCAACAGAAAAGACCAATCTTTATTGAGAAAGCAGGCTCTTATATACACAAAAAGAATACTGCAGTAACCAAATGGACAATGACCCAACTCCACCCACAACATCATACAATGGTTCCTAACGAGCCCCCCCAATACACATATTTTAGTAGATATTCTGTCTCCGGGCTCCTGACCTTATTTACATGAGCTAATTAACTACAGCTGATAATTTATACACCTGACTTTTAGGCTGTCTGTTAACTTACAATACACATTTATCACAGTAGCAGACTTAATTACCACAATAGACAATAGAATGCAATCACAGCAAGCTTTATAGTACACTACAGCCAACACACAATACAGGGTCAATTAGCACAAGCCACCATGAAAGATCCTTAGAAGTTATCCTAGATTCATTTACATCACAACAGACAGATGGGCTGCAGTCCAAGACATATTCTGCATGTCCATTATTTTCTTTTTCCACAAAAGATTTTATTGAAGCATAAAAAATAGTACAGGCATAAACGTTTGTCAAAATAAACATATTGCAAATAACATTATGACAGGTATCAATGACAAACTGAAGCCATATGGTGAAAATAGACAGAGTGTACCTTTCAGGGTAAGCTTCCCGGCAACGGGCCTGGAATTGGGGTGTTCTGAGAAAAAGAGATGAAAAGAGGGGAGAAGGGGGGTGGGGGGTAGGGGGGGAGAGGCGGACAGAGAGGGGGTAGGAGGGAAGGAGGCCACTCCTCCATCACGGGACTGTAAAGAATTATCGGTCTGGGTGGTAAGGGAGAGGTCCGTGTTCCGCTCAGGAATCCCATGGTGTAGTGAGTTCAGGGGGGGAAGTAAGATTTGTAGCATTCAGTAGATTTGAAGTGGGTCCAGCAGGCCCATGTCAGTGTGTATTTCTGTAAGCGCTCCTGAGAAGTGTAGATAAGTTCCTCCAGTTCTGCAATTTTGGCCACTCTAGCTAGCCATTCTCTAGTGGTAGGAGCCTCCGGGGAGCGCCAATGGTTTGGAATACAGAGCCTAGCTGCATTTACCATATGCATGGCCAGAGATCTGTGATATACGCGCTTGGGAAGGGTTGAGTGATGTAGGAGGTATTGTGCTGGGTTGTAGTCGAGTTCATAGGTTGTTACCTTTTTAATGATGGAGTGTACTTCCGCCCAAAAAGGTTGTATGGATCCACATTCCCACCAGATGTGTATCATGGATCCCACATCGGAATCACATCTCCAGCAGGTGTTAGGGATTGTAGGCGAAAATTTATGTAGGCGTGAGGGGGTCCTATACCATTTGGTTATAATTTTGTATCCGTTTTCTTGGATCGCAACGTTTAGTGAACCCTTATGGGCGATTGTGTATATGTTTTCCCAGTCTTTATCAGTGAGCTCTAAATCCACGTCCTTCTCCCAGGATTCATGAAGGCGTATGGAGGATGATGGGCGGGAGTCATCCTGGAGGAGGGCGTAAATGAAAGATATGAGATGTCTTTGTGGGGCCGGGCGGAGGCAAAGAGATTCAAACGGGGTAAGAGACCTTGACCAGGTCGCATTTGTGGCTTTGGATGCAAGATAGTGTCTCATTTGTCTAAATGGCCAGAAAGGAATATTCTGTGTGCGTGATTCGGCTGCCAGGTCATCGCTTGGACGTGGGTTTCCCCCCTTAAATAAGTGTTTCTGGCTCAATCTGTGCCCAAAAGTGTCTCCCGTTACAGATATGTTTTATAGCAGAAAGTAAAAAACTATTGTTTTTATTTTTATTTTTCAAAATTGTCTGCTTTTTTTAGTGCAAAAAATAAAAACCACAGAGGTGATCAAATACCACCAAAAGAAAGCTCTATTTGGGTACAGTGTTGCACGACCGCTCAATTGTCAGTTAAAGTAATGCAGTGCCGTATCGCAAAAAAACAGCCTGGTCATGAAGGGGGGTAAATCTTCCGGCGGTCAAGTGGTTAATAAAAATATGCTAATTCAAGCATTCATTTACCAGGACAAAAGGGTCTGATCACGTCCGCCTCACGTTGTTTAGGTGAACCTGATCAGACCCTCCATTTGTTCCTATAAACCGACGGGTGTAAACATACTTGAATTTGTTTACTCCCTTCTACCTCCAATCTGATCTAGTCCTCTAAAAAAAAAAAATCAGAACGGGATCTGTCCCCTTCCACCCAGGTGGATAGAATTGGAGGGCAGTTGGGTGTAAACAGACAGCGGAGTCTGTCTACACGTGACCGTCCGTAAAGCAGAGTGAGCTCCGTCAGTGTCTACAGCATGGGTCTTCAAAATATGGCCCTCCAGTTGTTCAGGAACTACAATTCCCATCATGCCTAGTCATGTCTGTGAATGTCATGCTGCGTACACACGACAATGCGAAATGCCATTTTTTAAATTGGTCATTAAAAACGATCGTGTGTAGGCTCCAGAGCATTTTTCTCGACGTGAAAAATGGGCATTAAAAATTTAGAACATGCTCTAATTTTTCTTGTCATTTTCACATCGTCCTTTTTCACGGCGTGAACAAACGGTCGTGTGTAGCATTTAACGACGGGAAAAAACGCACATGCTCAGAAGCAAGTTATGAGACGGGAGCACTCGTTCTAGTAAAACTAGCATTTGTAATGGAGATAGCACATTCGTTACGCTGTAACAGACTGAAAAGTACGAAGACTGAAAAGCGCGAATCGTCTCTCACCAAACTTTTACTAACACAAAATCGGCAAAAGCAGCCCAAAGGGTGGCGCCATCCAAATGGAGCTTCCCTTTTATAGTGCCGTCGTACGTGTTGTACGTCACCGCGCTTTGCTCGAGCATTTTTTTTTCACGATTGTGTGTATGCAAGGCAGGCTTGACAAGAATCACGTTGAGAAAAAAAAAAATTTCCATAACATTTAAAACGGTTGTGTGTACGCGGCATCAGAGTTTTACAATGCCTCATGGGATGTGTAGTTCTGCAACAGCTGGAGGGTCGTGGTTTGAGGATTCCTGGTCTACAGAGTGGGCACAGACCTTTCATGCTCTGCTCCCGTCAGCAGAGGATCAGTGGACAGATCCCATGCTCATCACAACAGAGTCCACCCCATGTGAAAGGGGTCTTATTCTTATTACAAGATATCATCTAGAGCAGTGGTTCTTAACATTGTCCTCAAGTACCCCCAACAGGCCATGTTTGCAGGTTTTCCTTTATCTTAGACAGGTGCTTTAAATCAGAGTCAATGGATTGGTATTTTGGACAGCTATTTTAACTAAGATAAATTCCCAAAACATGGCCTGTTGGGGGAACTTGAGGACAGGGTTGAGAACCACTGATCTAGAGTATAAAAGACATACTAAAAAAAAGGAAGAAATGGAAAAAAATGCTTATATCACCCATTGTGATTTAAGAGGGTTTAATAATTACAAAAACAGTTTCTTGTTTTGTATTCTTAAGGCCTGAAGCAGGCAGCAGGCATGTTCTTCAGGAATACATTAAAGCATGACATAGGAACACATGTCCAAGAATAATCTGCAGGTTTCCTTAAGGAAAATGAATGAAAATAACAACATTCTTCACGCAATGATAAGACAAGCAACAGAACATTCATTATTACTGGTTCAGCTGTTCGACCTTGACTGATAATCCTCATAAGCCCTCAGTTCACCAGCCTCCTGCAAAGTCTGTAAATTGTGTGGTATCTGTGGACATAGAAAATTAAATCACCAACGGTGAGTGCCCTTATAAGGCAGATAAATAATAGGCATAGCACAACTTATACAGATTTAGCAGCTGTTTGGAAGCCTTTCGTATTAATTAATTAATGCTAAGTTGAGGGAGAAAAAAAAAAAAAAAGATTTGTGTTATTTACAATACCATACGAACAATAAAGACACAAGGACGAGCCAATGTTCATTTGCAAATAAAATCATTATTCACGGTGTATAAGGCAAGGGCTAATAACTTAAATCATCCCAATTACAATTCCTTGTATATCTGCTAACTGTGAACCTGGCATGAATCTTAAGATATGAAACTGACTTAACCACTTAAAGTAGAGCTAAAGGCAAAACTTTTTTTTTACAGATAGGGTAAGGGAAGGTTAATAACTCTGTCAGTTTTTTTGCCATATGTGTCCCATTGGGGAGATTTCTCTACACTTCCTGTCCCAAATCCAAAACAGGAAGTGAGAGGAGAAGTGAGAAAATTCCTGGTTGTCACCAGAACTAATGTACCCAGTGGAATATGTTCCCCCTATTCCTGTTCTGGTGACAACTTAAAGGGGAGTTCCAGCCTTTTTAGGTTTATTAAAAGTCAGCAGCTACAAAAAGTGCTACTTACCTGCTCCATGGTCCAGCGTTGCGGCCACCAGGAGTTCCGCTCCTCTCCCCCCCTCTCCGCCGGCGCCTCCATTCACTCTGTGGGCATCCGGCCCTGACAGCTTTCGGCTTCACGGCTGGGCACGCACTGCGCAATGCGAGAGCGGCACTGCGCTCCCTGTCACATGTCCCAGGAGATCACCCAAGAGGGAGGGGCCGCCTAAGGCGAGAGGAGAAGTCACTGAGACGGTCCCTGGGTGGAAGTAGGAAGTGGGACAGGAAGTGGCACAGGAAGTCCCACTCCTACCGAAGCCCCGACTCCCCCCCCAAAAAAAATTACATGCCAAATGTGGCATGTAAGGGGGTGAAACTCCGCTTTAAAATTTGGGATTTTCTTTCACTTTTGGTATTGGTTATAATTGTCACCAGGAAAGGGCGAATCTTCCTAACGGGTGCGCAAACAGCATTATAAAGATGGCAGGTGTTCATAACTCTCTCTACTCTATCCAAAACAAGTTATACTTTAACACCTTCAAATGTTAATGCCTGGACACAATTTTGCAAGTTTGACATGCATTAGTAAAGCTGTACATAGCATCACAACTACTTAGTGTATCCAGGTAGAATTATACCTTGGTTTGTTTTCAGGACGAAATGGGCTTTCTTTTGGTGGTAAATGGTAACACATACCTCCTGATTTTTTTCCTATTATCAAATGAGGACTGGCTCAAAAAAAAAAACATATATATATTTTTTAATATAGCTGTGTATTTCTTTATATTACCATGACTTATCACCAAAGAACAACCCATTTTTTTTTCTGCTCCTGATGATTGCAGCAATGCCACATATGTGTATGTTATTTGTACTCGTAATTAGGGTTGTCCCGAAACCACTTTTTTATGACCGAGTACAAGTACCAATACTTTTTTTCATGTACTCGCCGATACCGATTACCAATACTTTTTTTTAATGTCATATGACAGTTTTCAAACCACAATACAGACTAATTATATGAAGAATGAACCTTACATTGGTGGTCAGTGGGAAGAATGCTCCTTACATTGGTGGTCAGTGGGAAGGATGTCCCTTACATTGGTGATCAGTGGGAAGAATGTTCCTTACATTGGTGGTCATTGGGAAGAATGCTCTTTACATTGGTGATCAGTGGGAAGAATGCTCCTTATATTGGTGGTCAGTGGGAAGAATCTTCCTTACATTGGTGATCAGTGGGAAGAATGCTCCTTACATTGGTGGTCAGTGAGAAGAATGCTCCTTACACTGGTGGTCAGTGGGAAGAATGCCCCTTTACAGATAGCGAAAACATTCTTCTTATTCATCAGAGAAAGGCAGCCCCCCCTAAGCTCTCCCCTTCCCCTGGGCCATTCTCAGTGGTTAATACTTCTTATCAAAACTCCCTCCCTTCCAGCATCGAAACACACAGGCAGGAGAGTCAGGGGGAACACATCCAGCAAAATACCAGGGTGACCAGCAGAGAAAGACACGCAAACATTGGATCATAAGGAGGGAGGAAGGAATACAAGTCTGTGTGCATGTCACAATTCAATTTTACTAACCCACCTGAGGACTCGCTCTGCTCTCCGCCACCCGCCCCTCTGTCCACCTGCTCTCTGCCCCTGCCCCTCTCTCCGCCCGCCCCTCTCTCTGCCCCACTCTTTGCTGGGTCACCGCCCCACTGTCCGCCCGCTCTCTCATCAAAGTATCAGACTGGGCATCGGGAGCATTTGCGCAAGTACAAATACTCGCGCAAATGCTCGATATCGGTCCCGATACCAATACTAGAATCGGTATCTGGACAACCCTACTCGTAATAGTAATTTTTTTGCAAAAAAATTACTTAGAACCCTCAAACATTATACTGTGTATATATTTTAGCAGAGGCCCTAGAGAATAAAATGGCTGTTGCATTTTTTTATGCCACACAAGTTTTGAGCAGCCGTTTTTCAAACAAATTTTGGGGAAAGAAATTCACTTTAATTAATAAATACATAAATAAAAAAATACACACAGAATACAACCCAATTTTTTTGTAAAACATGAAAGTTGATAGCATGCCAAATAAATAGATACCTAACATGTCATGATATAAAATAGCGTTCCCTAGGCCCATCAGGGTGGCCTAGGGGACCCGGGAAGGGTTGGTTATGCCTCAACCGTCTCCATTACTTCCCCCAGTTTTCTTTCATTACCTACTCCACTAGAGCCTGGAACCTTTGCTAGGATCTCATTGTAAACTTAACAGTGTCTATAGCTTAATTGATGAAAGAGTTGTTTGTCCGATTCGTGTTTCAGATTATCAAATATGTATTTGTTCATCTATAATGTTAGGCCTTGCAGGCCAAAAGTTCAATTGTCATTCTTGCTTTTTGTTATTGGAAAATCAATAAATATATTGAAGAGGAAAAAAAAAAAGATAGAAAGTATTTAGAGAGTTGAGGAGGTGATATAACCAATGGAATATTTTTTTTTTTTAATGCAGGGAATGCATTCAAATAACAAAAAAAAAATCCTGCCTTTAGTACCACTTTAAAATGTATCTAAACCCAAACACGTAAGTGTAATATATTGCAATTTGTTGCCAGGGATGTTGAATGATTATTTTATTTCGCTATATTGATCATGTATTCGATTGATGAACAACAGTGCCTCCATTTAGGATTCATTGTCACTGCAGAAATTATTTGATTAACACAATAATACTGGGTGTAAGTATGTTCTGAGGACTATAAAAAAAAGTAAAATGTATTTAGAATAAGTCACTTTACAAACGTCACTAACAGTCAGATTAGGATATGAACAAACACTAAAAGTTTGCAATGACTTTCTAAAATGTATCCTGCTACTGCAGAGTATATATATATTAAATTACCGTATTTATTGGCGTATACCGCGCACTATTTTGCCCTGAAAATCAGGGCAAAATCGTGGGTGCGCGGTATACGCCGATACCCGCTTTCCCGCGCTGAATTTGAATACTGCGCCGGCATATACCGAGCGCAGTACACTCGTGTATCTTCGGGCAGTTTTGGCGCCTCTTGCGCTGACGTCCTGGACGTACAGTACGTCAGCGCGAGAGTAGCCGAGCCTGCCCGACGATACACGAGTGTACTGCGCTCGGTATATGTCGGCGCAGTATTCAAACTCGGCGCGGGAAACGAGCGGGGAGGACGCGAGGATGCCGCAGAGGGACGCCGGACCCGACGAAGAGGACACCCGAAGCCGCAGACGAACGCCGGACCCGACGAGGCCGCCGATGGACGCCGCAGAAGACACCAAAACTGTAAGTACAAAAAAACTTTTTTTCACAGGAATTCGGGGCAAGTTTAGGGATGCGCGCTATACGCGGGAGCGCGCTGTACCCCGATAAATATGGTATATTCAATAATTATCTTCAGCTTTGTAGATAACTTGCTTTTACAAAATTTGGCAGACAATAATCTGTTTGACTAACGATATTCTTTGGTCCACTGCAGCTGGATTAAGGGGCGTAGTCAATCTGTAAATTATACAAATAGCGAAAGGTGCAATCAGCGCAAAAATATGTGTCAAATAAATAAATAAATAAATAGATCCCCTCCCCAAATAAATGCAAGCTGAACACTTAAGGTAAATCACAAGATCCAGAAAAGTACATATTATAAAGGTTAATGCAGCGCATAAAATTCAAATGATGCGATACAAGTGAAAAAACCCAGCAAAAAAACCTGGGCCAAAAAGTCAATACAAAATCAAAATTCAACGTGAATAAAAGTCCAAGAAAATGTGTGACAAACAAATTCCAGTTTTCGCTAAAAATTCACCAGTGACGTAGATTCAAAAACAATAAATTATGCTCATACAGAAAATTATAATAATCTAATTATGAGTTGTTAGGAGATCAGAAAGGGGTAGCATATTGACTAACACAAAATATTGCAAACACAATAAAATTTCATTGTAATTTGAATTGCAATGACAATGAAGTATTTATCTCATAAAGTATATATCTTAAATTAACAAGAAAAATGGAAACGATAGGGACCCTCCAAGTATAACAGGTAGGCTTTGAAATGGCTGCTGATGGCTGGAGATCAATGGGTGGAGCTGTTTTCTCAAAATGGCATATAGCTAGAGCTATGTGTCCTGGCCTCAATGAAATGTGTCAGATAATGAGTCTCTGAATCTTCAAAGAGATGGGTAATTCTCTCTACTAGATGATGGGTACATGGGGCCAGATCCTCAAAAGGGATACGCCGGCGTAAGCCGTCGTATCCCTGGTTCTAACTTTGGAACTGATCCACAGAATCAGTTTTCCAAAGTTAGGCAGAAGATCCGACATCTGTAAGACACTTACACTGCCGGATCTTAGGATGCAGTACCGCATCCGCCGCTGGGGGCATTTCGAGTCGAAATGCCGCTTCTGGTATGCAAATTAGCACTTAGGGAGATCCACAAAGCTTTTCAGCTTCGTTTTTTCGCCGTAAGTTTTAGTTTGCAAGTGTAAAATTAGGGCTGCTTTTACAAAGTGTAAAGTTAGTAACACCTTGTAAAAGCACATTCAAGCGACGGCATTTGGTATGCATTCCTGAGGGAGAACTCCACGGCAATTTGTAAATTCTAAACCGGCATGGGTTCCCCCCCAGGAGCATACCAGGCCCTTAGGTCTGGTATGGGTTGTAAGGAGACCCCCCCTACGCCGAAAAATCGATGTAGGGGGTCCCCCTACAATCCATACCAGACCCGTATCCAAAGCACGCTACCCGGCCGGCCAGGAATGGGAGTGGGGACGAGCGAGCCCCCCCCTCCTGAGCCGTACCAGGCCGCATGCCCTCAACATGGGGGGTTGGGTGCTCTGGGGCAGGGGGGCGCACTGCGGGCCCCCCCACCCCAGAGCACCCTGTCCCCATGTTGATGAGGACAGGACCTCTTCCCGACAACCCTGGCCGTTGGTTGTCGGGGTCTGCGGGCGGGAGGCTTATCGGAATCTGGGAGTCCCCTCAAATAAGGGGGCCCCCAGATACCGGCCCCCCACCCTAAGTGAATGGATATGGGGTACATCGTACCCCTACCCATTCACCTGGAGGCAAAGTGATAGTTATTAAACACACAACACAAGGGTTTTTAAAATCATTTATTATTCTGCTCCGGAGGCCCCCCCTGTCTTCTTTAGCTCTAATACCAGGGGGGGCTTCTTCTTCCGCTCTCCGGGGGTCTTTTCCGCTCTCCGGGGGGGCTTCTTCTTCCGCTCTCCGGGGGTCTTCTCTGCTCTCCGGGGGGCTTCTTCTATCTTCGCCGCTCTCCGCTGTTGACTCGGCGCACCCCGGTTCTTCTCCAGCTGTCCGGTGCCTTCTCCTTCAGCGCTGGCTGCCTGCTATCTTCGTGTGTTAGCTCAATTACTAGCAGGCAGCCAGCGCGGTCTTCTGTGACGTCATCTTCTTTTCTTCTCTTCTCCTCCCTTCTTCCGATGTTGACCCGACGCCTCTTCTCGCTGCAATGATGGAAGTGCGCCTTGCATCCCATTTATATAGGCCTCAACGTCCCATCATGCTCCGGTAGGTACCCACGAAGATAGCAGGCAGCCAGCGCTGAAGGAGAAGGCACCGGACAGCTGGAGAAGAACCGGGGTGCGCCGAGTCAACAGCGGAGAGCGGCGAAGATAGAAGAAGCCCCCCCCCCAGAGAGCGGAGAAGACCCCCGGAGAGCGGAAGAAGAAGCCCCCCCCGGAGAGCGGAGAAGACCCCCGGAGAGCGGAAGAAGAAGCCCCCCCTGGTATTAGAGCTAAAGAAGACAGGGGGGCCTCCGGAGCAGAAAAATAAATGATTTTAAAAACCCTTGTGTTGTGTGTTTAATAACTATCACTTTGCCTCCAGGTGAATGGGTAGGGCTACGATGTACCCCATATCCATTCACTTAGGGTGGGGGGCCGGTATCTGGGGGCCCCCTTTTTTGAGGGGACTCCCAGATTCCGATAAGCCCCCCGCCCGCAGACCCCGACAACCAACGGCCAGGGTTGTCGGGAAGAGGTCCTGTCCTCATCAACATGGGGACAGGGTGCTCTGGGGTGGGGGGGCCCGCAGTGCGCCCCCCTGCCCCAGAGCACCCAACCCCCCCATGTTGAGGGCATGCGGCCTGGTACGGCTCAGGAGGGGGGGGGGCGCTCGCTCGTCCCCACTCCCATTCCTGGCCGGCCGGGTAGCGTGCTTTGGATACGGGTCTGGTATGGATTGTAGGGGGACCCCCTACGTCGATTTTTCGGCGTAGGGGGGGTCTCCTTACAACCCATACCAGACCTAAGGGCCTGGTATGCTCCTGGGGGGGGAACCCATGCCGGTTTTTTATTTGAAAATTGGCATGGAGTTCTCCCTCTCAGGAATGCATGCCGAGCGACGCTGTCAAATTTTTTAATTTTTTTTTTTTCCTGACGCAACTTTTTTTACCCGGCGCGATCCACAAAACTCGGCGTAACGTAACTTCGCGCATGCGCAGTACGGCCGGCGCGGGAGCGCGACTCATTTAAATGGGACTAGCCCCATTTGAATAGGAACGCCTTGCGCCGGCCGGATTTAAGTTACACAGCCTGAAATTTCTAGGTAAGTGCTTTGTGGATCGGGCACTTAGGTAGAAATTTTAAGGCAGTGTAACTTAAATGGGATTTTTTAAATTGCGCCAGGTTTTTGTGGATATGCCCCATGGTGTTTTGTCTTTCTCTTCATGTTGAAGTGTGTCCCCACCTGTCTACCTTACGTTCCATTTATTCAGTTTCAAATAATACAACCCTTGTAACCCTGCCCAGAGGGTGTATATAGTATTGTTTGCTTATTTCCCATTGCTGGATCCCGTTACTGATCAATTATATGTTTATACAAGCATTAGCTGGCACTCCAAGACTAGATATATCTGTCTTGAGTTTATCTGTCCTATATAATAAATAAATATTTTTTCTATACAGATTTAACTATGTTATTTTACCTAAGAACATAAAATGTTGCGTTGATCTGCAGCCTTTTAATTTGTTGTAGTTACTCTTTTGGGTGTAGTAGCTTTTGAAAGGGACATTTTTTTTTTTGCTGCAGAGATGGTATAACATCACAATTAAATAATAATGATACACATGTAATTATTTTCACACTATAAAATACTACCTGAGTATGGCTACATTATAACACACACAATTTAAACAATATCGATAATTAATACAAACATACCTATAATAATATGAAGCCTGAGTCCTTTTTAGATAGGATGATTATTTTTCATGGAATTGACAAGTGTCTTCTTTTAGTCTTTTCTGGAATCTCCCAGAAGTATCAAGTTTGTTTTAGAAAATATAGAAATACATATAATTTATATTGGCAGGGTTCCAATAACCTACAGACATGGTGATAACCAATAATGAATCCATATATATTGGCCCAGATTCAGGTAGAATCGCGCAATATTTGCGTGGGCAAAGAGCAAAAATTTTTCTCTGCGCCCACGCAAATATTGCGCTTTGCCCGCGATTCACGGAGCAGTTGCTCCGTAAATTGCGCGGGCGATATGCTAAATAGCCCTGCGTAAGGGCGCCTAATGTAAATGATCCCGCCGGGGGCGGGAATCATTTAAATTAGGCGTGCTCCCGCGCCGAGCGAACAGCGCATGCTCCGTCGGGAAACTTTCCCGACGTGCATTGCGGCAAATGACGTCGCAAGGACGTCATTTGCTTCTAAGTGAACGTGAATGGCGTCCAGCGCCATTCACGGTTCACTTACGTAAACGACGTAAAATTTGAACGTCGCGAGCGGGAAGCGCAGCTATACTTTAGCATTGGTTGCGCCTGCTATTAGCAGGAGCAGCCTTATGCTAAAGTCGCCGTACGGAAACTCCGTACCTTGCGTGGGCAGGGCCCGCGCAACTTTTGTGAATCGGTGGTAGTATGCAACGCAACGCGGCCAACGCAAGAATGCAGCCTGGGATGTGAAGGCATAAAGAGGCTTATGTCTGTCACATTCTAGGCTGCAGTCGGTGTAACGAGGTTCCTGAATCAGGAGCACTCGTTACACCGGAGCAAGTAAGCCCTTGCGCCGCGCAACCTATGGTTGCGCGGGCGCAAGTGCTTCTTGAATCTGGGCCATTGTATGGATCTATATATATATATTGAAAAGTGTTTGCATCTTTTAACAGGTCGGCTCTCCTGAGTGGCTCGTGCAGGTGCAGTTGTGAGTGAGCGCGCGCCAGCTACAGCGCGCTCTCGCTTCCGCTGCGGGAGCAAGCCCATGGGTCGGGCGGACTCAATGTCTGCCGGCGACCCAGGATCGCCTAGTAAAGAGGCAGAATGGGGATCTGCCGGTGTAAACAAGCGGATCACCGTTCTGACATGTCAGAGATATTTGGTTCCCAGTGATCGAAAACAGTGATCTCTGTCATGTTCCAGTGAGCTCACCCCCCTGAGTGAGTGAGAGAGTAACTTGTATAGCGCTAACAAATGTGAACCAAATCGCCTCAAGGCGCTACAGTTGGAACACACCCAGGGAAAACAGTTACCTCTTGATCTCCCCCTACTGTTAACACCTTCCTTGACAGTGTCATTTTTACATTGAGCACTGCATTTTTATAGCACTGATTAATGTAATAATGTCACTGGTCCCCAAAAAGTGTCATTTGGGGTCAGATAAGTTTGCCGCAATGTCGCAGTCCCCAAATATATCCCATAATTTGTAAACACGATACGTTTTACACAAACCAATCAATATATGCCTATTGCATTTTTTTTCTACCAAAAATATGTAGAAGAATATATATTGGCTTAAACTGATGAATACGTGTTTATTTTATATATCTATATATATATATATATATATATATATATATATATATATGTATCATAGCAAAAAGTAAAAAAAAAATGTTTTCAAAATTGAAGAGGTGACCAGATACCACCAAGAAAACATTCTATTTGTTGGGAAAAAAAGGATGACAATTTTGTTTGGGTACAGCATTGCACGTCTGTGCAATTGCCAGTTAAATCAATGTAGTGCCTTATCGCAAAAAAATTCATTGGGCCAGATCCACAGAGCAAGTATGCCGGCATATCTACTGATACGCCGGCGTACTTTCAAATTTCCCGCGTCGTATCGTTGTTTTGAATCCTCAAAACAAGATACGACGACTTCTGGGTTAGATCCGGCAGGTGTACGCCTTCGTACGCCTTCGGATCTAAGATGCAATACTTCGGCGTCCGCTGGGTGGCGTTTTCCGCGTCGGGTATGCAAATTAGCGATTTACAACGATCCACGGCCCTCGCATTTTCTAACGTCGTCTGTAGTCGGCTTTTTCCAGCGTATAGTTAAAGCTGGTATTTTTCGGCGTATACATAGACTTGCCATGTTAAGTATGGCCGTCGTTCCTGCGTCTAAATTTTTAATTTTTTTATTTTTTGCGTAAGTCGTCCGTGAATAGGGATGGACGTAACTCACGTCTAAGTTAAAAAAATGACGTCCTAGCGACGTCATTTAGCGCAATGCACGGCGGGAAATTTCAGGACGACGCATGCGCAGTTCATTCTGCGCGGGGACGCGCTTCATTTAAATGAAACTCGCCCCCAACCCGCCCAATTTTAAATCCGCCGCCAGAAATACACTACGCCACCGTAACTTACGGCGCGAACTCGCTGAGGATTCGAATATACCCAGGTAAGGTTCGGCGGCGTAGTGTATCTCTGATACGCTGCGCCAATCTAAATGTATGTGGATCTGGCCCATTGTCATTAAAAGGGGGCAAATCCTTCCAGTCCTTAAAGGGGTTGTAAAGGAATTTTTTTTTCCTAAATAGCTTCCTTTACCTTAGTGCAGTCCTCCTTCACTTACCTCATCTTTTGATTTTGCTTTTAAATGTCCTTATTTCTTCAGAGAAATCCTCACTTTCTGTTCTTTTGTCTGTAACTCCACACAGTAATGCAAAGTTTTCTCCCTGGTGTGGAGAAAGCCTCTTGAGGGGGCGAGCAGGAGGGTCAGAGCGCCCACTAATACACAGCTCCTTTCTCCATCTGCAAAGTAGAGAGTGTCCTGACCCTCCTGCTCGCACCCTCAAGAGGCTTTCTCCACAAAAAAAAAATATTTAAGTGGTTAAGTTAGCATTCACAATATAATCAATGCGGTCTGTATTATTCTGTTTTAATAAAGAAAAGTAAAACTTATCTCCCCTTCAACTGGAAGATACTTATAGATTCTAGTAGTCTTTCCCATGTTGACTTTTAGTTGATAAATTCTCACAGAGACCTTCAGCTTGAGAAGAATGACCACCCCCGCAAAAAGATAATGGGCCGCATCTCATATGCGCTACGCTGCCATAACTAAGTCAGGCGAGTACCGTATACAGAAACAATTTGCGTCCTTAGTTACGGAGGCGTATCGTATATGGGCCGGCTTAAGCCTGCGTAATTCAAAGTAGGTTGGCAGTGGGCGTGTTTTATTAAACTGATACGTGACCCCCATGCAAATGAGGAGCCGAACGAACGGCGCATTCACGCGCATGCTCACAGTCACGTCGCAAATACTCCCCAAGATACATCGGCTCAATGCTTAGTCGACGTGAACGTAACTTACGCCCAGCCCCATTCATGTTCGACTTACACAAATGACGTAAAATACGACGCTGTTCCGACGCTTCTGACGTCCATACCTTAACATGAATTACCCCTGCTTTATAAGGGGTAAAGTTACGCCGGACCGACACCTTACGTAAACGGCATAGCTAAATCCGACGGGCGCAAGTACGTTTCTGAATCGGCGTATCTACCTAATTTGCATATTCGACGCGGAAATATACGGAAGCGCCCCTAGCGGCAAGCGGAAATATGCACCCAAGATACGACGGCGTAAGAGACTTACGTCAGTCGTATCTTGGAGAAAAACAAACACAAATGCCTTTCTGAATAGGCATAAAGATGCGACGGCGCACATTTTAAATTACGGCGGCGTATCTGGAGATACGTCGCCATAAATCGTTTCTGAATCCGGCCCGATGTCTCTTCAACAATGCACATTTGTGAGGCCTGACCAGTTTCTCTTTGCTTCCAGGTGTTGTGTGAATACCAGAAACCCCATTGTTCTGAGATAAAACAATCATTGTCTTTATTTGACTTGTCCATAACATGTTTGCAGACCAAATTAAGTAATTTTCTGTTTCTTGGGAAAGTTAAACTTAGGCCGCGTACACACGATCGTTTAGACCGTTGAGAACGGTCTGATGGACCGTTTTCATCGGTCCAAACCGATCGTGTGTGGGCACCATCGGTTATTTATCCATCGGTTAAAAAAAAGCCAACTTTTTTTAAATTTATGCGTGCTCAGAATCAAGTCAACGCAAGCTTGGAAGCATTGAACTTTATTTTTTTCAGCACGTCGTTGTGTTTTACGTCACCGCGTTCTGAAACGATCATTATTTTACTTCCAATAATTTTTATTGTTATTAATAACTGCATAATACAGCCGATCATACAGACAGACATTCGTGAGAAAACACTTCTCATCATTGAACCATAAGTTGTAAGTCATACAAGTGCACAACAAGGTATAACATTTTTCAGACATATCAATTTTCTTTTTAAATATAGCCGTCTTGTTAACAATATTGAACGGTGTCTAACATTTGGGTCACATATAGTCTGTTGACATGTAGGTGAAACTTACACCATTTGCGTACTTATGAGCCTGGTCTCAACCGAACTGGAGCCCGTCAAAACGAGACGGTTCCAAGCTCACGTTGTACCCCCCTCACCGTCAGCGCCCCCATCGGGAACCAAACTGCGTCGACAGCTGGGGGGCATCGCCTATCCATTCTAGTCTGGTGACCGCCAGTAGTGTGTCCCAATAATCAGTAGATATCTATATCTGCGGAATCAGTTATGTATCTAACTGTTGTGTACGTATGTAGAGTATGCAGAAGATGTTATTTTAAGTAGTATAGGGAAGAGGAAAAGGAGAAAAAGTAGAGGATATGAGGAGTGAGGAGGGGGAAGTGAGGAAGGGGAGGAAAAAGAAAGGAAAAGAAAACAAAGGAAAGAAGGAGAGAGGAGCCTATAAAGCTTAGGAAAGTTAGAGAGACTGGATATGTTTCTTGATGTATATTTGAGAGATGGTAAGGTATTAAATATAAAAGGGAGAAAATTCCATTAGATCTAAAATCTATTTTCGTTGGCATCGTACCAATCAACCCAGGGTTTCCAGATCTGGTCCCCTACCCTAGAGCTTCGTTGAGACTTCTCAAACAATATTTCGTGGCTAATGTGGAGGTTGGTGGATCTAACTACTCCCCTCAAAGTAGGGGTCTTGGTACTCTTCCACTTTCTGGTTATTTCAAGTCTGGCGCTCAGGAGGATATGTGTAACTATTAGCCTGTAGGGCATAGGGAATTGGTCTATTCCTAGGGACAGGATAGCTAAGTCACTTTTGAAGGGACATGCGTGATTCGTGATTGAACTAATAAGGGCGAACACTTCATTCCAATATTTCCTCAACCTAGGACACTCTCCTAATATATGTAGTAGTGATCCCCTATGGCCACATAGTCGCCAGCACGCAGGGGAAGACTGAGTATAGAAGCTTGCCAATCGTGAGGGGGTTAAATACCATCGTAGTAAGATCTTCTGGTATAATTCCCAGAGGTTGGCGCATTTAGTGGCTCTGTACACCGAGGTGATTGCACTTTTCCATTGGGGTATGTCATATTTGTCTCTGAGGTCCCATTCCCAAGATCTCATAGAGGGTGTTTTAGTCAACAGGGTCTTTTGCCCTAATATGTTGTAAAATAGGGATATTCCTTTTATAGAGGTAGTTATGTTAGTGAGGTATAGGAATACTCTCCATGGGACTACAGCTGATAGTTCTGGAGTGTTTTCTAGAAGGTGTGTTATTCTCATAGTCGTGTATTGGTCCTTAGTAGGTAGGCCATATTCTATTTGTAGTGCCCTGAACGTCTTGGTTGCCGGTCCAATTTGGATATCTGCAATAGTTTGGATACCTCTGTCCCCCCAGTGTTTGATGTTGAGATCAGGGATTAACAATTGCAGGCCTGTTATAGGGAATGGAATGGTTCGGGGGTTAGGGTCGGTTACAGGTTCCCCCATAAGTCTCCCCCATGCTTTAAGAGCTGCTTTTATAGTTGGAGAGACGAGTGGGGGAACCTTTGCCATATGTGGGCTAGCTAGCAGCAGATTAGATATGTTAAGGTTTGGGCTCTGTGAGATTTCTAGTGGTAACCACCTCGATCGGCTTCCGCTCCGAAACCAAGATCTCAGCTGTGCCAATATTGCAGCCCAATAGTAGTCCTTGAGGTGTACGTGTCCCACCCCTCCTGCCGATTTAGCTTTGACCAACTTGTAGAAGGCGCATCTGGCCTTCTTTCCCTGCCACAGATACCTATTTATCTGAGATTGAGCAGAAGAGAAAAAACTATCGGGGACTAATATGGGTAAGTTTCTAAACAGGTAAAGAAATTGCGGTAGGAGTATCATCTTAAATGCCGCTAGGCGCCCTGTCCAAGAGGATTCAGTCCAAGAAAGCTCCTTGAGTTTAGAGGGTAGAGACAGTAAGAAAGAGTGGTAGTTGGCTTCCGCTAGGTGATCTGTGTCATCTGTCAATGTAATACCTAGGTATTTGATACCCTTGGTGTTCCAAGTGTACGGGTAATGTTGCTTAATCTTGGTGGACAATCCCTCACTTAGACCCAATCCTAAAATATACGATTTGTTTTCGTTAATTTTATAGTATGAAACCTTGTTAAAGAGGCCCAGTAAATCTTGCGTTGCTGCTAACGATGTTTCTACATTTGTCATAATCATTATTACATCATCTGCAAAAAGACTGATTGAATGTTGCTCCTTGTTGACTTCAAACCCAGTTATTTCTGGATGAGATCTTACCGATATGGCCAGTGGTTCCATTAATAAATTAAAAATCAATGGAGACAGGGGGCATCCCTGTCTCGTACCATTGGTTATAATGAATGGCGCCGACAATATACCTGACATGTACACCTTGGCCGATGGTTTAGAATATAAGGCCTGTATTGCTGTAAGAATGTTACCACTGAACCCGAATGACTCCAGAGTCCTAGATAGGTACAACCAATGAATTCTATCAAAGGCCTTCTCCGCGTCCAAAGATAGGAGCAGAGAAGGCCTTTGCTGCACCTTTGCCATGTGGATTATATTGACCATTCGTCTCGTGGCGTCAGACGTTTGCCTATTTTTTGTAAAGCCCGATTGATCGGGGTGGATCAACTCGGGCATAATGTCCACTAATCGAGTGGCAAGTAGCTTGGCGTAAATTTTGAGATCTATATTGAGAAGCGAAATTGGCCTAAAGTTTGCTGGCGAAGTGGGATCCTTACCTGGTTTTGGCAAGGCTACTATGAGGGCTTCTAACATTTCGGGAGGAAAAGAGGCAGAGGCAGCCGCCGACTGGAACATCTGTGCTAAGCATGGTGTCAATAGAGATTTGAATTCCTTGTAGTAGTCGCTGCTAAAGCCGTCCGGGCCAGGTGATTTGTTAATGGGAAGTGAGTCGATAGTTTTAGAAATTTCGCTGTCGGTGAAGGGGAGATTAAGAAAATCAAGCTGGTCTTTGGATAGCTGGGGGATGTTTATGTTCCCTAGAAATTGGTCTATAATCTCAGGTGTTGGCTGAAAGGTGGATGAATCATCTTTAAGGTTATACAGTTTCCCATAATAGCAGCTAAAGGCGTCGGCAATTTTTTGGGGATGGGTCACCTTTTGATTTGAATCTGGATGAATAATAAATGGGACCTTTGTTTTGTACCTGTGTCCTTTAAGGGCTCTAGATAACAACTTGCCAGCCTTATTACTCGAAGCATAGTAGGTCATCTTCAAGCGTTTTGAAGTTCGTTCAAAATTTTCCAATAGGTGAAGTCTAAGGTTATACCTAAGTTTGGCAAGTTGGTCAGATATTATGCTAGTTGGGTTCTGTTTATTCTTGGCGTCTAATTCTGAGATTTGATTTGTCAGTTCCATTAAACGTTTCTGCCTCTGTCTCTTATGCCTAGCCCCTATTTGGATGAATATGCCTCTCATGAATGCCTTGTGGGCATTCCAAACTGTGAAAGGGCTTTGCACAGTACCTAGATTGGTCTCAAGAAATTCTTTTAAGTGGGTCCGTAGGCGGGCTCTAGTCTCCCCGTCTTGCAGCAGGAAGGTGTTGAGTCGCCAAACCGGAGCACGGCTACAGGCAGCAGAGTCCGCAAGCGATAGTACTACAGATGCATGGTCACTCCAGGATATATCATTAATTTTAACTGACTGAACCTGAAATAAGACCCTCTGCTCGACTAAAAATAAGTCAATTCTCGTATAGACACAGTGTGGGGTAGAAAAAAACGTAAAGTCTCTTTCATTGTCGTGCAGGCAGCGCCAAGCGTCATAGAGATTGTTTTTGGTGATTGATAGCGATAGTGCTGGAAGGTGGCGTGTGGAAGAAGTAGTAGAGTCCATATTCGGATCCGGAACCATGTTAAAGTCCCCGCATAGGATGAGCAGCCCTCGATGGACTTTTTGGATTGTCCTCATCAGTTTGTTGAAGAAATGCACCTGGCGTTTGTTGGGTGAGTAAACGTTGACTAGGGTGTAAGTTGTAGAGTCTATTTCACATATCAAAATCAAAAATCTTCCCATGGGATCTCTGATGATGTCATGTAGCTTGAAAGCAATAGTATCCCTGATGGCTACCATCACCCCCTTGGTTTTCGAGTCTGCATTGGCCATAAACACATGTGGGAAGCTCCGGTGGGAGCATTTTGGAGGAGCTTTTGCACAAAAGTGCGTTTCCTGGGCACAAATAATGTCGCAGTGGTGTGTAAGGCCTTCATTCCAGAGGGACTTCCGTTTAACTGGGTGGTTAAGCCCTTTAGTGTTCATGGATAGTATATTAAGTGGCATGGTGGTCAGGGGGGGTAAGTGCTACGATACTGCATAGAATAATAGTATTCGGTCTTGTGGCGGTCGGCATTATCGCACCTGGGCGGGTGATGTGGTTGTAGTTCAATGGATGGAATGGTAACAAGGGGGTACTCACATGGTCTGCTGTGTTGAGTAGGATTGGTTGGCAGTAGATCCTGGGATCACGTTCTGTAGCGACCCCTACCAATATTCCATGAAGCTCCGTTTGGCATCCAGTGTAGAAGAGGGAAGGAGATCTAGGCAGTGATTCAAAAGGTTTTGAAAAAAAAGAGAGAAAACAGAAAAAACAAAACTTTGTTAACCATAACATTGGTGCTGCAATCCTGGTTGCAGCCACACAAAAGCATAGTTCCTTTCCGCAGCAGATTGCTGCAACTTGCAATTCGCAACGGGGGGGAAAAGTTCAGGACAAACTGAGTCGGTTCCGGGTGTAGGGAACCTAGGTGTAGTTAGGGCCCATAGACCAAATCAAATGTGCGACTTGGCATTCCTGGCTGTAACCTGCCTCCATTCAGGTTCCACTCGGCGGGGGCTACGGTCTAGGGGAGAGCCTTCAGCAGTGTCAGGTAGAATGCCCCAGTCTCTGAGCAGATCCAGGCCTTTTTCTAAGGATGTAATTACAAAGGTGCGGTTGTCTTTGGTAATAGAGAGCTTAGTTGGGTATCCCCAGCGGTATATGATCTTATGGTTGCGGAGCACTTTGGTGACTGTGTTCAGGTTCCGCCGTTTCATAAGTGTGTATTGGGATAAGTCTGCATAAAATTGCAAATCCTGGTACTGCTGGGGGATAGAATCGTGTCGTCTCATCACTTGCATAAGTTGTTCCTTAATATGGAAAAAATGCAGTCTTAAAAGTACATCTCTGGGGACTAGCTCAGGGAGATGGGAAGGTTTTGGCAGACGATGGATTCTGTCAATAGTTACATCCAAATCCACCAGTTCCGGCATAAGAGCCTTGAACATGGTGGAGGTGTATTTACATAGATCAGTCTGTAGTACCGATTCTGGTATACCCCTAATCTTCAGGTTGTTCCTCCTGGATCTGTCCTCTAAATCCGCTAATTTCGCTTTAATCCAGTCAGAGTCTGCATCCTTGCTTTCATTCGCATCCACTAAGTCATTTATTGTTGTGGCATACTCCTCCATCTTTGTCTCTATGTGATCCACCCTCCTGCCCATTTCTTGTATGTCTTTACCCATGCGGTGCATGCAAGACGCCATATCTGACTGTAAAGTGCTCCTTAACGATATTAGCATGTCCTTCAGGACAGTATCGATGACAGGCTGGTTCTGCGTGGGGAAGGAGACTATGGAATCGGGTAGATCCCTCGTGTCCTCCCCAGAGTCTGAGGCCTGGCTCCCATCCAGGCTTGCGGCCTTTCCGTATCCCCCATCATCTAGCCTGGGTTTAGATTTAGCTGGGCTGCGGGTGGTCGGGGTTGAGGGAGTAGAGGGTGCTACATCTGGGGATAGTAGTATTTGATTTCGGGTACCTGCTTTAGATGTTTTCCTCTGTGAGGATGTGTGTGCAGGCGAGCAGGCCCCGGCGCCATCTTGGATTCCGGCTCTTCCATGCGGAACGAAGAAGTCCGTTAGCCGTTGCGGTCTCCGGACCGTGTGTCGCTTCCCCGTCATGGTTGCTAGTCACCCGGGCAGGCTCTCCAGGCAGGTGTGAGAGGAATTGGGGTCTCTCTTGGGCTGCTATGTGCCGCTTATGGTCCCGATGTTCCGGAGCTCCGGTCTCACGCGTCCATCCGGCTTGCGAGTCAAGCCACGCCCCCACGATCATTATTTTAACCGATGGTGTGTAGGCACGACTGACCATTAGTCAGCTTCATCGGTTAACCGATGAAAGCGGTCCATCAGACCGTTTTTATCGGATGGACCGATCGTGTGTACAGGGCTTTAGTTTGACACTGTCCTTCAACCAGTTTGAAATCTGGTCTCATAGATAGAAATGATAAAATATAATTTTTTTGTCTTTGTCAGTCCTTGAATGTGAGGGCTGCATTCGTTTTCTTGTTTTTTTCTTATTTTTTTCACCTCAATATCATATGAACCACACACTACTTTTCCTAGGGCAGCTACCCTCACTCACTTCACTGCATCTATGGAGGCACCTGGATGACATGGCTGTCATCAATACTGTAAGTTAAACATTTCTTTCTTTCTTAAAGTGATTGTAAAGGTTCAGTTTTTTTTAACATTTTGCACAGAGTGGCCACAAACATCCTCTTTTGGGGTCCCACTGCGGCTTTTGCGGCTCCACCCCACATTAGATAACCCCCTCTGGGAAGCTCTCTCCCGAGGGGGTTACCTTGGGGGCACCCTCCTGTGTCATACACTCATATATGCAGAGTGTATGACTCAGTCCCCCCCCCCCCAGCGCCCGCATCATTGGATTTTATTGACAGCAGCAGGAGCCAATGGCTGCGCTGCTATTAATCTATCCAATCAACGCCGAGACTCTGTGGAGAAGAGGATGCTGGGGACGCGCCGAGCAGATGCGGGGTGTTTTTTTCACCCTAATGCATAGGATGCATTAGGGTGAAAAAACACGAACCTTTACAATCCGCTTAATCTCCTTTCCATGAGGCTGGGATGATTAGGAGTTTACAGAAAGAAAATAAGGTTGTGCTTTCAGATAAGCACAAATAATGAACAATGACTCTGCATTTCTGGCATGATCAACAGGTATTTTTTGTACTTGCTAAAAACATTTTTCTGTTGCAATATATTACATTTTTGTTCTTGGGTTTAGATATCCTTTAAGACTAGTTTATGGAGTGCACGTGTGCACGTGCCTTCTAGACTAAAAAGATTTACCAAATCATAAAGACACCTGCAAGTACCTTTTAGTGCCCTCTCTTTGGCTACTCAAGGGGGAAGTGATGAAGATGAAAGCTAATATTCTGTCAAGGGCCCCATGTAGCCTTAATCCATCCACGCATGTGACTTATAAAGAATAACACATCTACCGTGGCAGATTAAAATGATATTTGCAGCAATCAAGATTTTGTCCCCAGAAGAAAAGAGACATTATGCTGTTACTGAAGAAATACTGGGTACATTAACTCATATAATGGTTAGGAATGGGACACTTCATCATGCATAGACAATTTGAAATATATTATTACTTTACAGCTGCTTCTCACGCTTGATTAATTATTAAATAACAGAACATAGAGAGAACAATTTAAAGAATAACTCCAGGCACATTTAAAAACACTGTTTAGTGTACTTGTTTTTATCTAAAGTTATGGAATATTTTTCAGCTCATCTATAGTGATTCCTAAAATATATATTGAAATATATATTGAGTTGAAAGGTGGAAGAGGCACTTAGGTGAAATCAAAGAAGGGGAGAAAGTTTGTGGTAGACATCTCCATTGGGAATCATTAAAGCACGATAAGGGTCCAAATTTACAATCATATATTCATTTCCACATTGAATTAAAATTATTTCTAGCCTAACCTGAATTATCTTTAAAAGTGGTTCTAAAGCCTTTTTACCCTGAAAAAAAAAATATTGTTTAGGAAGCAGTATCATCCCCTCAACCCCCATATACTTACCTGAGCATTCATTTGATCCAGTAATGTGCCCATCTGTAGCAGCTCTCTCCTCTCTCGCCACTATCACAGACTTTGCAGAGGCAATGGGAACCATTGACTCCCACTGCTGTCAGCGGGGGATACAGCCAAGGTGTGTTACCTTGTCTTTGGATGGATAAAATTGAGCCTACATATTTGCCCCATAGCATTTTGAAACTCAAAGGGAGAAATAATGGACTTTATAGGTACATGGATATGTAAAATTTTAACAATGTATTGCTCTACATTAAAACTATTGTATAGAAAGTACAATCATAAAAATAGAAACAATTATTAAAAATACTTCTTGGACAGACTGTGGATTCCCCAGAGCATAGAGTATCAAATACAGTATGTAAAGTGTTTGTTGCAATTGTATACATGAACATATACCAATCCTCAAGATACTGGGGTGCCACTTGTCCTCATGTATTTCAGCTCTACTTGTTTTGTGACCTATTATCGCTTCTTTAGGAGCTTAGGTAAATCTATTTCAAATTAAAAAAATACATTAATTCAATTTCATTAAAGCAAACTTAATACCTGTACATATACTGTATATAGATATACTGTATCCACTGTGTAGCCCAGTGAAGATATGCCTCCTCTTTTTTTATTTTATTTTTTTATTTAAAATGTTACAGGAATGTTTTATAAAATAGGACTTTGTTAATCCCTGGGGGTTTAGTAGCCTCCAGTCTTTCAATCCAGAGAATCTCCTTCTGGAGGATACGTTTATCCCAATCCCCACCACATGGGTCCTCTGGTATCACCTCCGGTATAATATACTGAAAAAGGTGTTGAATTTGTGGTAGAGGCCCAGGTGGCGGCTGACTGGGATGATCATTTTAACATTCTGGGAGTAGTATACATGATCATATATCCTTTGTCTAAATTTGCATATTGTTTTGCCAATATAATACGCTCTGCATTTGCAGGACATTGTGTATATGACTCCCTGTGTTTCGCAACTGCCTTAAAAAGGAGATGTAAAGGTTTACTCATTGGGTAGGGTAATTTGTTTACCTATTGATGTTGTCTTACGAAATATGATTTCTGGGGTTCCCTTAACATATCTTTTGAAGGAAATGCCAATGTTTCTGCAGATGATTCCATAGGTCTTGGTGCCGGGCAGAATATTTAGTAATACATTTGGTAGTCTGTTGTTCTGTTTGGGAAGCTTGGGTGGGATATAATAGTGCAGTTCTGTTTTTATTGAGTGCCTTATTGTACACCTTCTGCAGCAGGGTTTTTTTCTACCCTTGCTGTAGTAGGCGTTGTCACAGCTTTGCTGCTTGAGTCTTGAAGTCCAGTTTATATGTACAATTCCATTGAAGATGAATGTATTACGCATAAGGGATGCATTTGACAAGTGATCCCAGATGTTCACTCTTTGGGTTATAACTTGGTGGCTATGCAGTTAGGTGTGTCTTTGTAAATTCGGAGTTCCAAAAATGATATGGATTACTTGTGCCTATTCATCGTGAATTTCCAATTGTAGTTATTATTGTTCAGATGAAGTCCCGAAGTAGCATAACTGAGCCAGTCCAAACTACAAGTATATCATCGATATACCTGAACCAGCCCATGGCATTGTCCAGGTATGATTGATTGATTAATTGATTTAATAGATTTATAATGCGCCAAATACTAGCCTCTCAGGGCAGTGTCTAAGCGCAAGAACCATAACTGAAGATAAATAAATCAAAACGGGGAGTGAAGAAAATAGAAAGAAAGAAAAGAAAAGAGTAAGAAAGACTAAGAAACAGATCAGCGGAAAACACCAGAGAGAACTAACATAGCTCGGCATACTTTTTCTCAAAAAGCCAGATTTTTAGCTTTTTACGGAAGGCCATAATAGAAGGGAGTGACTGAATGAAAGCAGGGAGACTGTTCCATAGAGCCGTGGCTCTCACAGAGAAGCCCTTGCCTCCAAAAGTAAGCAAGCGGGCAGATGGACAAGACCATCTGTTAATGATCTGAGTGCTCATGCCGGAGCATATGGTGTTATCAAGGAATTCAGATATTGCGGGCCCATCCCATGATAAGCACGATAGGCAAGACAAAGAGCCTTAAACTCAATGCGATCAGCCACAGTGAGCCAGTGCAGTGATCGCAGGGTAGTGGTAATTTGCTCCCGCCTGTTTAGGCCAGTGATTAGTCTGGCAGCCTGGTTCTGTATGAGCTGAATTTTCTTCAGCCACTTTAAAGGCATGCCCAGATACACAATGTTGTTGAAGTCAATCCGTGAGTTGACAAGAGATTGAACCAAAACTTTCCGTGGTTCTGGGAGAACAGATTTTTACCTTTCTCAGACACCTGATGTAATACAGTGCGTTGCGGATACATTGATTGAGTTGGGGTATCCAATTCAAATTACAGTCAAAAATTGTCCCCAGGACACGGACTTGATTCAACGGAACAGGACACAACCCAAGGCTCGTGGGCCAATTCCCCAGAAAGACATCTGGATCAATACGTCCGGAAATATGAATTTCTGTCTTTTTAGCATTTACACTGAGGGAATTGTGATCAATCCACTGTTTTATGTCTAATAGACAGGAAGCCAAGTAGAGAAAATATCATGCTCCCACCCCCCCAGGTACAAGCTGGCGTATAACGGGGCACAGCATGTGCCCATTACAATGCCCTGTACCTGGAGGTAGTTGGAGTCCATGAATGTAAATCAATTGTGTTTGAGGAAAAAGAATAATAATTTCAACAAAAAGGCTATTTCCATAAGAAAGGTCATAACAACCCTGATGCCCTGGTTGTGGGGAATACTCGAATAAAGGGCCTTCACATCAATAGTCACAAGCAGGGCAACCGGGGAAGGAGAGACAAACCATCTAATTGTTTGTTTTCAATATCCCTTTATTCGTTTTTTCCAAAGTTTACAAAATTCACATCATCCAATAAAATCATATACATACTCAATATTTATCAACATTTGTATTTTATCTGAGAAATTTATTAGAGAGACATACTTTATTTCTTAGGGATCTATATCCTTCTTTGTTTGAAGAGGTCCAGGGTGTCCTTGACATAGAATGGGAGTCTAATGACATGGGGCATCAGGAAAAAGTCCACCGGTCTGCTTGCATTTTCTGTAAGTGATTTTATTTATTGTGTGTTGCTGTTGTTTTTTTTATGTATGTCAAAGTTATTATGCTTTCAATTTACTTTGAGGTTGGTGACACAATATAGGGTATTTTCTTTGTTGTTTCACATGGTGGCCTGCAGAAGGAACCACAGAGAACAGCAGGAGACCAAGAGATTGCCAATCCTGTAGTTGTCAGTTTCTCAAGAAGACTTTGTAGGACCATCTCTCTTTAATGAAGTGTCAATCAGCATTCAGAAAGAACTATCTTCTTTACAGGGAAACTTACTTGAAGCTTTAGTTTACTTTAAAAACATCCCTACAGCTTTAGTCGCATAATTTACCTTTAATGAAGGATGTCACACATTGTGCAGACAGCTGGATCCCAAAGAAACTTACACTTCAGAGATGTTCCATTAGTATAGATGGTCCAATGGGGGCACATTTCCTCTTCCCTCCTCAACTGAGAAAAGTTAATTCATTAAATGCACTGCTCATAACATGATCTGTGAATGTAGGAGAGTCTGATCAGTCACAGAATTCTCTCCCCCATCCATAGATTGTGTTACAAGCAGTGTAACTGATGAAAGAGCTCTTCTTAATGGAGGAGGAGGAGGAAGGAAGGGGGCCTGTCCCCGGTTGACCATCTATACTGCTGTTCTGCCTTAAGATCCAAAGTTCTTAACCATTGCATTGCTGGAAGTTCATGGACACAAAGAGGACAAGACATCCCTGCATGGAAGATTTTTTCAGGATCCAGCTTCATGCACAACACGGGACATACTTTGCTAAAGGTAGGTAACGTGACAAAAGCTGTAGGTATTTGTTTTTCTAAACATCAGCTTTAAAGTTAAGGTTTAGTGATAGAATTGCTTTATTGAATCCTGGTTAAAATAGAAGTGTAGATTTAAAAAATAAATAAACATTCTTACTCACTTAGGTTTATGAAGCATTGATCCATTGCTGAATATGTCCCCATGCCTCCTCTACAGCAAGAATTTAGCAATAAAAGACTGCTGATCCATCAGTTCTTGAGTCTGCTCTGAGCACGGACTGGTAACTGTCACTCACTGCAGCAATGGGCTGTGGAGGGGACGGGAGCAGCTGGCTCAGTCTCCCAGCAACTTGCTGAGAGGCTAAGCTAGCACTGGTTAGTCATGTGGACGTATCCTGTCATTACTGTCAGGATACATGCAAAGCCTGGACCAGCTCTGTGATGTCAGCCAATAGCAGACTGTAGCCCGCTGTTGGCTGAATCTAGGTCACAGGAGAGTAGAACAAGTGCACTCCTGTGACTCACAGAAAAAGTATGGCCAAAAGAGCTTTGGCCATATTTCTCTGTAAATGACAAACCATTTAGCATCCTGGATAGTGCATACAGTACACCTATTTTTTTAAAAACATGGAACCCATGGACACAATACAATTTAGTAGAAGTTGGCCCTACATAGATCATTATTCGGACACTTCAGCAGGGAGTTGTCGAATTTCAATCCATGTGTGTGGCCACTGTATTTGAACAGAAATCAAGTCTACTGATTAATGTCTGTTAGTATCTTCTCGATCATCACTGTAGGCTGCAGCATTGATCTGTGCATTCTGAAGACAGGGGAGTCTCCCTGCTATCACAATACAATGTCACACCTGGGGGATTCCTGCATCCACATTGAGTGTGTGGATGGGGGAATCGGGGCAGTTGTTTTTGTTCAACCTGCTGGTTGGCAGGCTTAAGAAGATCTGATGTGGTGTATGCCTATGTTCTACTTCATTGATACAGATTAGTGCTTAGGGCTAGTGAGTTCTATATGAGCATAAAATAATGTGACAGCTGATTTTGGATTGGCATAAGGTCATATACAAGAAGAAATAACCTGGTTATCTGATCTTCATTTACAGAACTATCTGTTTCTTGTTAAAGATTGAAACCTTTTATCAAAGTTTTAATAAAAACAATGAGATTCAAAATGTAATTAGAGACTGTAAAACATATTGACACTTTCCACATATCATGCAGTCATATAAAACAGATCATACAGTATATGTAGACTTTTTGCATTACTTTACCTATATTTTTCAGATAAAACTGTGTTGATTTCTTTTGGGCAATAACCTAGTTCTTCTCTAGTCTGCAAGTGAACTGAGAGCAAGTACCTAAAGCTGAATCTAAATGTGATGTATATTACATATACTATTTTTTTTTCCAAGTTAAAAGTGTAAAGTACATTTTCTTTCATTAATATTACAGCCAAGTTCTTTGATGCTGATCAGTATTCTCTCTATAAGCTCTTTTCATGAAAATGGATGAGGATCGGAATCAATGATTGATCATTTACCAATAAAATGCTTCTGCCATGTATTTGTGCAAGATTGAATAGATTTGTTTTAAATGTATGTGTGGTTTAGATTGTCGATGTACATGCTAATTTTACCTCTGAGAATGTTTTCAGGCAAAAAAAAAAAAAAACACAGCAAAACATAAAATCATGTTTACCAATGTTAAATGTTTTTTGTGTAAATCCAGTCACTAAAATTGTATATAGGTTTCAACTTGTTAATGTAAATTTAAAAAGTGTAAATTTAAAAAGTAGCTTTCAATATTTTTATTTAATGTATTTTCTACCTTAATGCAGAGAATGTATAGGGTTAAAAACCTTAAGGCTTTAGAACTGCTTTAAAGCTAAACTCCAGCTTTTGTTACACTTTACAAACTATGTCCCTCACTAACATGTGAGGCCAATGGATGTGCTGTATAACTGCATGTAATTGAGGCTACATACAGCATACAACACTGTGCTCTGGGTTCAAGCCAAGACCTTCTCGTCTCATACCCAGAACACAAAAGTGTCTGTCTTAGCAGCATTCAGCCATTTATAGAAATCAATGTATTCTAGCAATGAACACCAAGGGGCAGATCCACAAAGATCTGCCCCGGCGCAGCGTATCTGAGATACGCTACGCCGCCGTAACTTACTTTTGTTTGCTTCGAATCCAGAAAGAATTTGCGCCGTAAATTACGGCGGCGTAGTCTATCTCTCGCGGCGTAATGGCACGTAATTCAAATCGGCGAGTAGGGGGCGTGTTTCATTTAAATTAAGTGCGTCCTCGCGCCAAACGAACTGTGCATGCGCCGTCCCTAAATTTCCCGCTGTGCATTGCGCTAAATGACGTCGCAAGGACGTCATTGTTTTGACGTGGACGTAAATTACGTCCATCCCGATTCACGGACGACTTACGCAAAAAATTTTTTTTTTTTAATTATACGCGGGAACAACGGCCATACTGAACATTGCGTACGCCACCAAATATCAGCTTTAACTATACGCCGGAAAAAGCCGACTAGAGACGATGTAAAAGAATGCGACGGCCGCTCGTACATTGGTGGATCGTCGGAAATAGCTAATTTGCATACTCGACGCGGATTACGACGGGAACGCCACCCAGCGGACGCCGAAGAATTGCATCTTAGATCCGAAGGCGTACGAAGACATATGCCTGTCGGATCTAACCCAGATGCCGTCGTATCTTGTTTTGAGGATTCAAAACAAAGATACGACGCGGGAAATTTCAAAGTACGCCAGCGTATCAGTAGTACTCTCTTTGTGGATCTGCCCCAAAGATTCTTATGATTGGGAGAGTCAGGCCCTGTACACACGATCAGTCCAAACCGATGAAAACGGACTGAAGTTCAGTTTCATCGGTCCAAACCGACTGTGTGTACGCCCCATCGGTCTGTAGTCCTTCAGTTTAGAAACTTGCTTTAAAATTGGACCGATGGACGCCTGACCGATAGGTCAAAAACCGATGGTTAGTACGCAAAAGCATCGGTTCCAAACCGGGGCATGCTCAGAATCAAGTCGACACATGCTTGGAAGCATTGAACTTAATTTTTTTCAGCACGTCGTTGTGTTTTACGTCACCGCATTGGACTCGATCGGTTTTTGAACTGATGGTGTGTAGGCACATCAGACCATCAGTCTGCTTCATCAGTGAACCGATGAAACTGAACTTCAGTCTGTTTTCATCGGTTTGGACTGATCGTGTGTACGAGGCCTCAAAGGTTGTGACATCATCACCCCACCTCTCTGACTCAGCCAGTCAGAGGAAGCTTTGTATTCATTGCTACCTGAGTGCTGCTCAAGTAGACTCTATTTTGTTACGGGTATCTGAGACAAGAAAGTCTGGGCCCGAACACAGAACATAGTGCTGTATGTAGCCTCAGCTACATACAGTTTATACAGTGCACCCTGTGGCCTCACGTGTTAGTAAGAGACCAAGCTAGCCCAAATGAACAATGTAAAGTATAACAAAAGCTTGAGTTCAGCTTTAACTAAGGCAGGATATAAAATTAAAGGAACAACCTGTTTTGCATGGGCAATACTGACACTTTTTGTTAAATAATTTTGATATTTGAGGCCCATTTTGACACCATTATTCACTACCATTCATAGCCAACAGCAGGGCTCAAGTCCTGCGGGAATGCGTGGGAACAGAGTTCCTGCACATTTTTCACAGCAGGAACTCAGTTCCCTTTGCAGGACTAGAGCAGCCGAGAGAAGCCGAGCCGCCCGAGCCAATCCTTCACTAAGCGGCGATGCCCAGCTCGAGTCACTGTCAGGAGCAGGCGAACCTTAGTAATTCTTTATGTTACTGGCAGCTTCCTGTATATGGATTCATCGGGTAGTGTGCGGGTATTCTGTCACTTCCTCGATGCCGCAATGTCTCCTGGGAGCTTTTGTCATTGTTCCCAGGAGACATTGCGGAGGTCTGCCGTGCGTTATCGCGGTATTTAGAAAAAACATGAGGTTTAGTAATTATGCATATGAGCGTATCATTTTTTTTTTTGGTGGCGGAGTGGATCTTGGGTGGGATTTCCCACACTTTTTTCCCCAGGACTTGACCCCTGGCCAACAGTCATACATTCTAAGAAATATGCGTAAGAATAGGTTTACACTTGGACAGAGTTTTGGACAAAGTTTTGTGCCAACAATTTTTAAAAAAATCAGTAGTAATAGAACATAATATAGTAGTGATAGAACACACTGTACATTACAGCTACGAGTAAGCATCACATGATGTGAAACATGTCAGCCACCTTTTTCCTGTTGTTCACTTCATTTTGACAGCATCGCTTTGGTTGTTTTTTGGATTTTATTTGTACAATAAAGACATCGTTTTAAGGAGTGCGGCAGTCCAGGATCTTCTTCTATCCAATACACCTGTGCATAGCCAGCACCTTTTTGGTTTAGTGGGACGGAAGCAAAGCCAAGGCATAAGCAGTTTTTAGAGCAGTATCATCTCTCAGAACATCCTGTATAACCGGTTAAGACCCGGACCAATATGCAGGTTAAGGACCTTGCCCCTTTTTGCGATTCGGCACTGCGTCGCTTTAACTGACAATTGTGCGGTCGTGCGACGTGGCTCCCAAACAAAATTGGTGTCCTTTTTTCCCCACAAATAGAGCTTTCCCTTGGTGGTATTTGATCACCTCTGCGGTTTTTATTTTTTGCGCTATAAACAAACATAGAGCGACAATTTTGAAAAAAAAAATGTATTTTTTACTATAATAAATATCCCCAAAAAAGATACATAAAAAACATTTTTTTCCCTCAGTTTAAGCCGATACGTATTCTCCCTTTTTTTGGTTTGCGCAAAATTTATAGTGTTTACAAAATAGGGGCTAGCTTTATGGTATTTTTATTAATATATTTTTTTTACTACTAATGGCGGCGATCAGTGATTTTTTTCGTGACTGCGACATTATGGCGGACACATCGGATACTTTTGACACATTTTTGGGACCATTGTCATTTTCACAGCGAAAAGTGCTATAAAAATGCACTGATTACTGTGAAAATGGCAATGGTAGTGAAGGGGTTAACCACTTGTGGGCGCTGTAGGGGTTAAGTGCGATCTCATGTGTGTTTCTAACTGTAGAGGGGCGGGGCTGGACGGGTGACATCAGTGATCGTCATTCCCTATATCAGGGAACAGAAGATCACAGACATTGCCACACAGAAGAACGGGGAAGGTGTGTTTACACTCACCTCTCTCCGTTCTTCAGCTCCTGTGACCCGATCGTGGGACACCCATGTCGATCGGGTCCTTGGGTCTGCGGGCGGGGTCACTGAACTTTGGACCGGGTCGCGAGCGTGCTGGGCACAGGGACGTATATATACCTCCCCTTTAAGAGCCCAGCCGTGCCATTCTGCCGGTGTATATGGTCATGCGGCGGTCCTTAAGTGGATAATGTATACTTAAAGATGCAAACCCAAAAATAAAATAGTATATTTACAGTTTAACAGTCCTTGGATGTGGCATTATTTTTTCGTTTTCTCAGGCTTTTCTTCCTTCTTTCACTTCCCTTCCTAGGGTGACAATGCTCACTCACTGTGTATTTATGGAGGAACAAAATTGTCATTATTGTTTGTCCATGAACTAAATCTAGGGAGAAGCTAGCATCATGCCATCATGTGTCAAAGGAAAACTATTATTTTTTGTAATTGCTGATATCCAAATGTATGGTTTAAATTAGATTTGTGAATTATTAATACGTCAAACAGTCTATCAAGAGTAACTCTCAGGCCTTGTACACACGACCGAACATGTCTGCTGAAACTGGTCCGCAGACCAGTTTCAGCGGACAGATCCGACCGTGTGTACAGCCTAGCAGACAGGTTTCCAGCAGACAAAAGTTTTAAAGCATGCTTTAAAACTTGTCGGCTGGAAACCCGTCCGTCCGACATGTCCGCTGGTTAGTACACCTAACCAGTGGACAGAAATCTCCCACATGCGTCGAATGGATTCGACGCATACGTGGAAGTATTTTACTTCCTGGTTTGGTGACGTGGTGGCCTCAACGTCACCGCCACGTCACCGCGCTGTCTATCCGCGGGGATTTTGGTTTGATGGTGTGTACAGCGATCAGCCCAAAATCTCCCAGCGGACATGTCCAATGAAAACGGTCCGCAGACATGTTCTATCGTGTGTACAGGGCCTTAGAAAAACCATTGGAGGGCAAATATTCACAATTCTGAAAGTGTAGTGTACTTGTAAAAACACCCCTTTGCCCTTTTACAAGGCCAGCCTGGGTAAGGTATCATATGGAAAAAATGTACATTCTTATTAGGTCAGTTATGTCTCAGTGGACAGAAAATCTCACCCTATAGCTCTCTGGCTCTCTGTCATTTAATAAACACAAGGGGCCAGATTCACGTAGGTGAGCGGCAGCGTAACGTATCGTGCCTGATTCACAGAGCACTTGCAATGAAAACCTACGTCGGCGGCCTCCGGCGCAAGGCGGGCCAATTCAAATGGGCGTGTGCCATTTAAAGTAGGCGCGCTCCCGCGCCGGACCTACTGCGCATGCTCAGTTTCGCAATTCGTGATGTCATTTTTTCGAACGGCGACGCGCGTAGCGTACTTCCGTATTCCCGGACGTGTTACGCAAACGACGTTAAATTTTAAATTTTGATGCGGGAATGACGGCCATACTTCAAACAGCAATACGTTTGCTGAGTAAAGTTAGGGCAGGTCAAACGACGACTAACTTTGCGACGGGAAACTAGACTAGCAGCGACGTAGCGAACGCGAAAATCCGTCGGGAATCGCGTAACTCCTAATTTGCATACCCAACGATGGTTTACGACGCGAACTTCCCCCAGCAGCGGCCGCGGTACTGCATCCTAAGATCCGACAGTGTAAAACAATTACACCTGTCGGATCTTATGGATATCTATGCGTAACTGATTCTATGAATCAGTCGCATAGATAGAAACAGAGATACGACGGCGTATCAGGAGATACGCCGTCGTATCTCTTTGGTGAATCTGGCCCTAGGTTGTGAACTGGATTAAGTTTACTTTTCTAAATGAAGGTCAACAAGCAATGGGCACATGCTCCCCCAGTGAACTAATAATCTGTTCAAGGGAGCTGTAACACTTGTCCCAATACCAATGGTCAAATACTATAGCTGGCAAATGTAACTTTGCCTAAAGCAGCCCATATTTCTAAGGCAAGTAGAACAACTGGTTCTTTGTTGTATCTAATTCACAATGCTAGTCCCTGGCAGGGGCGGACTGACCATTCAGGCACTCGGGCACTGCCCGAGGGCCCCATGCCACTAGGGGGCCCCATCAGGGTTACCAGCCTCAGTAGAACCAGGGACAATCCCAAGATCATAGCTGCCCCGCCTCTGCAGTACCTTTTCAGTGTGTGTATGTGTATTCTGTGTGTATGTATACTGTGGGCCAGTCCACATAGCGTGGCGCATTGTTGCGTCCGGCGTAGCGTATCTTACAGCGTATTTTCCTTATCCTGAAAGAATTTGCGCTGTAAGTTACGGCGGCGTAGTGTAACTTTGGCGGCGTAAGGGCGCGCAATTCAAATGTATGTGATGGGGCGTGTTTTATGTTAATACGTCTTGACCTGACGTAAATGACGGTTTTTTTTAACGGCGCATGCACCGTCCGTGGGGGTATCCCAGTGCGCATTCTTGAAATTAACCCGCAACAAGCCATTGGCCCTATTCGCGAACGACTTACGCAAACGACGTAACATTTTTAAAATTCGACGCGGGAACGACGTCCATACTTAACATAGGATACACCTCATATAGCAGGGGTAACTAAATGCCAAAAAAAGCCTTACGGAAACTACGTAAAAAAATGCGCCGGCCGGACGTACGTTCGTGGATCGCCGTATCTAGCTAATTTGCATACTGAACGCGGAAATCGACGGAAACGCCACCTAGCGGCCAGCGTAAATATGCACCTTAGATCCGATGGCGTACTAAGACGTACGCCAGTCGGATCTAGCCCAGCTTCAGGCGTATCTTGTTTTGTGGATACAAAACAAAGATACGCCGGAGCAAACTAGAAGTTACGCGGCATATCAATAGATACGCCAGCGTAAGTTCTTTGAGGATCTGGCCATGTGTGTGTATATTGTGTGTATATATATTGTGTGTGTATTTTGTGTGTGTGTGTATACTGTGTAATGTATACTGTATGTGTGTGTATACTGTGTGGCCCCATAATCTATTGCCTGGGAGCCCTATAATCTCCTATTGCCCGGGGGCCCCACTTTCTCCTATTGCCTGGGGGCCCCATAATGTCCTATTGCCCAGGGGCCCAATAATCTCCTATTTCAGAGGGGCCCCTTGAGTTGTCAGTCTTCCCCTGGTCCCTGGCCAAGTGGTACAAAAGGCAGAGCAAAGATATTAAATAAATACCTATGGTCCTGTGAAGCAGCAGTCAAGTACTTATGTATCAGTAGGTGAGTAGCAAGTAGTGATATCTAGAGGCAGGCTGATGGCAGTCAGATGCACAATCCAAGGTTAGACAGACAGTCTGAGATCAGTTGTAGGAAGCAGACTAAATAGTATTCCAGGGACAGGCTGATGTAAGGGCAGGCAGCAGATAAAAGAGTAATACAAGAATAGGCTAGCTGTTCAGAGCCATTGTAGACAGATCTTTTACAGTTAAACAATTTTTTATGACATGTTTGAAAAAGGAAGCAAGCCAAAAATAAACAGTAGTATTCCTGTTATATAAATAAGAATGCATTTCACATACCCCACAATACACTGTACACATAATTACCTCATACCCCACAGTCTACATATAATTACCTATCCAAAACACGGGCACCTTTTCCAATCTTCCTCCTCCCTACATTCGAAAGACCACCCTCTTCATTTAACAGTCCGCCTGGAAACATTTAAAAAAAAGAGGGGGGAGGAGAGTGCAAACAATACACAACAATAAAACATAGGGTACCAGGAGGGCCCATAAATGGCTGTCTTCCAGATTCTACCTCACAAACCTCATTTGCCCCCCATCACCTCCTACCCGTGGCTTCCATAAAAATAAAATCACTATAAATTATCTGTGAACAACCCCCCCCCCCAAAAAAAAAAAAAAAAGTATTTCTATTTTGAGAAATTATTTATTGTGATTAATGAGTAGGCCCAGGTGCTGCTGTCAGTAGCTACCACCCTGTTTCCCTCCTAATTAACCATGTTCCCCCTTCCACCCCTCCCTTTCCCTCTCACCTGTGTATTCCAACCTAATAACCCTTATTTTATCTCCAGTGACAGATCTTTTACAAACCCACAGCCCTAGGTCAAGGATGTTTAAAAATTGTGTCACAGCACCACAGAACCACAGAGAAGTGTAGGCAGATGGAGCTGACATGCTGCCAAGCAATGTGGATACAGACGAAGGAGCATAGGTGTGCGCAGCCTATTGCATTAGGGTGTGCACCCCAAATGTATTAAAACATGGGCGATGTCAGTAGAGCAGAGGTTGGTGTCAGTAGATCAGAGGTTGTTGTCAGTAGAGCAGAGGTTGGTGTCAGTAGAGCAGAGGTTGGTGTCATTAGAGCAGAGGTTGTTGTCAGTAGAGCAGAGGTTGGTGTCAGTAGAGCACTGGACGGTGTCATTAGAGCAATGGACAGTGTCAATAGAGCAGTGGTTGGTGTCAGTAGAGCAGAGGTTGGTGTCAGTAGAGCAGAGGTTGTTGTCAGTAGAGCAGAAGTTGGTGTCAGTAGAGCAATGGACGGTGTCAATAGAGCAGTGGTTGGTGTCAGTAGAGCAATGGACAGTGTCAATAGAGCAGTGGTTGGTGTCAGTAGAGCAGAGGTTGGTGTCAGTAGAGCAGAGGTTGTTGTCAGTAGAGCAGAAGTTGGTGTCAGTAGAGCAATGGACGGTGTCAATAGAGCAGTGGTTGGTGTCAGTAGAGCAATGGACAGTGTCAATAGAGCAGTGGTTGGTGTCAGTAGAGCAATGGACAGTGTCAATAGAGCAGTGGTTGGTGTCAGTAGAGCAGAGGTTGTTGTCAGTAGAGCAGAAGTTGGTGTCAGTAGAGCACTGGACGGTGTCATTAGAGCAATGGACAGTGTCAATAGAGCAGTGGTTGGTGTCAGTAGAGCAGAGGTTGGTGTCAGAAGAGCAGTGGTTGGTGTCAGTAGAGCACAGGACGGTGTCAGTAGAGCAGAGGTTGGTGTCTGTAGAGCAGAGGTTGGTGTCATTAAGGATGTGGGCAGTGTCAGCAATTTTAAATGTATTTGATTTTTGAAAAAAAAAATGTAGGAGTCCTGTTTGGGGGCATTGGTGCCATATCAGCAGGGGGAATCTGCGCCTCACAGGGTAATTAGGGTGTGCCCAGGCACACCCAGCACACCCCCTGTGCAGCGATTCGAAGGAGAGTTCTGTCACTCTAATGCTGCCAGAGCCAGGCCTATTGCCCAGCAAACGACCTTTAGGCCAGGGATGGTATGGCAGCTGAGCAGGCTACAAGAAGATGGAGACCAGCACCAAAGGCACATACAAGATGTTCCTAACAGGAGACCATCGGAAGTTAATAAATTAGGGATTAAAATATTCTCTGCTGGGTAGATTAATCTGAGCGCAGGCAGGAGAGAAATTGCTCCACTAATTGCTAATTACAATAAATATGCAGTATATATTTTTAAATCTTAAAGGAAATGTATCAATCATAATTACAATAAATAAATATTTATATATAAAAGTTTAACAATAATGAACTCTCAATAAATGGATATCAGGAGTAAAGAAATGCCTTTCTTAATTGTTCTTTCAAAATGACTTTGAATAAGATAATTACAGCAACCTACTAATTAATTAGATATAATACATTTCATATACAGAGAACTATGGGGCAAATCCACAAAGCAGATGCGCCGACTTAACTCGAGATTTCTAATTTTACTCCGCGCGTATCTTTGCGCCCGATCCTCAAAACGAAAAATCCGGTTTTTCCGTCCTACTTAAAATAATTACTCTGGCGCATCCTCTGACGCAAATTACGCTAGTCACGCCGCATTATTTGATAGGCAAAGATGCAAATGAGGGAGATAGGGCGATCCTCAAAATTAAGTGTGTGCGCCGTAGATTACGCCCTGTGCGCCGTAGATAACGCCCTGTGCGCACCTGTTAGTTTTCTGGAGCAAAATTAGACTTTATAAAAGCAGCCCTAATTTTACACCAGCCCTGTAAAGGTCTGCTGAAGCAACACCATTTAGGAAGAGCTGCCAACACTTCTTTGCTTGACTTCATTGTGACTGCCAAAATGCCTGGGCCATCAATGATTATAATGGCACTCGCAACTTTACAGGCGCAGAGAAGGAGGAGGGCACAGAGGAGGAGGAGGAGGGCACAGGAGAGGATATACCGCCCACGCCAAGATCTCTTTGGCATGACTGCGTCTGAGGTCATTGGCAACTTCAGATTTAACCAGGAAGCCATCCTGGACTTAACCAGGATCCTGCAGGATGATCTGAACACCCCAACCCAACGATCCCATGCCCTGCCAGCTCACATTAAAGTTATGGCCACCCTGCATTTTCTGGCCACTGGGTCTTTTCAGAGAACATGTGGAGGTCTGGCTGGGATGGTACAGTCCTCGATGAGCAGGTGTGTGCACCAGGTTGTCCCTGCAATACTGAGACGCATGGGCAGTCAATTTGAAAAGCCCACCCAGGAGGACCAGCGAATGAAGAGCATGGCTGATTTCTATCAGATTGCACGATTCCCACGGACCATCGGGGCCATTGACTGTACCCATGTGGCACTACAGCCCCCCCATGATACAGAGCACCTGTTCAGGAATCGCAAAAACTGGCATTCCATCAATGTCCAGGTAATCGTGGATGCCCATGGCCTCATCTGGCATGTGTGTGCCAAATTTCCAGGTTCGTGCCATGACAGCTACATCTTTAGGCAGACCAACATAGCACGTGAATTGGAGCAGAACGTGTATGGGGACAGCTGGCTGGTTGGTGAGTGACATGTGTGTCAGGTATGACTGTCCCCCCCATGATGCAGACATCACATGGGGCACATGCATGACTAATATCCTCCTGTCTTTTCCCTTCCAGGTGACTCTGGATATGCCCTGGGCCCTCACATGATGACCCCATTCAGGAACCCCCAAACCCCAGGAGAGCAACGCTACAACGAGGCTCATATACGTACCCGGGCAGTAGTGGAGCGTACATTTGGCCTGCTGAAGTCCCGCTTCAGATGCCTGGACAAGACTGGGGGTACACTGCTGTATTCCCCAGACTTTGTGTGCCAAATAATAGGGGCTTGTTGCATTCTTCATAACTTTGCAATGAGAAGGGGACTGGAGATTAACTTACGTGCTGACCTGACCCCCCACCCAGGCAATCCCCCCCTAGCCCACTCTACCCGGTCTACTGAGGGCACAGTAGCCAGGAGACGCCTCGCAGAAGGCATCTTTTCTCAGTAAATGGCCAGAAATCATGTCACAATGATATTATTTGTTTTCACTGCAAACGCACATGAATTATGTGACAATGTTATTATTTTTTTTCACTGCAAACGCACATGAATTATGTGACAATGAGAATGTTGCTTTGCACAGTAAACGCACATGTTTAATGACACATTGAGAATGTTTTTGTCTCTGGAAACGCACATGATTTATGTCACAATGAGAATGCATGAATGCACACCACTGTGGTCCCTAGCACAAACACATCACATGCACATCGAATTGGATTAGATCCAAGTACCCCCCCCCTTTGGTACTTGGGAGCAGTAACGCTCCGCCACGGCTCCAATTATGTCACTGTGCATTCATACACCATTCAGGAACCTAGGATGACTTCTCCCTGGTCCTGGGGATCCCTTCTCCACCAAAACTGAGGGTGACACCCTTATTTTGTCAGGAATGCCACCCCCCCACATTCACACATCATTCACACACATAAACCAAATCATAAGTACAGTATAATAACCAAAATTTTTAAAGTAAAAAAAAAAAAAAAAAAAGTACCCCTGGTATTTAAGTCCGGCGGCGAGTGCTCCATCTAGGCTGCCCACGGGCAGGGGCACGGGCACGGCCACGGGCACCTGGAGGATCTTCACGGGGGGGGGAGCAGGGGAGGGAGTATCTTCATTGGGGGGGGAGCAGGGGAGGGAGTATCTTCATTGGGGGGGAGCAGGGGAGGGAGGAGCCTCCCCTGGTGTCTGACCTCCGGCTGGCCTGCCCTCCAAGGCCACTGCTATCCTGGTCAGGCAGTCAGTGATGGCAGCCGTATTGGCCTGGCCAGCCCGTGTGTTCTCCTGCACAGCCCGGGTGTTGTCCTGCACAGCCCGGGTGAGGGCAGTCACCTCCTGGCCCACGCCTGTTGTGGCGGTATGCAGGGACCACAAACAGGTGATGACACCCAATGAATTGGTGGCCACATCACTGAGTGACTCCCTCATTACATCCAGGCTGTGCTCCATCTTGGCCATAGTTTTTTTGATGTCACCCAGACTGCGGGTCTGCTTGGCATTGTCCCTCAGCAGACTGGCCGGCATATGCTCAGACCCCACCCTGGTGTCCTGGGTCGCCATCCTGGCTGCCCCTGAGGCTTGTGGCCAGGTAGGAGGGGATAGAGTGACCCTTGTGGGTTGCGGCATGTTGTGGGAGGAGTGGGAGGGGCTACCCCTGATGGTGGCCTGACTGGTGCCAGCCTCTGGGGGATCCTCTGGGGTAGCCTCTGGGGTAGCCTCAAGGGGAGCCTCTGGGGTAGCCTCAAGGGGAGCCTCTGGGGTAGCCTCAAGGGGAGCCTCTGGGGTAGCCTCAAGGGGAGCCTCAAGGCTAGCCTCAAGGGTATCGTCAAAGGTCATCAGATCTGTGGCAATAATGATTTCCCGGCCAATCTGGAGATCTTCTTCCTCCTCCCCCTCACCCTCCTCCCCCTCATCCTCCTCCCCCTCAGCCTCCTCATGAGGGGAGGTTTGGCCACTCCCCTCCCCTGGGGACTCCTCAGCAGCCTCCTGTCTTTGGGGTGGTGCAGCAGCCTGGCCTGATGGCCCAGCAATCTCCTGGTCATCTGTGGAAGACACCAAACAATCACAGGTTTGAGGATCCACACACTTGGCACATGTTCCCTTCCCCCACCCACACATGCTAATCACCAAATTAAAAAAAAAAAAAACCTTACCTGGCCTCACAGGAACATCAGACTGATAACCAGGCAGGCCCACCACCTGCTCTGGCTCGAAACACCGGGCCACTGCCCATTCCTCCTCAGTCAGCCGGATGGGGCATGGTCCCCCTCCTCCAGTGCCCCTCATATGCGCAGTGAGCTTGGCCACCTTATTGCGGACCACGCTCCTCAGATCATTGATCTTTTTCTTAATGCCAGCGGGGGTCCTCGTCTCCCCTCCCCCCGCCGCATTTATGTGATCTGTTATTTTGGCATAGATCCTCTTCCTTTGGGCCGGGGAGGTGTTCCGGCTATCAGGCCCATGTAGATATCTTCCATATTGGATGATATACCTGGCTAGGATTTGCTTTTCAACATGTGAAAAATTCAGCTTCCTGCGTTTGGGGGCCATCACAGACACCACCCAGCAACAAGAAGCCAAACAGGACAAACACACAAAAATACACACACAAGCAGACAGCTACTACAAAGTCAAATACAAACACACAAAAATACACACCAAACAAATACACAAAAATACACACAGACGCAGACAGCTACTACAAAGTCAAATACAAACACACAAAAACCAAACACAAAATCCAACCAGAAAAAAAACAAACAAAAAAATTAGCAGAAACAATCAAACAAAAATTACACTTATCACAAACAAACAACAACTACTATCTACTACTCCTCCAACACTTCTCTATCAAACACAACTTACCAACAAACACTGACAAACTAAGAGCAGAAGCAAATTGCTCATGGAAGGGAACACAGGGAAATACTTTTGCAAATGAAGTGTGTTTGACTGGAGCTAGTTAAGCACAGTGCGATCCTCAAACTAAGTACACTTGGCCTTTTACCTATCTCACTGATTGCGCCAAGCAAAGTTCTGCACATGCGCAGTGAGCAGCAGATTCGTGCGCGCATGCGCAGTACGGCCGGACCTTCATTTGCATGGGGTCACGGCTCATTACAATGAAGCACGCCCACTTCCTTCCCACTTGCCATAACCCCGCCTTACGCCTCCGAATTTACGTTACGGCAGGCGCACTTTTGTGCGCAAATGCGCTGTGGATACGGCAATTACGACACCAACTTAGGGCGCCGTAACTTAAATGACATAAGTTAGAAAAAACTTATTTTGCGCTGCTGGCTGTGGATTTGGCCCTATATGTCTACATAATGTCTATTTATAATTGTAAATTTTACCAACTTTATATGATGGAAAATATATTTCAAGCTTAGGTGCCCTTTTAAAAAAAAAGAACAAAAACACAATTAATTCTACTTTTTACTGCAATCAACTGTTTTGTAATAAAAAAAAATGGGAAATGTTCCTGGAAGTGTTAAAACACCAAAGGGATAAATAAAATGATTGATGATGAGCTGCTTGCCAAATTGAATTTGTTTAGTATAGAAGCAAGTGGCCCAAAACAGTCATCAGTTTGAGTACCTTGTTTTTGCAACTTTTTCTTTTTACTGTACAAATGTGCTTTCGGCAGTAGATAGATTTTAGAAAGGTTCATTTTGTACACTGTTTAATGGAACAATTTAAAGGGTATGTGTTGTGAAAAACAAATAACTGAAGAAGAGGTTAAAAGAGATCATGTCAGTTTCTAAATCAATCCTATCTGGGTTCTGACTATGGCAGCACAGTGACTAGCACTTCTGCCTAGCAGCAATATGGTTATTGGTTTAAATCTCAACCACAGCACTACCTGCACAGAGTTTACATGTTCTCCTGTGCCTGTGTGTGTTTCTTCTGGGTACTCTGGTTTCTCTCCACACTACAAAGAGATACTGGTAGGTTAATCATCTCCTGTCTAAAGGACCCTAGTATGTAAGTTAGGGACCTTAGATTGTAAGCTCCTTGAGGGACGGGATTGATGCGAATTTGCAACATGCTGTATATGTGTAAATTGATGATGCTATATAGTACCTGGAATCAGGGCTTTTTTTCAGGGGGAACTTGGTGGAAGTCAGTGCCACCACCTCTGGCTCAGACCCTTTGGTGCCTGCTCACTACAATCACTTGTAAACACAAAAGTCTGGTTTCTGTGTTTACAAGTGACAGCTCTGCACTCTGTGTGTCACCCCCGTGAACTCTGCACTCTGTATGTAATGCAATCCTGGTATTTAGTGCCCCTACTGTTTTTGTGAAATTTGACTAACCACACCCACTATGTGATGTGATTTGGAGGGTGTGTGTGTGTGTGGGGGGGGGGGGGGTTGGGTGTAATAATAAGTACATTTCCTGCGAATGAAAATTTCACTGCTCCATTGGTTTATATCACCTACTTCTCCTATGTTCCAGCACTACAGCTGCTGTAGGACTCTTCAGCGTTCAATACTTCTGGGAGTGTGGGATGCTACTGCCCCTCACTACTAGCTGTGACTCCATCATCTGAACCTTATATCACTGTTGTATCCTGTAGTAAAGTATGGCTCAAAAGATGCAGTCACTACATGTGGCAATAAACATAGGCATTACACTCTCCCAAAGGTGTGGAAGGCTAAAACCCAACAGAGGCTGCAACAGAGGAAAGGCAGGAGACATAGGTCAAATGGAGAGGTAAGCTTAAAGTGGTTGCAAAGGCAGAAGTTTTTTTTATCTAAATTCATTCTATGCATTAAGACAAAACGCCTTCTGTGTGCAGCAAGCCCCTCATACTTACAGTACAGACCAAAAGTTTGGACTTACCTTCTCATTCAAAGAGTTTTCTTTATTTTCATGACTATGAAAATTGTAGATTCACACTGAAGGCATCAAAACTATGAATTAACACATGTGGAATTATACATAACAAAAAAGTGTGAAACAACTGAAAATATATTTCATATTCTAGGTTCTTCAAAGTAGCCACCTTTTGCTTTGATTACTGCTTGGCACACTCTTGGCATTCTCTTGATGAGCTTCAAGAGGTAGTCACTTGGCACAGCACCCCATCACTCTCCTTCTTGGTCAAATAGCCCTTACACAGCCTGGAGGTGTGTTTGGGGTCATTGTCCTGTTGAAAAATAAATGATGGTCCAACTAAACGCAAACCGGATGGAATAGCATGCCACTGCAAGATGCTGTGGTAGCCATGCTGGTTCAGTATGCCTTCAATTTTGAATAAATCCCCAAAAGTGTCACCAGCAAAGCACCCCCACACCATCACACCTCCTCCTCCATGCTTCACGGTGGGAACCAGGCATGTAGAGTCCATCCGTTCACCTTTTCTGCGTCGCACAAAGACACAGGGTTTGGAACCAAAGATCTCAAGTTTGGACTCATCAGACCAAAGCACAGATTTCCACTGGTCTAATGTCCATTCCTTGTGTTCTTTAGCCCAAACAAGTCTCTTCTGCTTGTTGCCTTTCTTTAGCAGTGGTTTCCTAGCAGATATTCTACCATGAAGGCCTGATTCACACAGTCTCCTCTTAACAGTTCTAGAGATGTGTCTGCTGCAAAAGGTGGCTACTTTGAAGAACCTAGAATATGAAATATATTTTCAGTTCTTTCACACTTTTTTGTTACTGTATGTATAATTCCACATGTATCAATTCATAGTTTTGATGCCTTCAGTGTGAATCTACAATTTTCATAGTCATGAAAATAAAGAAAACTCTTTGAATGAGAAGGTGTGTCCAAACCTTTGGTCTGTACTGTACCTGAACCCATCTCAATCCAGCAATGCTGCACAAGAGACTCGGATATCTGTCTCTCCCTCCTCAGCTGAGACAGAAAAGAAATGGCATTGACTCCCGCTGCTGTCAAAGTCAGTGAGACAATAAGATAGAGAAGGGGCTGGACCACGACACATGGAGCTGTGGCTTGGCTCGGATACTCAACAGGAGGGAGGGGCCAGATGATCAGAAAAGGAACCCGAGAAAAGGAGGATCTGGGCTGCTCTGTGCAAAATCACTGCACAGAACAGGTAAGTATAACATTATAAAAAAATGTGTAGTATCACTTTGATACCTCTTCTATTGAACTTTAGACAGGAGTGACATGATCAGTACTTACAAATGATCTAAAACCTAATTGTACAACATTTAGTGTGTATTTTTTGTTTTGTATAATCTTTTTCCCCCCACGTTTTCATGCTTTCTACATTTCTGTGCTGCTGATCACCTCTAGCCACTATCCTGTCTACAATATGCACTAATTTCAGCATCGGTTGGTCTCATCTGGCTTCCTAATTATAACAATGGAGGAAGATGCCTGTGCTGTACACATTTAGTTTCCATCAGGGGAGCATGTAACAGGATGTAAAGCAGAAGCACAGCCAGAAAAGAAAACACATCACTGCACTCTGGGCTGTAGCAACTTTTCTTGTTGATTTACCAGCTGCAGGGGTCACCTCTGACATGTTTCTCACTGAAAAGTTATTTTCCAAAAGAAGAAGCACAATTGTGAGACAGAAAGTGCTTGAATAAAGATTTTAATGGCAAGACAAACAGTTATTAATATATAATGACACAGGCTTTTTACAGCAACAACAGTTTGCACAGCACTTTATAAAGGAGATGGTACAGTTAGATAACAGATCAAGACAAAAGGGTTAGGAGAGCCCTGCTAGTAAGAGAGTTCAGTCTAAAAGGGATGAGCAACTGATTAGGGATGAGCCCGATGTTCTAGTCGAACGTAAGTAACAATTTGGGGTGTTCGCGGCAAATTCGAAAGCCGCGGAACACCCTTTAAAAGTCTATAGGAGAAATCAAAAGTGCTAATTTTAAAGGCTTATAGGCATGGTATTGTCATAAAAAGTGTTTGGGGACCTGGGTCCTGCCCCAGGGGACATGTATCAATGGATTTTTTTAATGCATAAATTGAAACAATAAAAGTGAAATATTCCTTTAAATTTCATACCTGTGGGTGTCTATAGTATGCCTGTAAAGTAGCGCATTTCCCCATGTTTAGAACAGTCCCTGCACAAAATGAAATTTCTAAAGGAAAAAAAGTAATTTAAAACTACTCGCGGCTATGAAATGTCAGGTCCCGGCAATACAGATAAAAGTCATTGAAAAAAACAGCATGGGTTCCCCCTTAGTTCATTACCAGGCCCTTTGGGTCTGGTATGAATATTAAGGGGAACCCCGAACCAAAATTTAATTCCCCCAAAAATCCATACCAGACCCTTTTTCCGAGCACGCAATCTGGCAGGCCTAATTTAAAGAGCTCCCCCCCCCCTAAACCGTACCAGGCCACATGCCCTCAACATGGGGACAAGGGCCTTATCCCCACAACCCTTGCCCAGTGGTTGTGGGGGTCTGTGGGCGGGGGCTTATCAAAATCTGGAAGCCCCCTTTAACAAAGGGGACCCCCAGATCCCGCCCTCTCTATGTGAATTGGTAACGGGGTACATTGTAAAAAAAAATAAAATAAAAATTCCAGCGATATAAATCCATTCTTGAGCAATACGGAGGAAAAAAAAAAACACTGACTTGATCCTGCCTCCATGGGAAGCACCCGCAGAATGACGCTCTCCCACCGTGACAGCTCTTATATAGCTGAGGGCAGAGCCACCCGTCACGTGCGTGTGTGACCCCGCCCCCTCTGATGCAACAGGGAAACGCTGGGGTTACTCAGTGACATGTATGGGTGACCCCGCCCCCTCTGATGATTTTTTTTCTTTTTAATAAAGGACTTTAATAAAGGACCCCAATACCAATTTGCATAGGAGAGGGCATGATCTGGGGGTCCCCTTTGTTAAAGGGGGCTTCCAGATTCCGATAATCCCCCCACCCACAGACACCCACAACCACCGAGCAAGGGTTGTAACATGGGAACATCCTTCCCATGTTGAGGGAATGTGGCCTGGTACGGTTCAGGAGGGGGGCACTCTCGCATCCTCCGTTTTTTCCTGCGGCCTGCCAGGTTGCGTGCTTGGATAAGGGTCTGGTATAGAATTTGGGGGGAACCCCGCAACTTTTCTTTTTTAATTTTGGCACGGGTTCCCCTTAAAATCCATACCACACCTCTGGGCCAATTGTTACATTCAAATTATGTTTTTGTTTTCCTACAATTTTGGTTATAAAATAAATTAAAACTAGAAAATGCATTTCCTGCAGAAAATGCGTGGGAATGCTGAATAGCTGAATTGCTAAAGCTAACTGGATGAATAGCTTAAATCTGTAAGAAAAAGTTGAAGTGAGAATAGTTGGAAAATTACAATAAAACAACATAAAAGCATGGATCCATCCTGTCTTGTGTCAATGGTTCATGCTGGTGGTTTAATGGTGTGGGGGATATTTTCTTGGCACACTTTGTACCTGAGTACCAATTTAAAATAGTTTCAATGCCACAACCTACCTGAGTATTGTTGCTGACCATGTCCATCCCTTTATAATGGATACTTCCGGCAGGATAATGCACCATGTCACAAAGCTCAAATCATCTCACCACTGGTTTCTTGAACATGACAATGAGGTCACTGTACTCCAATGGCATCCACAGTCACCAGATCTTATCCAATACAAAATTATTTTGGGATGTGGTGGAAAAGGAGATTTGCATCATGAAAAAATAGGGGAACTAATGTGCAAACCAACAAGGGATAAAATATACTAAAAACTAAAAAAGTAGCAGCCACCTACAAAGTGTTGACACACTGAAAGGTATAACAATAAAAGGGGGGGGGGGGTGAGGGGGCACTGACTATAAAAATATTTTTAAATATATGAAATAGCGTGCATAAAACACCAAATAATTCAAGGGTGATATTTACAAAACATATTCATAAATGACTTTTCACAGAGGTGAAAATAATAAAATAACGCTGTGAAAAATGTATTAAAAAGTGCGACAATCCAGTGCAGAAATGACCTGTGTAAAAAAATATAATATAAAACATTATGACAAATCTGCAGCAACTGTGTGATGCTATCATGTCACTATGGACCAAAATCTCTGAGGAATGTTTCCAACACCTTGTTGAATCTATGCCATGAAGAATTAAGGGCCAGATTCACAAAAGAGATACGACGGCGTATCTCCTGATACGCCGTCGTATCTCTGTTTTAGGGGCTTCCTAACTATGCGACTGATTCATAGAATCAGTTACGCATAGTTTGCCCTAAGATCGGACAGGTGTAATTGTTTTACACTGTCGGATCTTAGGATGCAATACCACGGCCGCCGCTGGGGGGAGTTTGCCTTGTAAACCAGCGTCGGGTATGCAAATTAGTACTTACGGCGATCCACAACGGTTTTTCGCGTTCGCTACGTCGCTGCTAGTCTAGTTTCCCGTCGCAAAGTTAGTCGTCATTTAACTTTACACAGCCCATGTTAAAGTATGGCCGTCGTTCCCGCGTCGAAATTCAAATTTTTTTTCTCTTGCGTAAGACGTGACGGGAATACGGAAGTACGCTACGCACGTCGCCGTTCGAAAAAATGACGTCACTTTGCCCAAAGCACGGCGGGAATTTCGAAACGGAGCATGTGCAGTAGGCCTGGCGCGGGAGCGCGCCTAATTTAAATGGCACACGCCCCTTTGAATTACGCGGGCTTACGCCGGAGGCCGCCGGCATAGGTTTTCATTGCAAGTGCTTTGTGAATCAGGCACTTGCAATGAAAACTTGCGGCGGTGTAACGTATCTAAGATACGGTACGCCGCCGCACTTCTACGTGAATCTGGCCCTAAGATCGTTCAGAAGGCGGTCCAACCCGGTACTAGCAAGGTGTACCTAATAAAGTGTCCGGTGAATGTATAGCAGCTGATGTACTGACTTCATTAATTTTTTAATTTACGGATATTTTCAGCATGTACAGAAAATACCTCTTTATTTTGCCCAAAATGAGGTGACCTTGTAACATCCTGTTTGTTGAAAAGGAAGCAAAGACAATATTATTTGTAAACTAATAAACCCACCAATTAGCCTTCAGATGAACAAAGGCAGAAATGTTTGAAGTCTATCCTGTATGATAGACTTCAAACATGTCCAATGGCCACCTCCATAGATTCAGTGGTGTAAGTCAGTGGTTCTCAACCTCAGTTCTCAAGTACCCCCAACGGGTCATGTTTGCAGGTTTTATCTTGCACAGGTGCTTTAAATCAGAGTCAATGGCTTGGTATTTTGGACAGCTATTTTATCTAAGAGAAATTCCCAAAACATGATCTGTTGGGGGGGGTACTTGAGAACTGAGGCTGAGAACCAATGGCATAGGTAACCATAAAGGGATTCCCATTTTAACCACTTGCCGATCGCTGTAGGACTATTTACGTCAACAGAATGGCACAGGCAGGCAGATTGGTGTACAGGTACGTCCCTTTAAATTTGCCGCCCAGCGGGTGCACATGCTTTGTAAACAAGGCATCCCCCTATTCTGCCTAGTGACACTGTCACTGACGACCGTTCCCCGTGATCGGGAACGGTCATCAGTGAGGTGTCATGTGTAGCCATGCCCCCTAACAGTAAGAATCACTTCCTAGGGAACACTTAACCCCTGCAGCAGGGCCGATCCTCCCTATAGGCTCACTATGCAAGCCGATTAGGGCCCCGCAAAGCTGCGAAGGGCCCCCCAAATTACTAGAGGCCCCGTCTGGTGAGAAGTCATTTTTGCCCCCTCACCCTGCTTCTAAACTCGCTGGCTGAGTCATTTCCGACAGCAGAACACCCCCTCCCCCCCGCTTCTCAACTTTCTTTAATGTGACATGTCACTGTCGTCAGCGCCTCCGCTTCTCATTTTTAATGTGCCAGGTCATTTTGCTTAGGGCCCCAGGGAGGTCAGGATCGGCACTGCCCTGCAGCACCACCTAGTGGTTAACCCATTCATTACCAGTGTCCTTTTTACAGTAATCAGTGCATTTTTATAGCACTGATTACTGTAAAAATGACAATGGTGTCAAACTTGTCCGATGTGTCCGCCATAAAAATCCCTGATCAATGCCATAACTAGTAAAAAAAAAAATATTAATAAAAATGCCATAAAACAGTCCCCTATTTTGTAGACGCTATAACTTTTGCGCAAACCAATCAATAAACATTTATTGTGATTTTTTTTTACCAAAAATATGTAGAAGAATACGTATCGGCATAACAGAGGAAAAACATGTTTTTTTATATATGTTTGGTGGATAATTAATATAACAAAAATTTAAAAATATTGGGCCAGATTCATATACAAATGCGTTACGCTGCGGCGGCGTAACGTATCCCATTTACGTTACACCGCCACAAGTTTACAGCGTAAGTGCCTGATTCACAAAGCACTTACCTGTAAACTTGCGGCGGCATAGCGTAAATCCGCTCGGCGCCGAACGTACTGCAATGCCTCGTCTGTAAAATTACCCGACGTGCATTGCGATAAATGACGTCGCAAGGACGTCATTGGTTTCGACGTTACCGTAAATGGCGTCCAGCGCCATTCACGGACGACTTACACAAACGACGTGAAATTTTAAATTTCCACGTGGGAACGACGACCATACTTAACATTGGCTAGGCCACCTAGAGGGCACCCTTAGTTTTACGCCGCGTATCTCTATGGAAACAACGTAAATTTAGAGCGGCGGGCAAAGCAGACGTTCGTGAATCGGCGTAACTAGTCATTTGCATATTCTACGCCGACCGCAATGGAATCGCCACCTAGCGGCCGGCCTAGAATTGCAGCCTAAGATCTGACGGTGTAATTCAATTACACCTGTCGGATCTTAGGGCTATCTATGCGTAACTGATTCTATGAATCAGGCGCATAGATACGACAATCGTATCTCAGAGATACGACGGCGTATCAGGAGATACGCCATCGTATCTCTTTTGTGAATTTGGCCCATTGTTTTTTTTTTTTTTAAATTGTCACCATTTTTTTGTTTAAAGCGCAAAAATAAAAATTGCAGAGGTTATCAAATACCACCAAAATAAAGCTCTATTTGTGGGGGGGAGGGGGGGAAGGACGTGAATTTTGTTTGGGAGCCACTTAGCACGACCGTGAAATTGTCAGTTAAAGCAAAGCAGTGCCGAATCGCAAAAAAGTGGCCTGGTCTTTGACCACCAAAATGGTCCGGGGCTGAAGCGGTTAAAAAGGATAAAAACCTGAAAAAAATAAAACAAATACAGCCACCACGTCCAAGCACTGGTATGCTGCAATATATTACATTTTTGGTTTTTGGTTTAGATACACTTTAAAATGATTGAAAACTCTTGAAAGCATTGTACAATTAGTTAATCATGCAATAACATAACAACAAGAAAGATGAGTTAGAGAAGAAATAAAACAATTTTATTGTTGGTTTAGTGCCATAAAGTAAATTATATTTTAATTTGTATATCACCCTCCAGTTGTTTGGCTTCTTTTTTTTAATTTTGCTTTCTATCTTTTCTGCAGGATTTACAGATTTATTGTTTATTGTTCTTTCCCATATACTATGCATTTTAATTAGCTTCCCCATCCACTTGGTAATATGTTTACACAATTATGCTTCAGTTTGAGCATTTTATATCACTGAGATCTTGTGACCTAATGTTTACAGGAATGCAATTCTTGTAATTTAGTTTGTAATAGTTAAATGTTTTCTTTTGCCTGGCAACATTTCTAATGTGTTTTAGGATTTTGCTGTGTTAATGTTTAAATATTGTGACTATTCAGCTGAAACCAGTTATATATATATTTTTTTACATGGTGATGTTTTCTTTTAGTTTAACCACTCTAATACCAGGCACTTACACCCCCTTCCTGCCCAGGCCAATTTTCAGCTTTCGGCGCTGTCACACTTTGAATGAAAATTGCGCGGTCATACTACACTGTACCCAAACATTTTTTTTTCATTCTGTTCCCACAAATAGAGCTTTCTTTTGATGGTATTTGATCACCTCTGTGGTTTTTATTTTTTGCTAAACAAATAAAAAAAGCTGAACATTTTGAAAAAAAAACGTTTTTGCTTTTGTCTCTGTTTTAAAATGTTGTAAATAAGTACGTTTTCTCTTTCACTGATGGACACTGATAAGGCGGCACTGATAAGGCAGCACCGATGAGGTTGCACCAATGAGGTGGCACTGATGGGCACTGGTAGGCAGCACTGACGGGCACTAGTAGGCGGCATTGATGGGTGGCACTGATATGCAGCACTGATGGGCATTGATAGGTGGCACTGATGAGCACTCATGGGTGGCACTGGTGGGCACTGATGGGCACTAAAAGGCTGCACTGATGGGTACTTATGGGTGGCACTGATAAGCAGCACTGCTGGGCACTGATAGATGTCACTGCTGGGCACTGATGGGCACTGATAGGCATCACTGAGTGAGTGAGTGAATAACTTATATAGATCTACAAATGCGAACTGAATCGCCTCAAGGTGCTTGGCATCCATTTTCCTTCTATTTAGCCTTCAGAAAAGATGGGTCTTGAGGTTTTTCCTAAAGGCCTGGTGATTCTCTTCCGTTCGGATATTAGTTGGTAGTGCGTTCCACAGTCGAGGTCCTTGGACTGCAAATCTTCGTTCTCCTTTGGTCTTGTAGCGGGCCTTGGGGATTTGTAGTAGATTTTGGTTAGTGGACCGAAGAACGCGATTGGGGTTGTGGTATTTTATTTTCTCGCATACATTTTGGGAGCCGGTTCTTTGTACACATTTTGTGCATCAGGCAGAGGGCCTTGAATGTGATTCGGTCTTTTATGGCTAGTCAATGGAGGGACCTCACGGAGGGGGTAATTGATTCCCAGGGTTTTTTTCGTGCCGCCGTGTTCTGGACGACTTGTAGACGAGCAATCTAGTATTTTGGGAGACCGAGGTAAAGGGAGTTAGCATAGTCGAGCCTGGAGTTGATTATTGTTCCCACCACTACTGTGGTGTCTTTTTCCAGGATGAAGGGAACGAGTCTTCGTAGCTGACGCAGAAGATGGTGAGATCCGCTGACTACTGACCCAATTTGTGTATCCATTGTCATGTCGGAGTCAAAAATGACTCCCAGGCTTTTGACTTTGGTGCTAGGGGTAATGGTCTGTCCCAATATGGGTGGGGGCATCCATGTCGTCCTAGCAAGTCTCTTTTTGTTTGCGTGGAGGAGAAGGTGTTCTGTTTTTGATCCATTGAGTTTAAGGTGACTCTTCATCATCCAGTTGTCTATCAAAGTGAGGGATTTTTCTAGTACGAGGTATTGGTGCTTTTTGTTGTTTATACGAAAGTAGGGCTGAGTGTCGTCAGTGTATAAATGGTAGAGTAGATCCTGGTTACTGATAATTTTTAGGAGTGGGCGAAGATAGATATCGGAACACTGCTGGGCAGTGATACGTAGCACTGATGGGCACTGATATGCGGGAAACTGATAGATAGCACTGATAGGCATCCCTGGTGGCACTGGCAAGCATTGTGGACAGACACTGATTGGCAGCTGCCTGAGCATTGATTGGCAGCTGCCTGGGCACTGATTGGCATATGCCTGGTGGTCTGGGGGTGCATACCTGGTGGTCTAGTGTGGATGGCCATCCCTGGTGGTCCTGGCGGCATGCAGGTGGTTCTGGGTGGGCATCAGAGGGAGAGGCTGTCCTGATAAACAATCAGCACAGACCCCCCCTGTCAGGAGAGCAGCCAATCGGCTCTACTCTACTCGTGTCTGTCAACGGTTTTACACTGTGATCAGCCTTGATTGGACACGGCTGATCATGTGGTAAAGAGCCTCCTTTAGATGCTCTTTACTGAGATCAGTGTAGCGGTGTGTCAGACTGACACGCCGCACAACTGATCACTGCGATGCGTGCCCCCACAGGCGCAGGGTGGCTGTTATCCTGCTGGACATCATATAATGCCCAGTCAGGATAACTGAAAAACCGCCCGGCTGTCATTCTGCTATAGACCGGGCGGGAAATGGTTAAAAGAGGATTTGATGGTATATCATGTAGTTTTAAAGTGTATTTTTTTTTGTTTTGTATAGAATAGGGAAGGGTTAGACCCTCTGTGAAGCATTTATTCCTGTCATTGTCCAATTAGGTAGATTCACTCCTCTATTTCTATTGATGATCATTGTCACCAAGAAAAAAAAAGAAAGTGAGGGGAATACAAAAAAGAGGTAAAAGGAAATGTTCAAATGGAGACACCTTTTCCAGGGGCAACTATCCAGGAAGGGAATTTCCTTTACTTTGGAAGATTTCCTCTAAACCTCTAAAATTTAGTTTTTACTGAATAGGAAGTGAAGGGAAATGTCCCCAATAATTCAAAGATAGCAATACAATTAATTGTTAGGAAGTTTAACCCTTCCCTACCTTTTAAATCAAAAATTACAAAACTAATTGTCTATAATGTGCGTTAAAATAAATGAAAAGAGCCAATACCGCCATTTTGTAAGATATTAATAGAAATGAAAATTGCACACTCGTAGAAGGTTTAAATATTTGAAACAGTATTTGTAAAATAAAGATAAACAATTGACTTAATGGTTGCACTTTAAATTAGTTCAAAAACTTTTATTTAATTTACAAAAGAAAATCAATATAAGATATTACTTCTAGTTGCTGTTATACCTTTGTCTATTTTTTAGGTTTTGAAATGAAAAAAAAAAAAACTTGAATGGCTTCTTAAGGAATTTAATTTCACACTTGTATCAAAATGAATTGACAGTTAATGGCCAGGTAATCAATAAATAATTCATGAATAAAAATCATACCAAAGAGATTGGAATAAATAGAATGAATGACAATGCCAATGTGTAATGTTTTTCCTACTGGCTCAAGAAACCTTACAAAAAAAAGCTCACAGTCCTCCCAAAGTATTGGGAGAAAATACAAAAATACAAAAACAAAACCACCAGTCATGAATATACAAACTTTCAGTGTCTGCTAACCCTTTCTGCCAATCCTTCCACTGGCTTCCACTCAACCAACAAAATAAATTAAAAATGCTAACAACAACTTACAAAGCCATCCACAACTTTGGCCAAACTACATCACTAACCAACCAAATACCAACCAAAGCATTATCTTTGTTTCTCTGAATACCTCTTGCCCTCTAGCTCCCTTGTCACCTCTTGCCATGCTCACCTCAAGTACCTTTCCTGAGCCTCCCCCATCCTCTGGAACTCCCTACCCCAATCAATCCATGTATCTCCTACTCTGTTTACTTTTAGGTAACCTCTGAAAACCCTTCTCTTTAGAGAAGCCTATCTTGCCTCCACATAACAACTGTACTTTTTTTTTCTCCATCCGCTTGTCCCCCCCACAGATATTACCTTTTGTATCACTTGACCCTCCCTTTTGGATTGTAAGCTCTAATGTGAAGGTCCCTCTGATTCCTCCTGTATCTAACTGTGTTGTAACTGTAATATCTGTGCTCATGTTGTAAATTTCTGTGTAAATAGTTTCCACTATATAAATCCTGTATAGTAATAAATACTAATGAATATAAGCAGGGATACAAGAACACTGTTTCCCCATGCTAGACTGGAAGAATTATAGTGGGTCTAAACCTATTCATAAAGGACAGTACCAACAATATCTAGCACACTCTCCAGCTACTTAGCACAAAAAGCCTACTCAAACTTTTTTTTTACATAAAAAAAAGTTTAGTTGCATATATTTGCATATATTTGCAAATACATACAAAGACACAATTGGGTTGATTTAGTACAACTGGAGAGTGCAAAATATGGTGCAACTCTGCATAGAAACCAATCAGCTTCCAGGTTCTATTGTCAAAGCTTAATTAAACAAGCTGAAGTTAGAAGTTGGTTGGCTACCATGCACAGCTGCACCAGATTTTGTACTCTCTAATTTTAGTAAATCAACTCATAAAGGCACCACTGCAAAGTTTACACTAATTTAGCCTTTCAAGAGCAATCCATGGTGTATCTCTCTCCAGAGGGTGTTTGACAGGTGATGAGAAGGCATTATCGTGCCTCCTCACCCTTCCATTTAAACCACTAAAAACACTTCTGCACTTCAACCGCGTTAATTACATGCAGATGTGGACGGTGGTGGCACAGCCTCATTCAGGCAAATAGGTTATGTTTGATGGGCGGTACTTCCAACCAGGGCTTTTTTTCAGCGGGAACTTGGGGGAACTCAGTTCCACCACCTCTGGCTCAGACCCTTTGGTGCCTGCTCACCACAATCACTTGTAAACACAGAAGTCTGGTTTCTGTGTTTACAAGTGACAGCTTTGTAATCCCCTGAACTCAGCACTCTGTATGTAATGCAATTCTGGTATTTAATGCCCCTTTAAGACCCTCCTACTGTTTGTGAAATCTGAGCGGGTCGTGGTTGAGTTCCTGCACCTATTTTCTGAGAAAAAAAAGCTCTACCACAGAATCTGTACACCCCTGTCTGCTGCCTTTTCAACTCAACTACACATTGTAACTGCCCTCCAATCACAAGTGTATTTAAGGGGTAACACTAAACTATTTGGACTTTCAACCTGAGACATATATAGCATGCCTTAGAATAGCAGTGCAGCTTCACATATGTTTGCAAATGTAGGCAATATAAATCTCCGTTTTAACTTAAAATGTTGAAACAGTTTAACTAGGCTTTTTGTGCCAACTAAATCTGTAGATTTAAAAAAATAAAAAACACTCAGTGATTCTGCTATGAAGGGCCATGTTCAGGTGCTACCAGTTTTTGGGTCCTCAGATTGTGCTCCATGGCTGTCAACATAGAAAACAATACTAAAAATCCCCAGCACCCTCCTTAGCTACTCAGCACACAAAGCCTATTTAAACAGTTTAAAAAAGTAAAAAACTTCTGTTGCATAAATTTGCAAATACATGTAAAGCCACAGTGCCCTTTAAAAGCACTTCTGCAGAAGGGCTCCTAGCTGAACATAAAAAAAAATGCTACTTTCATAGCCGGTGCTGCTTTAAATTTAGAGGGTGGTCAGAGATTTAGTTATCTCTGACAATGTTAATTTGGCCAAATTTGGGCCTCTGTTCCAGCCATGGCTGTACTGTGGGTGACCACTATTGCTGCCTGGGGTGCCTGTACCACCCCAGGCCAAGGGTGGCAGCAGTCGAGCCAGGGCCTGTTGGGTGTTTTTCCTCAGCAGCCTATCAGTGAGGGTTGGTCGCCTCGCTGTGCATGCTGGGGGAGAGTACTTAAGGGACAGATGTCATTGGTTCGCAGTCGTCGATCGCTGGTCTGTCGTCCCACCACCCCCCCTGTGTGGCCCTCATGGCTGGGGGTGCATGTTCAAGTGTTCCTGGCTCCAGGACCACGGTGATCCGGGGTTGTGATCTACCTTGTAGGCCCAGTAGTCAGACTGGGTCTGCAGTTGCAGAGTGGTCCTGTGCTGTCCATCCTGAGGGGGGAAGCCACCCGATGAAGAACCTGTCTGGGGAATACCGAGCACGAGGCTGGTATCTCAGGAGAGGCCTTAGACTTAATCGAAGGACACACCACTACTGAGAGGCTGGATGATGGTCGCCTGTCAGTTCTGATTGATAAAAGTTTATTCAAGAGAGGTCCGGGTGCTTAATCCTGAGTTGAGAAGGATTCTGGAATGAAAATATCTCCATCTTTGGGAACGTCTGTGGCAGAGACTTTGCTAAAGTTCCATGTGACACTCTGGCTGCTAGGCTGGTGAGAGAGGCATATCCAGGTGCGCAATACCCACTCTGGCTAGAGTGGCGACAAAAGTTTATCGCTGGAAGCAGGACTGTTTCGGAACAAATTTATATGCCTGAACCTACTACTTACTATTCTTCCTACCTCTTCTACTAGTACTACTTTTATTATTTTACCCCGTTGGGTAATAAAGCACATAAAAATACATCTAAAGTGTGGACATTGCAGCTCTTCTTAGCTCCCATTATACACCCTATACCACGGAGGAATAAAGGTAACATGCCACCCAAAACAAACCAGAAGCTCCTTCGGGGGTAGTGCTACGCAATATATATATAAAATATATATATATATATATATATATATATATATATATATATATATATAAAATATATATATATATATATATATATATATATATATATATATATATATATATATATATATATATATATATGCACAGGACATATAGACCTTAGCATGGCCTTCACGTACAATTGTAAATGTAGGCAATAGTAAGGTCTGCTTTTTAACGTAAAATGTTAAAACAATTTTTTGCATTTTTGTGCACTGACTAGCTGGATTGTGTCCTGAAAGCACACTTTTCCTTTTGCTACTTATAAATGTATCTGAGTAGTTGCCATTTTTACATTCCTGTGTCATCATTTTGTCATGTGTAGCCTTTGGTTGATAGTAGTTATGATACACCATACTCAGGTTTGGCCTACTGTTGTGGTAGGACACAAGTCCATATCAATGATGTGAGTAGATGTAAACTGGCTGAAGGAGGCTGCAGGAGACTAGCAGCAAACTAAAAAGAAATGAAAAAGTAAAACACAGAAATTGGCAGTTGTTTATAATACAAAAGTTTGATTTACTACAGGCAAATAGACTACTCACTTTGCAAGGGAAGTTGGACTTTGCATAGGAATTATCCCCAGAGGATAGTGAATGTAGTGAAATGTCTGTTTCAATTGAATGGGCAAAAATGGGGAAAAAAATTGTCTCTGCAATACATACACATTTTTCAATGTTTTGTCTCCTCAAAGACTCTGCAAGTACAGAAAAATACCTGCTGATTGCAAGAACTCCTGTGAACTCCTAACTTCCTGTTTCAGCTGACAACACAACACCTCTATTGCACTGAAATCTAGACATGTGCATTCGTTTTCGTCTGAATTTCTGGGATTTTCGCATTCGTTTTAACAAACGATAATGAATGTACAGAATTCTAAATCCGAAAGATCCAACATAAAAAATACTTTATTTTCGTCTTGTTGCGACAACAGTTCGATATAGATAGAAGATTCGACATGACAGTGACAATAGCGATCTGTGTCTATCAAACCTGTGGTCGAATGTGCCTAACCTAATGCTACTAGTCTGAGTTTATTCAACATAGAAAGAAAAAAATTGACATTATAGAGACATGAAGATTCGACGAAGCAGCTAAAAACATACGATCGCCACAAACTGATATCTATGGTCAAATGCTCCACCCATAGGCTATAGAAGAATTCTAATGTTGGTTGACTAGTAATAATTAATAATAAATATATTTATTACTAGTCATACAACATTAGAATTCTACTATAGCTTGTAGGTGGAACATTCGACCGGAAATGTATGATTGCGGCATCGTACAGTTTAGCTGCTTCGTCGAATCTTCTTAAAACATTCGACGGACACCATAATCCTTCAATGACAGATTCGACCTTAATAAATTCAGATTTTCAGACTAATGCATTTTTTAATGAAACAAAATAAATAAAAACTAATTTCTAACTAAAGTAACTAAATTTTTTTTCGGGCGAAAAACAAAATTTCCAAACAAAATATTTCAGTGTATACATATCTACTGAAATCCCAAGCAGTTTTTCTCTGCTGGACTCCAGAATTCTAATTTTCATAGGATAAAGGAAAGGTATTCTGTAGTCCAGAAGGACTTACAACACTGATCTCAGAGCAACCAAGGCAGATACACAAGAAGTTAGAAATGCATTGTATTTTTTTTTTTTATTCTTTTGACCAATAAGTATTTTCTGCGCTTCCTGTGTTTTTAAGGGCTAAACTCTTGAGAAATGTGAATACATCGCAAAGATGTGCTGCATATGTTTTTTTTTTTTTTCTTTTCTTTTTTTTTCTTTTTGCCCAGAAATATACATTTTGATTAAAAAAGCCTACTGAGGTGGTTTCCTTATACAGTATTTTAACAGTTACTTTTGGAAACATTTTGTGTTGAGTACATCTGGATAAATAGATTTGAACACAGCACAACAAAATGTATGCATAATAATGTCATAAAAATCTAAATAGACACATGCAATGCGGACAGGGGGTTATTTTAATAGTCCTTGCATACTGTTCCTAATTTGAGAACCCTCAACTGAAAATAATAATCTTTCAAACCAGGCATTGTTGAAATAAGATGGTCTAATGACAAGACTTTGGACTTCTAGGATATAAACCTGTGACCTCCATGGTAAAATATTTTACTCATCTTGCTTTGATTCTCTTCTGGTTCCTGAAAATCAGCTTTTTCTGAAGCAAAATAGGCTGAAGGTTCCCAATTTTGAATATTTCTTTCTATTCAAAGGAAATGAAAGATAAAAATGTGGGCAGATGTTTAAAGTTAACCTCGATCTACAATGCTTCAAATTAATGATATGATACCTACAGCAAACCATCTAGGCTTGTTTTTTTTTTTTTGGAAATTAATAACACAAAGCAGATAGAAAGCTGCTGTCTATGCAAAGGAAAGGCGAATATTCCTTTCTTTTGTTTAGCTCATTAGAATGTAAAACTGAAATGTAACACATATATTTCTACTAAAGTAGAATTTCTAGCTGGAAAATCAAGTAAAAATGCATTGCTAGCCAAATTCAAAAAGATACTTGACTCAGATTTTGTTTTCCTTTGTTGTTATAACTTGTCTAATAAAATGTAAATTAGAGACTCAGCATCTGTCTATCTTATGTATTACATTGTTTGTATTAACATTGTTTGATTTTAAAGGTTTGCTTGAATGCTTTCTGAGATTATGATGTATTACTTGCTGCACAATGGTCCTCAGTTCGAATCCCAACCTGGGAACCACCTGCAGAAGGTTTGCATGCTGTTCTTGTGCCAGAGTGGGTTTCCTCCTAATACTAGACATGTGTAGTCTTTTTCGGCCGAATGCATTTTCGTCCGAATTTCTGTGATTTTCACAAACGAAAATGAATGCGCAGAATCCGAAATCTGAAAGATCCGATATAAAAATGCTTTATTTTCGTTTTATTGCGACAACAGTTTGATATAGATAGAAGATTTGACATGACAGTGACAATAGCGATCTCTGTCTATCGAACCTGTGGTCGAATGAGCCTAACCTAACTCTATTAATACAGGATTATTCGACATAGAGAGAAAAGATTCAACATTTTAGAGATATGAAGATTCAACGAAGCAGCTAAAAACATACGATCGCCACGAGCAGATATTTATGGTCAAATAGGCTACACAAGAATTATAATGTTGGTTAACTAGTAAAATATAATTATTACAAGTCATACAACATTAGAAGTCAACTATAGCTTGTGGGCAGAGCATTCGACCCAAAATGTACCATTGCGGCGTAGTACAGTTTAGATGCTTCGTCGAATCTTCTTAGAACATTTGACAGACACCATAAGCCTTCAATGACAGATTTGACCTTAATTAATTCGGATTTTCGGATGAATGCATTTTTTTATGAAACTAAAATAAAAACGAATTTCGGGAGTAACTAAATCAATTAATCTTTTTGACAAAAAAAAAAAATTCCGAAACAAAATGTTTCAGTGTGCACACGTCTACCAAATGCTCCAGATTCCTCCCTCACACCAAAAACATATAGGTAGGTTAATTGGCTCCTATCTAAGTTGACTGTGTATGGATGCTTGTATGTACAGTCATGGCCGAAATTGTTGGCACCCCAGAAGTTTTTACAGAGAATCAAGTTTTTCTCACAGAAAAGTATTGCAGTAACACATGTTTTGCTATACACATGTTTATTCCCTTATTCCCTGTGTATATTGGTACAACACAAAAAAAGGGAGGAAAAAAAGAAAATTGGACATAATGTCACAAAAAACAAAAAACGGGCTGGTCAAAATTCTTAGCACCCTTTCAAAATTGTTTCAAGCATGTGATGCTCCTTTAAACTCACCTGGGGCAAGTAACAGGTGTGGGCAATATATTTCGGATGAATGCATTTTTTATGAAACTAAATAAATAAAAACGATTTTCGGGAGGAACTAAATAAATTAATCTTTTGGACAAAAACAAAAATTCCGAAACAAAATGTTTCAGTGTGCACACGTCTACCTAATACTCCAGTTTCCTCCCTCACACCAAAAACATAGAGGTACAGTAGGTGCACGCGATATTGTGTCAATCTCGCTCCCTTTCTCGGCGAGATTGAGCACCTACGAGCCCCATCGCGGGAGCCAGCGCCGAGCTGGCTTGCCGCGATGGAGACAGAGCCGTCATAGAAGCGACGGGAGATCCGACTTGGATTCCCGCCAATTCTACACGTGTGCGGCGTTTGTTATGAATCCTGAGGGGGAAGTCCCCGCCGGATTTTAAATAAAAATTTGGCATGGGTTCCCCCCTCAGGAGCATACCAGGCCCTTAGGTCTGTTATGGGTTGTAAGGAGAGCCCCCCTACGCCGAAAAAAACGGCGTAGGGGGTCCCCCTACAATCCATACCAGACCCGTATCCAAAGCACGCTACCCGGCCGGTCAGAAAAGGAGTGGGGACGAGCGAGCGCCCCCCCCTCCTGAGCCGTACCGGGCTGCATGCCCTCAACATGGGGGGGGTTGGGTGCTCTGGGGCAGGGGGGCGCACTGCGGGGCCCCCCCACCCCAGAGCACCCTGTCCCCATGTTGATGAGGACAGGGCCCCTTCCCGACAACCCTGGCCGTTGGTTGTCGGGGTATGCGGGCGGGAGGCTTATCGGAATCTGGGAGCCCCCTTTAATAAGGGGGCCCCCAGATACCGGCCCCCCCACCCTAAGTGAATGGATATGGGGTACATCGTACCCCTACCCATTCACCTGGAGGAAAAGTGGTAAAAACACAAATAAAAAACACAGGGTATTAAAATATTTTATTAGTCTGCTCCGGAGGCTCCCCCTGTCTTCTTTAGCTCTTTTACCAGGGGGAGCTTCTTCTTCCGATTTCCGGGGGTCTTCTCCTGCTCTCCGGGGTCTTCACCGCTCTTCTGTGACGTCTTCTCAGCTCCGGGGGTCTTCTTCTATGTTCGCCGCTCTCCGCTCTTGACTCGGCGCACCCCGGTTCTTCCTCCCGCTGTCCGGTGCCTTCTCCTTCTTCCGCTGTTCTGTGACGTCTTCTCCTCTTCTTCCGCTGTTCTGTGACGTCTTCTACTTCTCCCTTCAGGCCGCTGTGCTGTGACGTCTTCTCTTCTTCTCTTCTCCCGATGTTGACACGCCGGGCTCTTCTTGCTGCAATGACGGGTGCGCGGCTTGCGTCGGACTTATATAGGCCTCACAGTCCCATCATGCTCCGGTAGGTACCACGTGGGTAGGTATCACATGGGTAGGTACCAGAGTAAGTCTGCAAAAGGCACAAAGACAGCAAGGGTTCTAGTCCTCCACTACTCTACTATAAAAAAAACATCTATGTTGCTGTTGGATTGTTTCCCTCAGTTCCTCTCTTGTGAACCTACAGTATGTCACTGAAAAAAGTGAGTGGAAATTCCTCTATGGAATCCTGGAAATTTGAGTTGACTCTATCCAAAAACAAAAAAAAGTTTTATATGCATATATACTTTAAAACCTTTATTTGTTGATTTGTCTCCTAAAATAGCAATAAAGTGATTACAAAAGAATTATTGACAATACTTTTGATGACCAATGTCTCAAATGACTAGTTGCATGACATTCTCTTAATTTAATCGTTTCTGAGTCACTGACCTAGAAAAATCCAGTAACCGGTATGGCCGGTTATTATTTTCAGAAGCAGAATGTTTAGATCTATATTTCTCTTGTGAAGAAAAAAACATTCAAGAGGTGCTGGGCTTTGATACAAGTTCATATAAAGTAGTGATGAGAAGAAAAAAACATTTGGAGAGCTCACTGACTCAGGTTCGGCTGCTCACAATAGACACACCAGTGAGTAGCTAGAAGGTTACCAGAAAAAAATAATCATCAATGGAAGGATGTCCACACCAAATGATAAAACAAATATCAAACAAATTCAAATAAATTTAATGGTTTCCACTAAAAAACAGCCAATGCTTTTTGGAAGACAGAAAACACTTCCTCTTCATCAAGGCTTAACTTAAAACAAGAAGATTCAATGGGCTCAAAATAGGGCTTTCTTATGCGAATCTATGTAGGAAAGTCAACTGCTGGACTAAAAGTTACTAGCTGCACTTGCGTGAGCACTCTACTTAACTTGTTTTCTAGCCCCCGAAATTCACTGGTTGTTTTTTTAGTACAAACTAATAAATGTATTTGGACTCTTATCAATTGATTTGGTGCTCCTTCCTTTAGTGTCTATATTTTTCTCATGACATCTTCCCTGTAATAATCAGAAATCAGCTCTTCATACACAAGCAGAGTGGATCAATCAGGTTTAAGTGCAGATCAATAGAATAAGGCAATGATATTCCTGACAATGCTATTTGTATCCATAGACATTATCTTGTAATATAGTGGTTAGTGTGATTCTCTTTGTCATATGACTGCTTGCAGCCTGATTGTTGTGGAAAATAAGTACCGTATATTAGAAGAACAAGTATACATCAGTGTACAGTTGTACTCATTTAAAAGCTTATATATCCATTTTCTTGACAACAGCAACCAATTACAATAAAAAAATATTTTTTGTTACTATAGAAAGTGTGAAATTTCTTTTTAAGTTGGTTATAAAAAGTTAAAGAGAACATATTTTTTGTTGACTTTAGAGATGCTTGGAAAATGTACAATCAGGTATTCTAGCAGTTCAACAATGTGCGTACATGGTTCAATTTATTCAAAATTCAAGTGACCAAACCTCCATGTTTGTCATATCTTTTTAATCATTGTAACTATTTTTTTTTAAAACATTTGACATACTCGTGTGTGTATGTGTGCCTAGAGCTCTACAAATATAAGCCAATATTACAAATATAAGCATGTATGCATGTTGTCTTTAGGTTGATACTTTAGAGAAGGGTAACAAAAATCACCCTACCCCTCCTTCATCTCACACTGCATCCCTTTACACCAATGGTGTCACAAAAGGTAGTAGAAATAAGAAGGGATAGAGGTGTATTTCCATTTTTTCAGCCTGTCACATACCCGAGGGCTTAGCCTGACGTGCAGAGGCCTATTGTACTGCCCCCGGCTCACAGACCACTGAAGGTGTAACAGTGGCCGTGAGAGCGTGGCGATGTAAGGGTGCCTGTACAGTCTTTCGTGTAGCGGGTGCATCACCAGAATGGACCCGACAGCTGGACAGTGGGTGTTGGCAGAAACAGTATCTCCCAGGGCTGGTGACAGCATGCAGCAGTGGGAAGCAAAAATAGTTGGTGCAGGAAGACTGGTGGCTCACAATAGAGGATGCTCCAGCAGAAGCCAGGCAAGTGCATGCAGAGCAGAGGAGACACAGGATGCGTGGTCAGACAAGCCGAGTTGGTAACAAACGGTCAGATGCAGGTATAAATAATAGACAAGGAATCGTCAAAGTACAGGCAGAGATCGGCAACACGAGTTCAGCCAGGTAAGTAGAAGGCAGAGGCAAACTCCAGATACAGGCCGGGGTCAAGGTAGGACATATACACAAAGTCAGAGACAAGCCGGGTCTAATACAGGATTAAGCAGGATCAGGTTCAAGAACACAGGTACAGCTGCAGAGCAGACAGCAATGTGCTAGTGCAACTGCTGCACTTTTATATGCCATTTGGGCACCAGCTTTAATGGCAAACGTGTTCGAGCATAAACATTTGTGTGCCTGGCAAAATGGGCACTTGCAGGATCGCATGTTCGCATGCACATTTGTATGTGCCCTTGAGCATCAGCTGCATTATGGCCCACACGTCCATGATACAAAAACGTCCTGATAACAGTGATAATATCTACTTTTTATTTGTTACATAGGCTCACATTATTAAATAACATACTTAAAAATTGCTGCTTACCTTCTTACTTGCTTACCTACCCAGTTTTCTCCCTTTATATAATGTTCCGAAGGAGGCTGGAGTTTTGTTTTTATAACAAACTTATAGTTGGAGTTTCTCAAATTTTAGATATAAAGTATAAATTGTTACTTCTGATATGCTGTTGTAATTGTTGCCTGGTACGAAAATGACTTATATTTTTAAAGACTTGCACTATTTACAAGAATGTTAATATTCTTTAATCATTGGAAAGAATATGCTGCCCAGATAGGGTACCACATCCCACATATATATATATATATATATTGTTGGGAGAAATTGTGCTTCATCATTGCGAGAAATGATGCCCCATTACTGGCATCATTGGGAGGAATTGTGTCCCATTGTTGGTATCGTTGGAAGAAATTGTGTCCCATCATTGGGAGAAATTTTGCCCCATCATTGGTGTCTTTGGGAGGAATTGTGACTATTCATTGGTGTCAGTGGAGAGATTTGTGCCCCTTCATTGTTGTCAGTGGGGGGAATTTTGCCCCATTATTTGTATCAGTAAATGAAATAGTACCTTAACCACTTCCCTACCGGCCCATAGTAAAATGACGTCCACAAAGAACCTCTGCCGTTCAGAGTGGACGTCATATGACGTCCTGGGCTTTGCGGGTGGATATCTGAATGATGCCTGCAGCTAGAGGCATCATTCAGATATCCTTCTTTTGTGCCGGCGATTCTGCACAAAGTAAGAACGATCATAGCGGCGGTTCCGCCGCTAGATCGTTCTTACAGGCGGCGGGAGGGGACATCCCCCCCTCCTGCCGCCATCCGGTGCTTCTCCGGGCTCTCCCGTGCCATCGGGGGCCCGGAGAACGAATCGTCCAGCGCTCGCAGGAAGCATAGAGATGACTGGTGACCAGATGGTCACCAGTCATCTCTATGACCGTCGGAGGACCCGGGCGCGATGTGATGACGTCACGCCCGGGTCCCCGTAAGTAAACAAAGCCGCGATTGCGGCTGCTAAGCAACCACAAGCATGAGATCGGTGAATTTTTTTTCACCGATTTCATGCTTTCCAGCCTGGAGGAGAGATTTGGGGTCTTATTGACCCCGCATCTCTCCATAAAGAGTACCTGTCACACACATTCCTATTACAAGGGATGTTTACATTCCTTGTAATAGGAATAAAAGTGATAAAAAAAAAAAAAAAAATTAAAAAAAAAAGTGTAAAAAAGAAATAAATATATATATAAACAAAAAAAAGAAATAAAATTAATTTTTTTAACGCCCCTGTCCCCGGTAGCTTGCGCGCAGAAGCGAACGCACACGCAAGTCCCGCCGACATATGTAAACGCCGTTTAAACCACATATGTGAGGTATCGCCGCGTGCGTTAGAGTGCAGCAACAATTCTAGCACTAGATCTCCTCTGTAAATCTAAACTGGTAACCTGTAAAAAATTTCAAATCGTTGCCTATGGAGATTTTTAAGTACCGAAGTTTGGCGCCATTCCATGAGTGTGCGCAATTTTAAAGCGTGACATGTTGGGTATCTATTTACTCGGTGTAACATCATATTTCATATTTTACAAAAAAATTGGGCTAACTTTACTGTTTTTTAATTTTTTTAATTCATGAAACAATTTTTTTCCCAAAAAAAGGCGTTTGAAAAATTATTGCGCAAATACCGTGCAAGATAAAAGGTTTCAATGACCGTCGTTTTATTCCCTAGGGTGTCTGCTAAAAAATCATATATAATGTTTTGGGGTTCTGCGTAATTTTCTAGCAAAAAAAATATGATTTGTACATGTAGGAGAGAAGTGCCAGAATAGGCCTGGTATGGAAGTGTGTATAACTGCCCTGTATGGAAGTGGTTAAGGGCCAAATGAAAGCAAGCAAGGGGCCGCAGTTTGGAGACCACTGATCTAGAAGATAAATGCATTCATACTTTTTTTGACATCAGGAAGAGCAATACCCCCTTACATTGCTGGCCACTGGTGAAATTCCCCATTATATTGGTGGCCAGAAGTAAGAAAAATGCCCCCTGACATTGGTACTCAGTAGAAGGAAGATTTACCCCTTAAGTGGTCAGTGGGAAAAAAAATGCCCTCTTCACATTGGTCATCAGTGTGAGAAAAGAATAGCCCTTTTTATTGGTGGTCAGTGAAAAGAAGGCTGCCCCCTTATATTGGTGGGCAGAAGGAAAAAAAAATCCCCTTCACAGAGGTTACCCATGGGAGGAAAACATCCTTCTTAAAATTGTGGGCAGTGGGAGTAAAAGTCCATATTTATGGTCAGTAGAAAAAATAATGCACTATAAGATTGATGGTCAGTTTGAACAATTATGCCCCTTACATTAGTTTCAGCAGGAAGAAAAATGTTTTCCTTAAGTTTGTGGTTAGTGTAAAGATATGTTGCCCCTTTCCTTGATGATCAGTATTTGGACAAGTACATTCTCTCAGAATGACTCAATACATTGATGGTCTCCCGAAGGGTTTAAAGTTCTGACAGTTAATTGTCCGTTAGTCAACAACCCTAGAATGAGCATTGTTGGATCACAAATGTTTTTATGTGGTGGAATACATGATTACAGGACTTCTTACCAGGGGAGAAACCTGTGAAATGTCTCATAAATCAGTGATATTAGAGGCACATATCTAAAGGTGGCCTTTTCATGCTATGCAGTGTCACGGTACCATCTTTCACTTTGGGTAAGCTTCCGGAGCTAAAGATTTCATGACCAGAATCTTGTGGTAGCCTCTTTTGGTGATTATGTAGAATAGCTATAAAGACAAATCATCTCTTTAATTAAATGAAGATCGTATTTCAGCATCTCTCCTCGTTACAAGTTACCTAAAATAAGTATCTTTCATAATATTGCATAAATACAATGTCACTTCCAATTTGTCGGACAGCCAACAATTAAGTCCTTCTGCTGTGTGCTGCCAGAATTCGTTTTTTTTTTTTAAAGCACAGATTTCAGGATGAATCATATTCATATCTGTGAGCAAATGAGAACAATATTAGACAATTCCAATCTGTAAACTGTACACCTATGACAATAATTACCGCCTTTTCAATTTCAAGAATGACATGTCAGCTGTGTTTATTTTAGCGTTACTGGGGCTGTCATATTCCAGTATTTACAAAGCAAAAATAAAGCATTTGTTGTATCAATACAAAACATAATTAATATGTCTAACATATGTTTGCTTCAGTCCTCTGTATTTTAACCACTTTCCGACCTGCCGCCGTCGTTTTACGACGGTAAGTTTGCTTCCCCTGCGCGAGAGCATGTAATATAACATCAGCTCTCGCGCAGGCCACTAGGGGTGCGTGCGCACCCCCTTCTTGCCCCCGACTCCTGTGTGCGTGCCCGATGGGCGCGATTGCCGCCGGGCACACGTGATTGCTCGTTGCAGAGCGGGGATCGGGAGCTGTATGTGTAAACACACAGCTCCCGGTCCTGTCAGGGAGGGAAATGCTGATCTTCTGTTCATACAATCCCTCTGAGGTACGATCAATGGTCTATATCAGGGATCTCCAAACTACGGCCCTCCAGCTGTTGCGGAACTACATGTCCCATGAGGCATTGTAAAACTCTGACATTCACAGACATGACTAAGCATGATGGAAATTGTAGTTCTTGAACAACTGGAGGGCCATAGTTTGGAGACTATATCAAATGAAAGCGTGGATCTTCTTGGTAGATGACCATAGGACCTGCATATTATAGTGGCCTGCCATGACTGATGATGCAAGGATCTTAGTGAGATTTTAGCTGCTTCATCTGGCTCCAGACTCTCTACACAGTGCACTTCTGAACTCTGCTCACTCTAAGCAGTGCACTTCTGAACTCTGCTCACTCTTTAGCGTATTTTTGAACTCTGCTCACTCTGCGTAGCGCACTTCTGAACTCTGCTCACTCTGCGTAGCGCACTTCTGAACTCTGCTCACTCTGCATAGTGCACTCTGAACTCTGTGCATGCTTGAGCTCCTCACTCTGTATATAGTGAACCCTGCACTCTGTATGTAGTAGAATATTAAGCCCAGATTCTCAAAGGGCTTACAACGGCGCAGCGCCATGTACGCCGTCATAAGTCCTAATCTGGCCCGTCGTATCTATGCGACTGATTCTTAGAATCAGTTACGCATAGATATCCATTAGATCCGACAGGCGTAAGTCTCTTACACCGTCGGATCTTAACTGCAATTTTTTTTTGGCCCGCTAGGTGGCGCTTCCGTCGATTTTCCCGTTGAGTATGCAAATTAGCTAGATACGCGAATTCCCGAATGTACACGTGGCCGACGCAGTAAAGTTACGACGTTTACGTTAGGCTTTTCCCGGCGTAAAGTTGCCCCTGGGTCTATGAGGTGCAACCAATGTTAAGTATGGCCGTCGTTCCCGCGTCGAAATTTGAAAAGTTAAGTCGTTTGCGTAAGTCGTCCGTGAATGGGGCTGGATGCCATTTACGCTCACGTCGAAACTAATGACGTCCTTGCGACGTCATTTGGAGCAATGCACCCTGGGATATTTGACGGACGGCGCATGCGCCGTTCGTTCGGCGCGGGAACGTGCTTCATTTAAATGCTACACGCCCCCTACCCGCCGAATTTGAATTCCGCGGGGTGATTTACGTTACGCCGCCACAACTTAACACGCAAGTGCTTTGTGAATAAAGCACTTGCCTGAAAAACTTGCGGCGGCGTAACGTAAATCAGATACGTTACGCCCGCCCATTTTTACGCCAATCTTTGAGAATCTGGGCCTTAATCTTTTCTCTTTGTATATAGCACACTCCTAATCTTTTCACTTTGTACCTAGCGCACCTCTGACGTCTTCACGGTGTACGTGGTGCACTGCTGAACTCTGTTTGCAGTGCACTTTTTAGCTCTTCACTCTGTATGAAGTGCACTCTGAACTCTGTACCTAGCACTCTCCTAAACTTTACACTCTGAACTTAGGGTACTCCTGATCTTTGCACTCTGTATGCAGTACACTCATGAACTCTGTATGTACTGCACTCCTGAACGCTGCACTCTGTGCAGAATGCACCACTAGTTTTTAACAATGCTCCATTAAGACTCTCCCACTGTTAGGCGGTGATGGTGTGGTTAAGGTCCTGCACTTATTCTCTGAGAAAAAACGCCCTGTCTATAGTATGTTTGCAGTCTCTGACCATTTCCTGTAGTGTGTCTGCAGTCTCTGAACATCTCCTGTACTATGTTACTATGTCTTCAGTCTCTGAACATCTCCTGTAGTATATCTGCAGTCTTTGACCATCTCCTGTACTATGTCTGCAGTCTCTGACCATCTCCTGTAGTATGTCTGCAGTCTCTGTACTCGCGCAAATGCTCCCGATGCTTCTGCCGATATTTTTTTTCTCTCAGGTGACGAGCAGGTGCAGAGAGGGGGCGGAGAGTGGGTGCAGAGAGGGGGTGGAGAGCGGGGGGCTGAGAATGGGTGGGGAGACAGCGGGGATCATTGAAATTGCTTAGAGGGGCGGAGAGCAGGGGCGGAGAGCGGGGCTGAGAAGGGGCGGAGAGCTAGCAGCAGAGATCATGCTAACTGCTGAGAGTGGGCGGAAAGGGGCGGAGAGAAGCTGAGAGTGTGCTAAGAGTGGGCGGAGAGTGGGCGGAGATGGGCGGAGAGCAGGCGGAGATCAGGACGAGCAGGACGGACATCGTGGCAGGCAGACCTCGGCAAGCAAAAGATTGTGTGAAGTGTCTATAGCTGAATGAATACTGTCACTAGTAGGACGGTAATGCACACTATCACAGTTGCAAGCTATGTGCAGTTGGCAGAAGTGCCGTGTGTCACTGTCTACTGCATTGCATGTTTTCTGTGTCAGTATGGAGTCACATAAAAAAATAGAGCATTATCAATTGGACTTTAGAAAAGTATAGTTTTATTCTAAATAACATTGCTCATTTAGAAGAAATTTATCAATTTATTTATAGATTTGTATTTTATTTAAGATCAGATGTTTTAAGCAAAGTTCATTTTTGATAAGCTCAGCATGGCCCAGGGGGAGGGAAGAGCTGGGAGGGGGCTGCCTTTCTCTCATGAATAAGAAGATACAAATGAACTCTTAAGGACAGTGCCACCCTCTGACAGTTATTCTGTATTGCACCTATAGTGCTTAAAGCGGGGGTTCACCCAAAAATCAACTTTCTGCCATTAGATCCAGCATACTGCTGACATCTGCAGTATGCTGTTTTTTTTTTTGTACTTATCGTTTTATCAGCCTTTTTTATCCGGCTCCGAGCGAGGATTCCTTCCGGGTATAGGCATTCCTAAGCCAAGCGGAGTTGATTGACGGGCTACTAAAGCGCGTCACGCCTTCCGAAAATACCCAAAGTGACACTCGAGTGTTTACGGCGCCTGCACATTCAGCTCTACACGGCAGGCGCAGGCGCCGTAAACACCCAAGTGTGACTTCGGGTATTTTCGGAAAGCGTGACGCGCTTTAGCAGCCCGTCAATCAAATCCGCTTGGCTTAGGAACGCCTATTCCCCACAGAAATCCCCGCTTGGAGCCGGATAACAACAGCTGATAAACGATAAGTACAAAAAAAAACAGCATACTGCAGATGTCAGCAGTATGCTGGATCTAATGGCAGAAAGTTGATTTTTGGGTGAACCTCCGCTTTAATAGAAGTTTAAAATCCAAAAAGCGGCATTGATTAATTTCCAACTCGCAAAATAGTGACCCCAATGAATGTTTTCGCTATCTGTAAAGGGGCATTCTCCTCACTGACCACCAATGTAATGGGCATTCTTCCCACCGACCACCAATGTAATGGGCATACTTCCCACCGACCACCAATGTAATGGGCATTCTTCCCACCGACCACCAATGTAAGGAGCATTCTTCCCACTGACCACCAATGTAAGGAACATTCTTCCCAATTCAACTAATTCAAATTGGGCGTGTATCATTTAAATTAGACGCGTTCCCGCGCCGAACGTACTGCGCATGCTCCGTTTTGTAATTTCCCGCCCTGCTTTGCGCAAAATGACGTTGCACCGCCGTAATTTTTTGAACGGCGACGTGTGTTACGTCCTTTCCTATTCCCGTACGACTTACACAAAAAAAAATTCAAAATTCGACGCAGGAACGACGGCCATACTTTAACATGGCTAGTCTAAATATAAGCCATTGAAATAGCATGCGCAACTTTACGATGGGAAAAGCCGACGTAAGAGAATGCAACAAGCGCGCGTAGCTTCGTGGATTGCCGTAAACAGCTAATTATCATACCCGACGCGGAAAACGATGCGAACTCCACCCAGCGGGCGCCAAAGTATTGTATCCTAAGATCCGAATCCGATCTTAGCCAAATGCCGTTGTATCTTTGTTTGAGGATTCAAAATAAAGATACGACGTGGCAAATTTGAAAGTACGCCGGCGTATCAGTAGATACGCCGGCGTACTCTCACTGTGAATCTGGCCCCATAAGTGCTGCACTGTAAAAAACGTAGAGAAAAAGAAAATATATATATATAAATATTTATAAGAAAAAGAAAAAAAGAGGAGAAAGAACTGCCATAGGAAGGGAAATATCCAAAACGGAATGTCCCACACCATGGTCAATCAAAGTTCTCCAATCCATTCAGGGAGACTGTAGTAAACGGGGATTACCTGTATTAAAGAGTCCCAAGCTGAAGCCAGGCATCGAGAGTGAGAGAGAAGAGCTCACATCTACCTCTCCACTTCCCGAATCAGTAAGCCAGAGATTGCAGCCATCGCCGCGCTCTTAAGTACTATCCCGATGGCGTCTGACGTCACCGCCGGGATGCGGACACATGACAGCAGCGTGAAACTCCACCCAGCGGCTGCATAAAATCCAATGGAAGCAGCGGGATACAGCACATGCGCGGTCATGCCTATGGAACAGACCGCATTGGCGCCGAAGCGTCAACCACCATCTTGGATGAGGGATAACAACCTGGCAAATAGAACCCGATGGTAGAAACCATGCACTAGAACGTATAAAGCGTGCAATAAAAGGCAGACAAATTAAATGGCCTAGGAGGGAAGGAAAAACACAAATATCGAAGGGCTTGTCACCACATGAATGATTGATTAGACACTCAAGTGGTGACACTCCCAGGGTGTCCGTATGACCCAGATAAGAAATGAGAGGAGAGAAACTGGCCCCCAGAGAGACGACAGACAAATAAAGGACCACAATAGGTCTTGATTTGCGATTTGAATTCAAAACTAGAAATAGACAAAATATTCATCACATTTAGTACACTTTGATCAAAAGGAAGGGGTTTGTTTCAGATGAAACCCTATTGTTGCCAATTAGACATTTATATATATTTTTTTTTTATTATTTTGGTTCAACCGGTGAAGCATGGAACAACGTGCCGGGGCTGTCTATCTATGAACAAAACTTTACGAATGGATGATCAGTTTAAGTAAGATACAAAATAGATAAATAAAAATACAAGCAAAATAAAATATACAATATATATACAGTTGTTCACCAAGGAAAGAGTAAGAAAGAGAAATAAAACATAAATAAAGAGGGGCCAATGTACTAGTTCTATACCTATAAGAAAGGCTATGTACTATGTCTGCAGTCTCTGACCATCTCCTGTACTGTGTCTGCAGTCTTTTACTGTCTACTGTAGAATCTTTGCAGTCTCTGGATCATCTTCTATAGTATGTCTGCAGTTTCTGACTGTCTCCTGTAGTATATATATCACTAAATAATATGTACAACCCTAATGTCTGGATTATTTTTGGCTGCCTGCTCTGCTTTATATAGGTGTTCCTTGTTATTTGCAACCTAAGCCTCTGATTGGCTGCCCGCAGCCTTTTATTATTGGTTGATACTGAGAAGATATCTCTTTGACTACTGTAATTAAAGAGATATCTCAGATATAACCAATAATAAAAAGCTGCAGGCAGCCAATCACAGGCTAAGGCTGTGAGTAGAGGAACCTGGGCCCCTATTCTTGGGTGCTAAAATTACACAGGTTAGGGGGCATAAATTACTTGCCTTGCCCCGGGTGCTGACAACCCATGCTACGCCACTGGACAGAATACCCGTAAAAGACAGGTATCTGCTCCCCCCCCTGAAAGTTGACAATTGTGGCACCAGGGGGAGGGTGGAGACAAATGAGTGGAAGTTCTAATTTTGGGTGGAACTCCACTTTAATTAAAAGGAATATCTTGTGGTTTTGAACATATTTTATTACACTCAGAAGCAAAAAAATTATAATTTTTGCAAAGCTTTTTTTGTAAGTAAATATGAAATGATATAAGAACATATTTAATATTTACCATTTCCAGAAGGTAGCAGATGCAAAGCAACAGAATCTCATAAGCACCAGGATCATTTACCACGATGCTGTGTTTGTAATGTCAAACAGCAAAATGAGTCAGAAGATGGGCAATCCTCCATCTTCTCTCTTACCAGAAACATTACTCATTTGGATATTTCTAGAAAACTATCAGCACTGAGCTAACTAGAAAACTTACTATGCAATGAAAATGGAAGCACCACTTAAAAAAAAAAAAAACACTTAGGCCCCGTACACACGACCAGTTTCCTCGGCAGAATTCAGCTTCCGACCGAGTTTCTGGCTGAATTCTGCCGAGGAAACTGGTCGTGTGTACAGTTTCGGCCGAGGAAGCCGACGAGGAGCTCGACGAGGAAATAGAGAACATGTTCTCTATTTCCTCGTTGTTCTATGGGAGCTCTCGTCCCGCCGAGCTCCTCGGCGGCTTCAGTGCTGAACTGGCCGAGGAACTCGATGTGTTTGGCACGTCGAGTTCCTCGGCCGTGTGTACGAGGCTTAAGGCCCTGTACACACGAGCAGACATGTCCGATGAAAACGGTCCGCGGACTGTTTTCATCGGACATGTCTGCTGGGAGCTGATGTGTGTACACACCATCAGACCAAAATCCCAGCGGACAGAGAACACGGTGACGTATAAGACCCCGACGTTCTCTAACACGCGAGTTCAATGCTTCCACGCATGCGTCAAATCAATTCGACGCATGCGCGGGATTTCGGGGCGCTGGTTATACGTCATAACCAGCGGACATGTCCGATGAGTCGTACTAACCATCGGACATGTCCGACGGACATGTTTCCAGCGGACAAGTTTCTTAGCATGCTAAGAAACTTTTGTCCGCTGGAAACCTGTCCGCTAGGCTGGAAAACTGTCCGCTAGGCCCTACACACGGTCGGACATGTCTGCGGAAACTGGTCCGCGGACCAGTTTCAGCGGACATGTTCGGTCATGTGTACAAGGCCTGAGGCAGAAAGAGGACAATGGGCATATATATATATATATATATATATATATATATATATATATATATATATATATACACTATCTGAGGTGCAACCAGGCCTGGGTTCCTCCTGGTGCATGACAATGCCTGGCCTCATGTGGCGAGAGCATGCAGCAAGTTCCTGGAGGATGAAGAAATTGATATTGAAGGGCCCCCATGCTCACCTGACCTAAATCCAAAAAGAACACCTCTGGGACATTATGTTTCTGTCCATCCGGTGCCGCCAGGTTGCACCTCAGTCTGTTCAGGAGCTCAGTGATGCTCTGGTCCAGATCTGGGAGGAAATACCCCAAGACACTATCCGTTGTCTCATTAGGATGCTCCTAATGAGACGACGGATGGTGTACTGGGGTATTTTCTCCCAGATCTGGATCAGAGCATCACTGAGCTCCTGAACAGACTGAGGTGCAACCTGGCGGCACAGGATGGACCGAAACATAATTTCCCAGAGGTTTCCCTGATGTTGTCAGGCATGCATACAAGCACTTGGGGGCCATACAAACTACCGAGGACCATTTTGAATTGTTGCAATGAAATTTCACCTAAATGGACTAGCTTGCTGCATAATTTTTTCACTTTGATTTTTAGGGTGTCTTTGAATTTAGCCCTCTGTGGGTGGATAATTTTCATTTCCATCAAATAATGTGCCATCATTTCATTCCTAACACATTACCCAGTCCATATCAGTATAGATATCCAGCATGAGATGTTTGCCGGTTGAGATCTGATATGTTTTCAAAGTGTTCCTTTAATTTTTTTGAGCAGTGTATATATATATATATATATATATATAAAAGAGGAGTGTACATATAATGGTGAGCAATATATATATATATATATATATATATATATATATACAGCAGCAATTAACCTTTTCTTAAAGTAGTTGCAGATTCTACTAATTGGGAAGGGGTGTTATTATTCAACAAGTTGTATTGGCTATCCAGCCTATTTCATCAGAAAGCTGGGAAGATCATTTATATGTCTAGAACTACATGATCTTTTGCCTGACGAAGAGGTCCTGCGTGGCCTCGAAACGTTGCTCTTTTGGATCAATAGATATGCATTAAATCTTTGGACGTTTTTTTAAGATGATCCCTGGTGTGCTGGCGAATATATATATATAGAACTACAAGCAGACGCTATGATGAATTGGTCTGATTCTACAACACTGAGCCCATGGAGTGAGGTCCATGACAATTCATACTTAATTTCCTCCCTTATCTGGTGATGTTAAGTCCCCTCCTCTGTGGTTTAACACTGGATGTTTGGACCCATATATCACTGGTGATGTCTTCTTTGTCTTTTTAACTTATTTGCATGTATAAACATGTTGCTGTACAGTATATAAGATAAGAATAAAGTGGTAACTGGGTTGTTGTATGTACTGTTGTGTAAACAAGTATAAAATGCATGTGGATGCATACAGCTTCATAATGTCTGCACCGCAATTTGGATACAAGATGGTGCAGAAGACCATGTTGCCACATTCACCCAGTGCTGAGAAGCATATGACCTGGAATCAGAAAGGTGGAAGACCCCGGTGCTCACTACCCAATAGCAAAGCAAATTCCAGCCAGTAAGCATGGAATGTTGGGCTGGTACAGTATAATCCTGAAGATATCATTAGGCTTTAATTAGGTGTATAAAATTATATATATAACTCAGTTTGGCTAGATTTTCTCTGCTTTGCATGGTCACAATATACCTAGCAACACACATGGATACCTTTGAATGGGCCAATATAGTTTCTCTTTCCCTTTAACACTAAATTGAAATGTACAGATGTCAACCAGCCCCATAGGAAAGAATTGAATTTCTAATTGAATTACATTTTCATGCAACAAAGTGCTTTGGTTTTGCTGCATGAAAATAGATAAGTACAAATAAGCCCTTTAGGAAATCCCAGAAAAAGTATGTATGGACAGGCAGATTGAAACCCAGTGAGTTGAGTCAGGCAAAATTCTGTCAGATCGAACTTTGATGATTTGCTCATTCTTAATTATAACATACCCCAGGGAGTCTGTCATTTAGTTATTTATAATCCATCTTAATAAAGTTTTAGGAAAGAATATGATTATAAGTTTTGATTACTCTTTATTTTAAACTATTAATTTGTGTTTGAAATGTGCAGCTCTTATGGTTGAGCAATATCTTTTTAAGTTGTAATTGATTTTTACAACCATAATAACCTTTGTCTTGTCTATGTTGTTCCTGCAATTATGCTGTTTTTGAATTAGCCTAGAGTCTTTGTGAGCAAGGCATATTGTCTGTATACCTTGTGTCAGCTTTTTAACCTTAAAAGATACGTCCACCTTTAGTAACATGTTACACCCGTATTTAACCACTTAAGCCCCGGACCAATATGCCGCTAAATGCCCAAAGGCGTTTTTACAATTCGGCACTGCGATGCTTTAACAGACAATTGCGCGGTCGTGCGACGTGGCTCCCAAACAAAATTGGCGTCCTTTTTTCCCCACAAATAGAGCTTTCTTTTGGTGGTATTTGATCACCTCTGCGGTTTTAATTTTTTGCGCTATAAACAAAAATAGAGCGACAATTTTGAAAGAAATGCAATATTTTTTACTTTTTGCTATAATAAATATCCCCCAAAAACATATATAAAAAACAATTTTCCTCAGTTTAGGCCGATACGTATTCTTCTACCTATTTTTGGTAAAAAAAAATCGCAATAAGTGTTTATCGATTGGTTTGCGCAAAATGTATAGCGTTTACAAAATAGGGGATAGTTTTTTTGCATTTTTATTAATTCTTTTTTTTTTACTACTATTGGCGGCGATCAGCAATTTTTTTCGTGACTGCGACATTATGGCGGACACTTTGGACAATTTTGACACATTTTTGGGACCATTGTCATTTTCACAGCAAAAAATGCATTTAAATTGCATTGTTTATTGAAACAAATGACAGTTGCAGTTTGGGAGTTAACCACAGGGGGCGCTGTAGGAGTTAGGGTTCACCTAGTGTGTGTTTACAACTGTAGGGGGGTGTGGCTTTAGGACTGATGTCATAGATCGAGTCTCCCTATAAAAGGGATCACTCGATCGATACGCCGCCACAGTGAAGCACGGGGAAGCCGTGTTTACATACGGCTCTCCCCGTTCTTCAGCTCCGGGGAGCGATCGCGATGGAGCGGCTATAAACGAATAGCCCCGCCGTCGTCCCGGATCGCTCCCCGCGGGAATCCGCCCGCCGCACGCAGCGCGGGGGGGGGTCCCGATCGGACCCCCCACCCGCTAGAAGGTAAGGACGTATATATACGCCCTTCTGCCTGTCCGTGCCATTTTGCGGACGTAAATAGTCATGCGGCGGGCGTTAAGTGGTTAAGGTGTAACATGTTACTGTGCAAATCATGAGAGCGGGCGGGGATCATCTCCCTGCACACCCTGTCACAATTCAAAAACAGCTGTGTCATTCATTCACATAGATCTGTGAACGAATGAATGAGTTAAAGGATCACTAAAGGATTTTTTTTTTTTAGCTAAATAGCTTCCTTTACCTTACTGCAGTCCTGGTTTCATGTCCTTATTGTTCGTTTTTGCTTTGAAGTTGCTGTAATTCTGCTGTGATCTCCACACTTCCTGGTTGTCTGGCTCCTTATAACCATGGTACTGGGAGCTTTTCACGGTGGTCTAAGCTGTCATTACTGTGTGTCTAAAACTCCACAGAATTTTAAAAACAAAACACTGCCCTGGATTTGTTTGTTTTTGTTCTGTGGGTCTCTTTACTTCACATAAACATGAAACCAGTTTTAAACCATAAGTAAAACTAGAGGCACATTATATGATTGAATTTAATCTACTTTTAATCATTTTTAAAAGGAATCAGTTAACTTGTATGTCTCTATACCCTGTAAACAGTCATTTCAGCAAAAAAATATTTTTCCTTTAGTGACCCTTTAATTACAAGTCCCATATTCCACCATGGCAGATGGCTTTAAGTTCTCAGTGAACTGTGAGGGTGCTAATAAGTTCATTACTCTTCCTACTCTTCAGTAACTGTCTGCTCATACAGGAGGTACGGACAGACAGTTGTACTGAGTGTCTGGAAGAGCCTGATATTGCATCAGCAATCTGCTAATTTACCCTGCAAAACAATGTACAATTAGTATTATTATTAGTATTATTTTAAGTGAACTTAGCTTTTAATTACTTATTTTAATGATTTCTCAGTCTATTGGAAAGATTCCAATCTTGTACACATACTATCTCTAAAAAATCTAAAATTGTAACTGGACTTTCCTCTGCAAAATGAATACCAAAGCCCAAAGTCCCATAGTATCAAATGTTTCTGGTCCATGGTATAGGGAAGAACACTCACCAGAAGTTAAAAAAGCTTGCCAAATCCCCAGGAGATCAAGTGTACATAGCACCTGTTCCTGTTAAAATCTTTTCTATGCTTTATATTTCTGTAAGTGCTAAATTATGGGCATTCCTATGAGAGAGGTAAAAACTGCACCTGTGCACCACCACCCTCCCCATTCTGCAGTCCTCCTTGTCATGCATCCTTCCTTGCTGTGCAGCCTGTGCCTCCTCTGCTCCATTTGTATTTTGGATGACATTACTACAGTTAGTAGCTGGTGGCTTTTTTTGTGAATGATGGTGACTGGAGTGAATCACTGTCATTCACAAAAGAGTAAGCTGACACAAACACAAACTGGCTACTACATTGGTCTGAGAAAGATTAATATAGTAGCTGTCTGCTTTTGTTGCATGTTTCACAACTGCACAGGGCCACCCACTGTTCACAAGATAATAATGACATATAAACGTCCTTGCTGTGGCGGTCAGGGGTCATGCTGTGAGACCAATAGCTATAACAGTGGAGAGGCTTCCACCAACCAGCTGGATATGTATACAAGCAGGTTACCTGGTGCGGGGTCTAAATACTAATCGGTATTCACCAGAGCTCCTGATGATGTAGATGGGTTGTGCTGCATGTTAGTACCAGATCCTGGTCCTTGGGATTGCCCCACCAGGAATCTGGGCTTCAATAGCAGATATAGAAGGTAGGGATCAAGCAGAAGCATAGTCAGTAAACAAGCCAACAGTCTGTAACAAGTGACTGCAGGTTAGGATCAAGTGGAAGAGTAGTCAAGGAACAAGCCAAAGGTCAGGAACAAGTGAAGATAAGGACAGTTGCAGGTACGCAAAGGAGAAACATATCAGCTATAGAGATTGCAATAATCTGGCAAACAGGAAGTGCAAAGGCATGGCTTAAATAGAAAGTTAATGAGAGGAGCAAGGAGTTCAAGGTTCACCAGAAACAAGGTACAAGGCAAGATTATCCAAGGTTTCAGACAGGATGCTCTGTCTAGAAAAATATGTTCTTTTATACATTTTTATTTATTTATTTTTTATTTCTATCCACAATCAAAACTTAATTCATGTACTCTAACCATTACTATCATGAATACCTTGTGCTTATACATTCTGTTTGTGTTTGCGTTTGTATATGCTGTTGTTGTACTATAGATAATGTAATACTTACTTTTAATAAAGACCTATTGTGAAAAAAATAAAAAGGGATGCTAGCCAGCATCTCAGGTGGCTTAGCAAGCTACTGCTGGATGCAACAGAGTTAATGGGTTCAGATCCTGGTTTTAACATTTACTTTGAGATGCTGGCATAGTAAAACCAATTTAATGGTTTATTTTATTTTTTTACAGTAAATCAGGAATAGACTTAATATCTACATCAAACTTGAAACGGGGGGGGGGATATATCAGTCAGGGGGGGTGCATGTGTGGTTTATGAATCCACGAGTATTGATACATGCTCCTCTTTACCACTAGGTTCCAATGCACAACAAAAGGGGAAGGGCGCACAATTATTTAATCAGCTGGTCGAAACAAAATAATAACTGTAAGCATAAAAAATGAACAACAGTTTTGGGTGCCCCGCCTTTTCTCAAGGTGTATATATATATATATATATATATATATATATATATATATCAGACTGATCTAAAGTTTATCTAAAGTTTAGCATAAATCCTGCATAATATATAGAGAGTAAGTAAAAAGAAACAACAAAAATAAGTAAAAAAACACAAGCGAAAGCACATAAATTATATTTAGATTATTTCTCTTGTTTCACCTGTACAACTAAGAAGATGAAGTGCATAGTTCAAACATTAGGCAATGGCAAAATCACTAAAGAACATCCATTAACATTTTACTGAGAGCTCTGTTCAGACACTTACTTGTAAAATGATCTTTTTAGAATAGCAGCATCAATAGAAAACACACATAAAGAACTGAATTTTCTTCTCCTGGATACGTCTCCATGAAAAGCTCCCTACAGATATAACAAGCACTTGAGTGTTGCATGGGATGAATGCATTTTGATTGTAAGAGGTGTGATGATCATTTTGTATTCAACACGTGGCTGTCCTTGCAAATCTTTGTGGCGGGTTAGGCTAGATCATGCTGTGTAGATTCAATAAGTTTTGATTTCTGTGTTTAGGCAAATGCTATGGAAACTATGATTTTCAATTTTTTTCCATGTAAATTCAAACTTTGGTCTACAGCTTTGTAGAATAGACCACACATAACCAGCTGGCAGTCTATGTAAGTATACAGCATATGACAGCTTAGTAATGATCCTGCTGGCCTTCCCTTCCACCAGGGACGGTACATGCATTGGAATTGAATAGCATGCCTGTTGCATGGGCTTCCTATTGATATTTTCGAAAAATACCAGCGGTGGCACAATTGGAAATCACAGGGCTTCTTACTACCGGATACCTCAGGGCCCTTACCCACTGCTCTTTGCCAATTTACTATGTCAAACATTATGGGGTAGATTCACGTACCTTTAGGCGGGCGTAGCGTATCTCCTATACGCTACGCCGCCGTAACTTTGAGAGGCTAGTTTGGTATTTTCAAAGATTTTGCCGCCAAAGTTACGGCAGCGTAGCGTATTAGGGCTGGCGTAAGCCCGCCTAATTCAAATGTTGAAGCTGTGGGAGCATTTTTTGTATATTAACTGTGACCCCATGTAAATGACGTTTCGATCGAATGGCGCATGCGCCGTCCGTGGATGTACCACCAGTGCGCATGCTCCAAATGACGTCGGCAAATCGTCATGCTTTCGACGTGAACATAAATTGCGGCCAGCCCCATTCACGGACGAGTTGCTCAAATGACGTAAAATTTGAAAAATTTGACGCGGTTCCGACGTCCATACTTAACATTGGCTGCGTCATGTTTTTGGTGGTTTATCTTTACGCCTGAAACCCCCTTATGTAAACGGCGTATCTGTACTGCGACGGCCGGGCGTACGTTTGTGAATAGGCGTATCTAGCTGATTTACATATTCTAGGCATAAATCAGCGTACACGCCCCTAGCGGCCAGCGTAAATATGCAGTTAAGATACGACGGCGTAGGAGACTTACGCCAGTCGTATGTTAGCAATATTTAAGCGTATCTCAGTTTGAGAATAAGCTTAAATATACAACGGCGGGGATTCGAACTTACGACAGCATATCTACTGATACGCCCGTCGTAAGTTTTTATGAATCTACCCCTATATATTTATTTTTTTGTTCTTGCATTGTAGGAAGAAAAAATTACAAACTCTCCGAGTTCAACAATTTGTTTATATGCTTCCACATCCATGTTTATTTTTATTTGACCATTTTGTGATGGAGGGTAAAACAAATGGTAATGTCTGAGCACAATTTTGCAACTTTGACATGTGTTAGCATAACTGCACATATCATTGCAACTACTTTGTGTATTCAGGTGGATTATACCTTTTTTTATTTATTTTTTTCAGGAAAAGTTGGGCTTTCTTTTAGTGTTATATGGCAATATCCAGATTTATTTTCGGCTAGAGAGTCTTTGTTTTGTGGTTATCTACTTTTGTTTAGCTGCTGGTAATGTATACAATCTCTTAGGCCCCATACACACCATAGAATCTATCCGCAGATAAATCCCATCAAATGGGTTTCAGCGGATAGATTCTATGGTGTGTACACTCCGGCGGATATTTATCCTCGGATAAATCTCCCCTGGGATGGATTTCCAGCAGATGAATATTTGCTGACATGCTCAACAAATCCATCTGCTGAAGTCCATCCCAAAGGATGGATCCGCTCGTCTGTACAGACTCACCGGATCCATCCATCCAAAGGGATTCCCCGCACGCGTCGTAATGATTTGACGCATGCGTGGAATTCCTTATATGACAGCGTCGCGCCCGACGGCGCGACACGTCATCGCCAGAGGATTTCGGCGCGGATTTCAATGCGATGGTGTGTACACGCCATCGCATAGAAATCTGCTGAAATCCTCGAGAGGATTTATCCGCGGATACGGTCCGCTGGACCGTATCCGCGGATAAATCCTCTCGTGTGTATGGGGCCTTACCCTGCCCATTTGAAAGCATGACCTAACCCTTTTTGAGACTTTAGTGACCTAATTGTCCATTTACTTACCATTCTAGTTAACACTTATGCACCCCACTCCTGATGACTGGCTTTAAACACCAAGAAATGCATCAAGTCCATGCTCAGGGATGCCAAGTCAAGTTTGGCCAACAATGAATTTTTATCAATCTTATTGTATATCTATTTTAATAGGATAATCATGTTCACTTTATCTGTATGTCCATTTATTAATTGTGATTGCCTTACTACTCTAAATGAATATTAAATATCTCAATGTTATTATTACGATTTGAATTATGCTTTTGTATGCATGATCTGTGTATTATTTATTATGATACATACTATATCATTTCATATCTACTATTGGTATTTCATTTATTGGATTGATTACACAGCAGTCTCTCATGGCTACAGAGATTTCCCAGTTGGGATTGTGACAGTCAATCTATTTTTTGATATCCTAGACCATTTCAAACACACATCCTTGCCTCATTTAAAGTCCCACAACCCATTTCCCTTTTTCTCCTGATTTATTTTATATTACCAAAGGAAACCTGACCCAAAATAGTCAAAAATAAGAAAAACATTGTTTTTAGATTTTGCTATTACCATAGTTTACACCCAAACTACAACCCAAAATCAATTCTCCTGCTCCTGCCAATCACAACAATTCCACAATGGGTATGTTATTTATTGTTTGCACCCATAGTGGGGCCCATAAACAATAGTGCACATTTTTTTCTTTTTAATCCTACCTAAAACACAGTAACTGACACTGATACTAATTTAAAAGATGTTTTTTTTTAAATTCTAGCCAAATATACTGACTCTGACCTTTCACCCTTACCTTGACCCTTCACCCTTACCTTTACCCTAGCCCTGGCAAAAAAAACGTGCCAGATCATTGAAAAGCGCCTCCCCAGATCTGATTTGGCACTTCTGGGGTCATGGCTATTTTAAATGGTGATTACTGATTTTGCACAAAAACCCTCCAATCTCAGAAGTCACCAGTTTTAGGGAAACGTATGGGTAGGAGAGAGTGTGTGTCGTCACTGCATGCTGGCAAGGTATGAGACACATCACGGCCAGCATGTTTTAATGTGAAGCCTGTCATTTATTACTTCAATGTAAGTGAATATAATAATATATTGAGATTCTGCTATGAGGTTCTCCCTGCTTGCTTTATATGTGATTGTGTGATGAGCGATCCAAGGAAGATCATAAGCTGACTCTATGCCATTCAAGTGTATTTGGAGTATAACTTCCAGGATGCTAATCTGATATGGGTATCACCCATTGCTGGATGGATAATATGTCTGATCCCTGTAATTTGGTATCCAGACCATGTGGTAAGAGGCCATCTTTTTCTAAAGACCTTTGAGCACTTCAGCACCTTGAGATTCTCCTGAACATCGAGCACTTTTCCCATATGGACAAATTTTTGTCTGTTTTTGGTTCATTTATTATTGTTAGAAGTGCCTCAAGGAATATTTCAATTGTAATCACTGCTGATTTTGCGCGTATTTGCTTGTTTTGCACATGTAAGGTCCTTATTGTTTTCACTTTATCTAAGACATTGGATAATTGCACAAAAAAGCAGGTGCACAGGTGTTCTTAATAAATTGCACAGTAAGTGTGTATGAAAAAAAAGGCTATTTGCATTTAGTAAATAATCCCACGGTATATCCAAAAGTAAGGTACAAAATCCTTATTTTAGGACAGTGAAAGCTTCTGGCAGAACTTCTAGGTTGTATCTGACAGTACATATACAACCTAAACATGCATACAGCTGTTTCAGGCTTTTGGATCATCCTAAATAGGGATGAGCCAAACACCCCCGGTTCGGTTTACAGCAGAACATGCGAACAGGCAAACAATTTGTTTGAACACGTGAACACGGTTAAAGTCTATGGGACACAAACATGAAAAACCAAAAGTGCTTATTTTAAAGGTTAATATGCAAGTTATTGTCATAAAAAGTGTTGGGGACCTGGGTCCTGCCTCAGGGGACATGCATCAATGCAAAAAAAGTTTTAAAAACTGCATTTTTTTCGGGAACAGTGGGCCAGATTCACATAGAATTGCGGCCGTGTAACGTAACCGTTTACATTACACCGCCGCAAGTTTTCAGTGTTAGTGCCCGATCCACAAAGCATTTACCTGTAAACTTGTGGCGGTGTATCAAAAACACGTCCGGCGCAAGCCCGCCCAATTCAAATGGGGCGGGTACCATTTAAATTAGGCGCGCTCCCGCGCCGGACGTACTGCGCATGCTCCGTTCGCAATTTTCCCAACGTGCTTTGCGCGAAATTACGGCGGCACGACGTATTTGTGAATCGGGACGTGCGTAACGTACTTACGCCGGGAAAAACAAAAAATTCAAATGCAACGCTGGAACGACGGGCATACTTTAACATGGTGGAGTAATTTTACACCATGTTAAAGTACCCCTAATTTTGCGACGGGGAACTAAGACTTGCACCGAGGTAACGACGGGAAAAACCTTTGTGGATCGCCGTAACTGCTAATTTGCATACCCGATGCTGGAATACGACGCAAACTCCACCCAGCGGCGGCCGAGGTACTGCATCCTAAGATCCGACGGTGTAAGTCAATTACACCTATCGGATCTAAGGACTATCTATGCGTAACTGATTCTATGAATCAGTCGCATAGATACTCTGAGAGATACGACGGCGTTTCAGAGAAACGCCGTTGTATCTCTTCTGTGAATCTGGCCCAGTGATTTTAATAATGCATAAAGTAAAACAATACAAGTGAAATATTCCTTTAAATTTCGTACCTGGGAGGTGTGTATAATATGCCTGTAAAGTAGCGCCTGTTTCCCGTGTTTAGAACAGTCCATGCACAAAATGACATTTCTAAAGGAGGAAAAAGTCATACAAAACTACTCGCGGCTATTTTGAATTGTCGGGTCCCGGCAATACAGATAAAAGTAATTGAAAAAAATGACATGGGTCCCCCTCCCCCCAGTCCATTACCAGGCCCTTTGGATATGGTATGAATATTAAGGGGAACCCCGAAGCAAAATTAAAAAAAAATGTGTGGGGGTCCTGACCTGAAGGCCTTGGTGTGGAATTTGGTGGGACCCCACACATTTTTTTAAAAATTTTGGTTTGGGGTTCCCTTTAATATTTATACCAGATCTAAAGGGCCTGGTAATGGACCTATGGGGACGTTTTTTTCAATGACTTTTACCTGTTTTGCCGGGACCCGACAATTCATTATTCCTTTAGAAATGTCATTTTGTGCAGGGACTAAACACGGAAACATTTGCTACTTTTCAGGCATACTATAGACACCCCCAAGGTACAAAATTTAAAGGAATATTTCACTTTTATTATTTCACTTTAAGCATTATTAAAATTACTGCTCCCGAAAAATATGCCATTTTTAAAACTTTTTTTTGCATAGATACATGTCCCCTGGGGCAGGAACGGGTCCCCAAACACTTTTTAGGACAATAACTTGCATATTAACCTTTACAATTATCACTTTTAATTTCTCCCATAGACTTTTAAAGAGTGTTCTGCGGTCAGAATATGCTACATGCTTCTATTTTCCAAGCAATAGTTATAAAAACTTTGCTTTGTATGGTTTCAACTACTGGTTCTATCTATCTATCTATCTATCTATCTATCTATCTATCTATCTATCTATCTATCTATCTATCTATCTATCTATATCTATCTATCTACCTATCTATCTATCTACCTATCTATCTATCTATCTATCTATCTATCTATCTATCTATCTATCTATCTATCTATCTATCTATCTATCTATCTATCTATCATTGTCATTGTCTATTTTATATCTACTTTGCTTTGTTTCTCCCTGTCTATCCATCTATGTACTCTTACTTGTGCTTGAATATTATTCATTTTAACTAGCTGTAGTTTCATTATACACTAACTCTCTTGCTAGACTTTAAAACAATAAAAATATTTGAAATACAGCTTTCATAAAAAAAAAAATACCCAAGAGAGGCTGAGATTTATTGCAAAGGCACAGTCTTAATTTTAGTTACATTAATATCTGCGGAGATAAAATAATTTACACATTATTATTTTTTTCATCTGTAAGAACAAATTGAACTTAAATCTAATATATTTAACTGTATGACAGATAATGTTAATATAAAATAGCACTATAGCGCCATGGGGCTTTGTGCTACATTGCAAAGCGATTAATTGTGTACCACCACAGTAGCAAGTAGATGGGTCTTTTAAGACATTAATACTTAAAATAAAGTTAAGTTATCAATATTTAAGCTGCAAAAACAAAGATGCATATCTTGTAATAATATTTAGATGCTCAAAAATTTGTATGTGCTGTTATTTGAATATTATTACATGCTAAAATGGTTCTTTTAAATAGCAATAAATATTTATTGCAATGTAGCAAAAGGAATAAAATAAATATGTTGATTTTATTTTCTGTGAAACAAATGACAAAAAATTGATAAATGTATTTTTCACTTGCAACTATAAACACATATTGAATAATGAACCAATACTAGTGCTATTGACAAGTTGACATAAAATGGTTTATATGCAAATTCACATACAAATGCATTAAATTCTCAGTATTTCTATTGTAAATAAAGAAAAGTCCTACCAATTTATTAATTATAATGAAAATACATCTAAATTAGAAGAATATGTTAGAATTTATGAAATAATAATGAGTGAAAAAAGGGATGAGCACTCAACACACTGAAATGTGAAATTATTCAGTTTTGTTCCTTTTTATTAAAATTCAAAATGTTAAAGTTATTTGCACATTTTCTAGGCTATTTGTTGTTTACATATTTATGTAATTTATGAAATAAAGTTATTTACTTTAACATAACCCCTTCCCATCCGCTATACCCTTAACCCCTTCCCATCTGTATAACCATGTTCTCTAGTACAATACCTTGTGTTGAAGATATGTTAATAGGCATTCTTCTCTTAAGCCCTGTACACCCGGCCCAGAATCTCGTCAGGAAAAAAACGCCGTTCTTTTGAATGGCACGAACGCGGTGATGTCATCGAGCACGATGAGCATGCGCTCGTCACATTCGATGCCGTCGCCACCATCTTGCTTCACCCTACCTATTTCTTGGAAGCTACCGCGCATGGGTTGAAGTCATTTCGAGCATGGGCGGTTTGCATGGAGAGGTAAGTATACACACACTCAGGTTTCTCTGCAGGAAAACACTGCCGAGTATCTCACGACGAGAAAATAGAGAACAGGTTCGATATTTTTCTCGTCTAGATTCTGGGCAGTTTTCTTGATGAGAAACCTCAAAGCCTCGTACACACGCAAGGTGCACTCGGCAAGAAAGCTCTGCCAGCAGCTTTCTTGCAAAACCATGCGTGTGTACGAGGCTTCAGACCAAGGACTGGCTAAGATTCAAACCGTTAATGGGCAGGCTGAATGTACCAAGTTGACCTGGGCAGGCTGAATGTACCAAGTTGATTGATCGATCAGCTTGGATACAACCAGCCCGCCTGATTCTCTTGCGATTATTGTTAGTGGCTGCTATACTGCTAGCAATAATCACTGTCTTCTCCCGGTGGAGACAGCTTCCTCCGCTCACCCCCGCCAGGAGAAGACAATTGCTGATTTCCCTGTCAACACTGTATTTGTTGATGGGGGATTGTGCAAATTTCTTACCTGCAACCCTTAGAGAGTGTTTTACATCTGTTAATGGAGATTTCACTAAAATGTATTATCAAACAGTAAGTCAGCAAGTGTGGCTGTTGTCTCTCAATCCCAGTGGTGGCTGGTGTTTTTTTTTGGGGGAGGGGGCAGCAAACAACCCCCCAGGTGGTCTCGGCAGAGCAGCACTAGCACAACCCCCCCTTGAGTGGCCTGCGGTGTGGCGCTAACATCCCAACAAACCCCCCCACCCGTTGTCTGGCATCTGTCCTTACCCCATCACAGTGGCAGGCTCCGGTGTCCTCCAATGTGAGATGGGCAGGTGTCTAGATGCCACCGGGACATTTACCCAGGTCTGGAGGTGTTGTGAGAGCTGGATGCGGGCGATGAAAGCCACGGTCAGGTGCTTATAGGGTGCGCTGAGCAGCCACGGAGTGGAGCTGATTCAAAGTGCGGCCATCTTCCAGCATGTTCTCCCCGGTCCGGTGTCCTTAAGTGTGGCAGGCTTAGGGAAAGAGGCTTTGGTGTCCTCTCCTGGAGCAGCTTCGTGCGTCTCCTCTCTGATCCACCTGATGCTAGGCATCCAATAGGATTGCCTGACATTTTGGCCAATTGGGAAACAGGTTTCAGGTCCGCTTTCTGATTGGTGGGAAGGAGATTTAGTGTAAAAGTAGAGAATATTCATTCGCTATAGTGTCACAATACTGGGTAAGCTTCAGGTGCCGTGCTCTGCTCCCCGAGCCCAACTTTTTTTGAGGCCCATTAGAGTCTCTGGCTCTAATCAGGTGCTTAAAAAAACAAAACCCATTGGAATCCATAGGCCGATGCCCTTATATGCACATCAGGGGGCTGGATGCATGGATGGGGGGGCGGCGCCCGCACACCTTCTATGGATGGACCTCCACTGCTCAATCCTGACTTTTAATGGCAGCTGGGGTTCCCACTGATAATCAGGAACCAGTCAGAGCGGTTCCCCCTTATGTGTTCACTATGGCAGCTGCAACATAGATCATGTGCGCAATGAATGCCCCATTAAAGCATAACTAAAGGGAAAACTTTTTTTTTTCCATTTTGGATAGAGTATAGAGAGATTCGAACACCATTCAGTTTTAATTGCTGTCTGTTCCCCCTTAAAGGAGTTGTAAAGGAAAAAAATAATTTTGCCTAAAATTAATGTCTGCAAGGTAGACAGACAGAATAGTGTAATGATTCTGTTAAAAAACAAGTAAATACCTATTAAATTCCTTCATCTATATCACCTCCGGCGTTCTAGTTTCTGTTCTCTCATTCACTTCCTGGTTTGCGGCGCTCGTTCATGTAAGAACTACATTTCCCAGTATGAATTACGGCATGCCCAGTAATTCACACCTTGAAGTCTCTAACACGTAGAGAGCGTCCTGCCGCACATATGTAGTTCCCAGGAGGGGGTGAGCACGTCACTGACCACCGCAGTAAAGCCTTTCCTTCACGGTGGTCAGTAACAATCAGACGAGCAGGAAGTAAACAGAACAGAGAAGAAATAGAGCAACTTTTGAGCAAAAACGAACAATGAGGAAGTGAAAAGAGGAATGTCTGCAGGTAAAGGATGCTTATTATGAAAAAAAAAATTCCTTTACAACCCCTTTAACACGATTCTCCCTCTCCATATTAATTGATTTACTCCACCCCCCCCTTTTTTTTTTTTTTTTTGTATTTGTCGTGTTTGTATTTATACATGTAATGTTGATTGTCTTGGATGGAAGTTGGTTTTATATGTAAGTGATGTTAACCCCCTTGGCGGTAAACCCGAGCGTGACTCGGGGTTGGTTTTTCATGTTAAGATCGGTATCCCCGAGTCACGCTCGGGCTGGACGTGCAGAGTGTGCAGCGGCGCGGCTTACCTTTCGCTGGATCCACAGGCAAGTTACTTACCTTGTCCCTGGATCCAGCGATGCCACCCCGCTGTGTGAGCGAGCGGGACCTCCTCGCTCGATTCACAGTGTCCCCGTGTGCCGCCGATCTCCGTTCCCTGCGACGTTACGACGCACGGGAGCGGAGAACGGCGCCAAATTCAAAAAAGTAAACAAACACTTTACATACAGTATACTGTAATCTTATAGATTACAGTACTGTATGTAAAAAATACACACCCCCCTTGTCCCTAGTGGTCTGCCCAGTGCCCTACATGTACTTTTATATAATAAAAAATGTTCTTTCTGCCTAAAAACTGTAGATTGTCCAAAAGTGTCCCTTTATGTCAAAAATGGTTTTAGATCAGCTAGAAAACAGCGATAATAAATTATAATCACTTGCAGAATTGTGCGATAGCGATTTGTGGGGAAATTCGTCATAAAAAAAAAAAAATAATGACAGCGACAATTCTGCAACTGAGCAAATTTCAGTGATTTTGAGTTGATTACATTATTGAATAATTGTTATTATAATTATATTATTATTTGTTATAATTATTTATAATTATTTATTATATTATAATTTATAATTTTGTTTTAAAAAAAAATCATACCCGGGATGACTCTTGCTTGGTCAGATTTAAGTGAGTTATTTCTAAAAATTACAGGCCTACAGTATAAAACTCCAAATTTCCTTGCAAAATAATTGTACCGCTTTTGGTACGTAATTCCAGACAGAATCATGCCGCCAGGGAGGTTAAGCAATATACAGAAAATGAAAAAAAAAAAGAATTATAAAAAAAAAAAACACGATTCTCCCTCTATATTTGTCCTGTTTACCATTATCTTTGAAAGTGAAAGTGAAAGAAAATCCTAAGTTTTGGGTTGTCACCAGAAAAGTAATGAAGGGGAAATCTTCCTATGGGGACACTAGTTCCGTTCATGGGGATTCCCAACAAATTCTCTTAATTTGCAGGGATTTTCTCTTACTTCTTCTATGGAACAGGAAGTGAATGGAAATCTCCGCAATGGGACACAAATGGTGAGATAAAAAACGTGATTAAGGTTATAATACTTACTTGTTTTATCCAAAATGGGAAAAAAATGTGCCTATAGTTCTATTTTAATACAAAAACAGTGTTTCTCTATAGCGTCATATATTTAACTGTCAGATACAGTAGCAAATCATAATAAATTGTTAAAAATTAAAAATAAGATAATATCATTTGCAAATCTTTTGATTACATGGATGGGGAAATGCTTTTTAAATCCAAAACGTATATATATATATATATATATATATATATATATATATATATATATATATATATATATATATATATAAAACGATTGACATTCTTAATCTCTGTAAAAGAACAAAGGGCCAGATTCACAGAGGAAATACGCCGGAGTATCTACTGATACTCCGGCGTATTTTCAAATTTGCCACGTCGTATCTTTATTTTTAATTCACAAAAAAGATACGGCTTTTGGCTAAGATCCGACAGGCGTACGGCTTCGTACGCCTTCGGATCCTAGGTGTAATTTTCCGGCGGCCGCTGGGTGGAGTTCGTGACGTTTTCCAGCGTCTGGTATGCAAATTAGCTGATTACGGCGATCCACGAAGATACGCGTGTTCGTCGCAATCTCTTACGTCGTCGCTAGTCGCTTTTTCCCGTCGCAAACTTAGGCCTGCTTTTTCATGGCTTACATTTAGAACAGCCATGTTAAAGTATGGCCGTCGTTCCCGCGTCAAATTTCAATTATTATTTTTTTTTTGCGTAAGACGTCCGGGAATACGAAACGACGTAACGCACGTCGCCGTACAAAAAATAAGTCGGGGAGCCGTAATTTCGCCCAAAGCACGTCGGGAAATTTTCACACGGAGCATGCGCAGAACGTTTGGCGCGGGAACGCGCCTAATTTAAATGGTACACGCCCCATTTGAATTAGGCGGGCTTGCGCCGGACGGCTTTACGCTACGCCGCTGCAAGTTTACACGTAAGTGCTTTGTGAATCAAGCACTTATGACGAAAACTTGCGGCGGCGTAACGTAAAGAGGATACGTTACGCCGCCGTAAATATTCGTGAATCTGGCCCAAAGTATGGAGAGTGTCTGCAACACATTCACTACCCTCATATACATTGCAAAAAACAAACATCTACTGTATTGTAAACACATGCGGATAGTACATTTGCTGCATTATAGAACTTTGGCTAATACTTCAGATGCATTGTTATAGATACATTTCAGTGAAGTAGTTTACTTTAACTACTTGAGCTCTGGAAGGTTTTACCCCCTTAATGAGCAGGCCATTTTTTGCTATTTAGCACTGTGCTAGTTTAACTGGTAATTGCACAATCATGCAACGTTGTATGCAAATTACATTTATATCATTTTTTTTTCACATACATAGAGCTTTCTTTTGGTAGTATTTGATCACCACTTTTTTTTATTTATTTTAGTATATAAACAAAAAAAAGACTGTTGAAAAAAAAAAAAAAAAAAAATTTTTACTTTCTGCTATAAAACGTATCCATAAAAAAAAAAAAAAAACTTCATAAATTTAGGTCAAAATGTATTCTGCTTTACAACATGAGGGCAGACAGTACAGTTACAATACAATACAGGAGGAATAAGAGGGTCCTGCTCGTTAGAGCTTACAATCTAGAAGGGACTAGGGAGGGTCAAGTGATACAAAAGGTAATAGCTGTGGGGGATGATCTGATGATGAAAGTAATGTTAGGTGAAGGCAGAATATGCTTTTCTGAAGAGTAGGGTTTTCAGGGATCGCCTAAAAGCAAGCAGAGTAGGAGATTTTCAGACAGATTGGGGTAGGGAGTTCCATAGGAGAGGCAGAGAAAAAGTCCTGGAGGCGAGCATGGGAGGAGATGATGAGGGAACTAGAGAGCATGAGGTCTTGGGAGGAACAAAGGGGTTGGTATTTTGAGACTTGGTTAGTGGTGTAGTTGGGAGCCAAGTTGTGGATGGCTTTGTAAGTTGTTAGAATTTTGAATTTCATTAATTTGGTGAGTGGAAGCCAGCGGTGGGATTGGCAGAGACAGGTAGCAGACACTGAACGGTTGGAAATGGTGGATGAGCCTGGCAGCAGCATTCATTATGGACTTATGGACTTTATATGTAAATTAATCACTTCACAGAGAGCAGGGCGCTGGGAATGTCGGGATATGAGGGGGTGGGACTGTTCACACTGGTCAGCATATTTACAGTGCCTTGAAAAAGTATTCATACCCCTTGAAATTTTTCACATTTTGTCATGTTAAAACCAAAAACATAAGTGTATTTTATTGGGACTTTAACACAAAGTCACACATAATTTTAAATTTTTCACAAATAAATATGTTAAAAAGTGTGGCATGCATTTGTATTCAGCCCCCTGAGTCAATACTTTGTAAAACCTTTCCCTGCAATTACAGCTGAAAGTCTTTTTGGGGATGTCTCTACCAGCTTTGCACATCTAGAGAGTGACATTTCAGCCCATTCTTCTTTGCGAAATAGCTCAAGCTCTGTCAGATTTAGATAGAGAGCGTCTGTGAACAGCAACTTTCAAGTTTTACCACATATTCTCAATTAGGTTTAGGTCTGGACTTTGACTGGCCCATTATAAACACATGAATATGCTTTGATCTAAACCAGTGGTTCTCAACCTGGGGGTCAGGACCCCCACAGGGGTCAAATGACGATTTGCCAGGGGTCACCAAATCCTGGGCTGTTCCTCAAGCCCGTACCACTCTCCCAGGCTATTTGCAGCTGCCCAGCAGGGCTGTCCCTGGAGCCTGTGGAAGCCCAGCTAGGCTGTTTCTGGAGCCCGCAGCCCCCCACTCAGCCTCTTCACAGTCGCCCATTCAGTTTACGGGTGGGGGTGCAGAGACTAGAGGTCAGCTGACTGGTGAGAAATGTGAAGTGGGAGTGGCTGGAGGAGACAGTTAGGGGGTCCCCACAACTTGGGAAATGTTATTAAGGGGTCACGGCACTAGAAGGTTGAGAACCACCGATCTAAACCATTCCATTGTAGCTGTAGCTGTGGCTGTATGTTTAGGGTCATTGTCCTGCTGGAAGGTGAACCTCCACCCAAGTCTCAAGTCTTTTGCAGACTCTAACAGGTTTTCTTCTAAGGTTGCCCTGTATTTGGCTCCATCCATCTTCCCATCAACTCTGACCAACTTCCCTGTCCCTGCTGAAGAAAAGCATCCCCACAATATGATGCTGCCATCACCATGTTTCACAGTGGGGATGGTGTGTTCAGGGTGATGTGCAGTGTTAGTTGTCTGACAGTGCCACACATAGCATTTTGCTTTTAGGACAAAAAGTAACATTTTGGTCTCATCTGACCAGAGCACCTTCTTCCACGTGTTTGCTGTGTCTCGCAAACTTCTAACCGGGACCTCTTATGGCTTTCTTCCAACAATGGCTTTCTTGCCACTCTTCCATGAAGGCCATTTTTTTGAAGTGAACGATTAATAGTTGTCCTGTGGAGTTACCATGGCTGCTTCTCTGATGAATGCTCTCCTTGCCCGGCCTGTCAGTTTAGGTGGACGGCCATATCTTGGTAGGTTTGCAGTTGTGCCATACTCTTTCTATTTTCAGATGATGGAATAAACAGTGCTCTGTGAGATGTTAAATGCTTGGGATAAGAGAAGGAATAAAGAAAAGAGGGCGCACCAGTCTTGTGCATTATCCTTGGTAAATGTATTTTTATAAAAACAGATTAAAAACTACTCACAACAAACATGTGAATAAAATTTGCTTTGTTAAAGCCTCCAAAGGGTGGCAATCAGTCTAGGTGCGACAGTCTACAGATGGTGAAGGGGAGGTCATCAGGACCACTGCCAGCTATATATTTTTTTTTTAAACCTAACCCTGCTTTGAACTTCTCAAAAACATTAAATATTAAAATGTTCATACATATATTTAGCTCTGCACTATTTCCCTTTAGAAATGACCTGTGTCAGGTTATATAACTAAGGGTGTTAGGTAGTGCAGATTCATTTCAATTTGTTTAGATTAGAATTGTTATAATTCCAGTAGAAAAGGAGTTTTTTCACCAGATCAAATATAAATCCATTTGGGTATAGTTATCTTTGACTCTATTCAATTCCTTATTCTATTTTTCTAAACCTTGATGAATGGGGAACTTTGTTACGAATTAAAGGCACTTTGGATTCTTTCACTATATTGTTTGGTGCCCATTATTTATGTAAAATATTTAATAGGAAGTACATTTCCCACTGGGCAAATGGGAAACCATACACTTTTATTCAATAAGAAGAATATTTTCACCAATGTGATGGTGGTTCCCCTTGTTTTTATACTCAAAAAGATAGTTTACCTAGTAGTGACTGTGCCGAATCTGCCATTATCCAATAGGAAGTAGCCTTACTATTGAGTTATTTGATGGTAGGTCCAAAGAATCCCTGCTCTGACATTCATATTCATAAACACTGAATCTCATGTGTTAAAGTAGAGTTCCACCCAAAAGTTTAACTTTTTGGAATCCTCTCCCCCTCTGGAGTCACATTTGGCACCTTTCAGGGGGGGGGGAAGGGAGCAGATACCTGCCTAATACAGGTATTTTCTCCCACTTCCGGGCATTTATTTATTAATATTTGTTTGTGAAGCGCACATATACCACCGGACGGTGGTGCCAAAGCGCTTTGTGACAAAATAGCCCAGATGTTCTGCCAAGGGGAGCATAAATAAAAGAGGAGGGATAAAAAGACAATAAATCAGCGAGTAGATGATCGAAGAAAAATTGGCCTAGGATTGAAATGCTTGGCAGAATAGCCAGGTCTTCAGCTTCTTCCTGAACGTATATAGGCTTGGGGAGATGCAAATGTTAAGCGGGATTTGGTTCCAGAGAGTCGCCTCCACGGAGCCAATCCGTTTTCCACCTATAGAAATTAGCCTGTCGGTATTGCCAATGAGTAGAGCTTTGTGGGCTGAGCGAAGACAGCGTCTAGGTATATAGTGTGGAGTCAGATCTGATAGGAACTATGGGCCCATCTGGTGGTAGCCCCTGTAGATCAGGCAGAGGATTTTATTGGCACGTTTTATAACAGGGAGCCAGTGAAGTTCTTTGAGCACAGGGCTGATATGATCTTGCTTTTGGAGATTGTAGATAAGCCTGGCTGCTTGGAGCTGCAGTTTCTTAGACCATTTCATTGGAATGTCTAGTAGGACTCCGTTTGAAAAGTCAAGGCGAGGTCACTGCAGTGATTGCGGTGACCTACGCCACGTCCGGTGCCTACACACAGGTCCCAGAAGACAGCAGGGACCAGTGGGAACGCATAGTGCGAGTCGCGCATGCGCAGTAGGGAACCAGGAGGTGAACCTGCAAAGTCTCACTTCCTGATTCCCTTACCGAACATGGTGGCGCCTCCACCCGAGACCCGAGGGAGAGATCGGCTTCAGGTGCCAACATCGCGGGTGCACAGGACAGGTAAGTGTAGCTGCTGTAGTATTTGGAGCTGCTGACTTTTATTTAAAAAAAATTGGCTGAACTCCGCTTTAACTCACTCTCTGGTTACCATACATTGGAGCCAGAAGAACAGATCTCAGCCAATGGGGCAAATCACTTGCACATCACTTTTTTTATAGTTCACGCCACTCTGGTTGTGAGCTGCTTTGCTTTACTGCATTATTTGCTTTTTTTTGTTTTTTTGTTTACAATCCTTTGGTTTAATTTAATTATATTTTCTTTAACGTGTATTTCACTATCAACAGATAATATGTAATTATATATTATGTGAGGCTAAAGGTTAATTTGCATAGTGGGAAAGTTAAAGTACATCTGTCAAAAAAAACTGCACAGCAGGCTTGTCCTTGAATATAGCTATCTGTATATTTTTGTACACGCTATACATAGTCTTCCATCTGACCAGTAACATATTTTTTAGCAGAAGGTGCAATGAAGCCGCATTTAAAAAAAAAAAAACATTTAAATAGACATAGACTTTATAATTTGATATCACTAATTACATAACAATTTTGTCACTAATTAAGTATAATGCTCCACAAACACACTCACACACACAAATGTGATTACAAATTATAGAAAAAAAATAGGTTAATAAATTATTATATGTTAAAGAAATGTATACAGAAGGTGGGATAGATAGATAGATAGATAGATAGATAGATAGATAGATAGATAGATAGATAGATAGATAGATAGATAGATAGATAGATAGATAGATAGATAGATAGATAGATAGATAGATAGATGCATTAAATTGTCAAAAGTATTGTGACACCTCCGTTACATGCACATGAACTTTAATGGCATCCCACTCTTAGTCGGTAGGGTTCAATATTGAGTTGCCCCACCTTTTGCAGCTATAACAGCTTCAACTCTTCTGGGAAAGCTGTCCACAAGGTTTAGGAGTGTGTCTATGGGAATGTTTGACCATTCTTCCAGAAGTACATTTGTGAGGTCAGGCACTGATGTTGGACGAGAAAGCCTGGCTCAAGCCTCGTACACACGACCGAGTTTCTCGGCAAAAACCAGCAAGAAACTTGCTGGGATTTTTTTTTTGCCGAGGAAACCGGTCGTGTGTACATTTTTCGACTAGGAAACTGTTGAGGATCCCGTCGAGCCAAAAAGAGAGCATGTCTTCTTTTTCCTCGACGGGAATGGAGAAACTTTCCTTGTCGAGTTCCTCGACAGCCTAACAAGGAACTCGACGAGGAAAACGATGTGTTTCACCCGTCGAGTTCCTCGGTCGTGTGTACGAGGCTTTACAGTCTCCGCTCTAATTCATTCCAAAGGTTTTCTATCGGGTTGAGGTCAGTCAAGTTCCTCCACCCCAAACTCACTTATCCCTTTATTTATGTACCTTGCAGTAAATAGGAGAAAATCTCTCCAAAGTGTGAGAAAATCTGGTCCTGGAAAATTGTCACCCTGCTGCCCTATTTTTAAGATTTACCTTCACTTCACTTGCAACAATTTGGATTTCCTATCACTTTCTGTCTCAATGACATTGATTTCCAGAACAAATATTAAGGGTGAATATACTTAGTAGGTACACAGACAGAACTAAGAACTTGACAGGGGCTCTAACTCAACCCTACTTAATCTATAATTAAAGGTTTTGGCTATACATACATTTTAATCGATTTTTAAAGGGCCACAATAATTATTTATCAATAGCTTCATTATTTTTCAATATATATTTCATGTTTTATAAAAATTTTATAGATATGTATTATCTCTAAAGGGCAATTCAATGTCAATAAAAAATAATCTAGCATATAAAATTGCCTTTTTGTAATTAAATGTTATTAAAAATGACCTTTCCATTTCAATCTGAAGCTGCTGTAAATTTCTAAAACTGTAAAAAATTCAATACAGTTGGACAATCTGCTCATGTGAATAACTCACTGGTTTTCCCAGACATCTGCGATAAGGTACACAATACATTTTCAGCATGCCCTGCAATAGTAATTTAGGGTTAATTACTTCTAAAGAGGCAAAGACATTGTAACTTTCTTAATTGAAACCTGATAGTTCACCAGATGGTTATGAGTGTTGACCCTCCCATTTAGGAATCAGCCTTGCAAGGTCATAGTGTAACAGCTTTTTCTTTACTATAGAAAAAGGTAGGTATCTGCTACAAAGTTTATAACCGCTTCCCACCTGCCCACAGTAATTGTACTGTGAACAGGTGGCAGCTGCAGCCCGGGCGATGTACTGGTATGCCACAGCCTTTCTTCTCAGTTCGGGGTGTGCATGTAAGCACCCCGTAAACCCATGCTGTGATTGGACACAGCACGAGTTTGGCAGCTAATATCAGCCAATTATTTTGGCTGATGTCAGCTGATTGGCTGTGGACAATCACATACAGGGTTATATTTTTACAAAATCACAGAACTCTGCAGAACTCTGTGTACTATGAACAGCAATCTGGCTGTTTCTTCTTCCTGCAAAGCAGGGAGAAAAACAGCCAGATAGTTAAAGAGGAATTAAACCCTGATGGGTTTTACTTCCTCTTTAGTCCGCTGCACAGCCTGCATCGCATACTAGCCCATTATGTGCCACTTACCTACAAAAGAATCCAGCAATGTCCCCACACTTAGTTTTGTTTCTTCCCCGCACATGCGCAGTGAAGATTTTTGGCGGACTACAAAAGAAATATCTCCTAAACGGCACACGTTTAGGAGATATTTCCACTACCTATAGGTATGCCTTATTCTAGGCTTACCTATAGGTAGAAGTCCAACAAGTGGGTTTACAACCACTTTAACCAGTTCCCTATTGTGAACTGACGGCAGCAGGAACCCTCCCTCCCTCCGGGCGGACGTCATCTGACGTCTTTTTTTCCCAGCATTGTGGCAAGCAAGCTCACTCGCCACATCACTGTGGTCCCGATGCGCGTGCCCGGTGCCTGCAATGGCTGCCGGGCACCCGCGATTGCTCTTCACAGAGCAGGGACGTGGATCTGTGTGTATAAACACACAGATCCACATCCTGTCAGGGGAAAAGAGAACTGATCGTATGTTCCTGGTATAAAGGAACAACGATCGGTCACCTCCTCTCATCAGTCCCCTCCCCCTACAGTTAGAATCACTCACTAGGACACACTATTAACCCCTTAATCGCCCCCTAGTGTTAACCCTTTCCCTGCCAGTCATATTTATACAGTAATTAGTGCTTTTTTATAGCACTGATCGCTTTATAAATGTGAATAGTGTCAAAAGTGTCTGATATGTCCGCTGCAATGTCACAGTCACCATAAAAATCGCAGATCGCCGCCATTAGTAGTAAAAATATATATATATATATAATAAAAATTCCATAAATCTATCCCCTATTTTATAGATGCTATAACTTTTGCGCAAACCAATCAATATACGCTTATTGCGGTTTTTTTACCAAAAATATGTAGAAAAATACATATTGGCCTAAGCTGAGGAAAAAAATAATTTTTTTAGAAAAATTGCGATAATTATTATAGCAAAAGTTTAAAAATATTGTGTTTTCTTCAAAATTGTCACACTTATATTGTTTATAGCGCAAAAAATAAAAACGCAGAGGTGATCAAATACCACTAAAAGAATGCTCTATTTGTGGGGGAAAAAAATTATTAATTCCTAACTGTAAAAAAAGATTGAATGATGGTCAGATTATCACTTTTACTTCCATACAAAATGTATTGAGTTTTAAACTGATAACGCCTTTATGTTCATTGCTTGTAAATTGAGAGAAGTTTATGTAGATCAGTGTCTCGTATCCTAAAGATTCTTAGGTTTATTCTTACTCTTTCTACTACACCATGATAAAAACAGCATATTTTGTACACAGCAAATTACAGAAAAATTAAATATAGCATTTTGGTAAATGCATGAGGGTAATACTTGTAATGAAATGATTCAGTATTTTATTTATTTTTTATTATTATTTCTTATATTTTTATCACATTTATTTACAGGTCAACTTGTCTATTAGAAGTGACAGTTAGAAGGCTTGAGCCAAAACATACAACACTGCCGACGCATACAGTGATTTTTTTTTTATTCATGTGGGTAAAACCTTTTTTCAAAAAAAATGAAAAAAAGAAAAAACAGTAATGCAGCGTACACACGATCGGTCAAACCGATGAGAACGGTCTGATGGACCATTTTCATCGGACCAAACCAATTGTGTGTAGGCCCCATCAGTTATTTATCCATAGGTTAAAAAAAAGCAATCTTGTTTTAAATTTAACCGATGGGTACCTAACTGATAGAAAAAAAAAACGATCGTTAGTAGGCAACGTCCATCAGTTAAAAATCCACGCATGCTCAGAATCAAGTTGACGCATGCATGGAAGCATTGAACTTCATTTTTTTCATCACGTCGTTGTGTTTTACATCACCACGTTCTGACACAATCGTTTTTTTAACTGATGGTGTGTAGGCACGACTGACCATGAATGAATGAAAAACTTATATAGCGCGACACATGCGAACTGAATCGCCTCAGTCAGCTTCATCGGTTAACTGATGAAAACGGTCCATTGGTCCGTTTTCATCAGATGGACCGATCGTGTGTACGCGGCATTACTGTTTAAATCTGTTTTTTCTTGCTTAAAGTCTAATTAAATGTATATGTCCATCTCAGGATACCCTGTTACCCTGGTTATGTCAATGTGCAAAGTAAATCTAAATGGAAGTTATTTTTTTTTTATTATTAATTAGCTGATACATTTACATTGTTCTAAGGAGGAAAGTTCCAGTGTCAGCATTCCTTTAGAAGTGATTAACCCTTTGGTAATATATCACTAAAAATGAAATTTCTTTTGCAGAGAATGCCTAAAATCTGACTTGTATCTTAGTGCAGACTTCCGATAAAATCAGTGATCCAATCAGACATGCAGAATATGACATTTCTGTGGAAGTTCTGTACACCATCTGTGTACAGAATGCCTCCAGGTTGCCATATTGCATTGAATCTTGCAGAAGATACAACACCGCAGATTAAAATGAAAGGTCATTTTTAAAAACATTAAATTATAATTTGGTTTAATAGCAATTGCATATGCTATATTATTTTTTAATTTATTTATTTGTTCCCACAAAAGTGGAGTTACCCCTTAAGGTTAGTTGAGCTCAAGTTGTCCTTTGTTTTTATTCCTCCAAACATGTCAGTGTGAATACATACTGACACATTTAGTAAATCCATCAAAAATACATGGAAAATGCATCTAACATGTACACCAGTCCTTTGAACCACCGAGGAGTAGAACATATAGGCCACATTTTCTACAGAGGAGACTTTTACACAAGCCGTTAATTTTTTTTTTCTTTTATAATTTCAATGTGGTCATGTCACATGGCCAGTTTAGTTGAAAATAATAAAGTAGTTCTTTAAGATGAACCTTGCACTGAAAGACAAAGTCTACTTATTACATAGTGTGTCTGTGAAGCCCTGTACACACGGCCGGGAATCCCTTCAGGAAAAAAAAACATTGATTTTCTTAACAGGATTCCTTGCAAACTTGCTGTACATACAGACGGCCATTCAAAAGAACCGCTGTTCTTTTGAATGGCAAGAACGCAGTGACGTCAGTGACTATGATTAACCGGAGCTCGTCACATTCGATGCTGTCGCCGCCATCTTGCTACACCCTACACTACCCTTGTATGCTACCGCAGATGCGTTGAAATCTCATCGAGCAGGTTCTCTATTTTTCTCATTGGGATTCCCGGCAGTTTTCTCTACGAGAAAGCATACACACGCATTGTTTTTATGGCAAAAAGCTCTCCCAGCAGCTTTCTTGAATAGAAAACCGGTCGTGTGTACGAGGCTTGAAAGGGAAAGAGGGGTGAGTTGCTTGGGGGTGTCTAACCCCTAAAAACAGCACAATATTACTGTAACACTAGTGGATTTTTTTTTTTTTTAAATAGACTTATCTTACATAAAAGGTTGATGCCATTATTGTTCCTGCACACGTTCTGGTAAGAGCACCTTTTCATGAGATCTTCGGTGTTCCTTGGAAATCAACAGAAGAATTGCCAGATTGCTGGAAGAAGAGAAGCACATTCCCTTACTTTTTCACAGGTGTTTTCTTTTGAAAGCGTGTAGTAATTTTAGATAAAGTGAAGGAGGCATAATGCTATAAGTGGACCTTGCCTTTGAGAACAACTTTACTTTACTTCAACACAATCTATTTCAATTAAGACATGATGCATTACAATATCTGAATCATGATGTAAAACAGAACAGACTTTGAACAGTTGGGGGTAAAGATGGTGTTGACAAAAGTTGGCTGGAGCTTCGGGAAGCACATTAGCATATCACATAACATGTGCAAAATATTCATCTGCATAATGTAAAATTGGGTGATGTATAAAGATCACATATAAGTTTTTGCTTTTTATACAATTTATTCTGTTCTATAGGATATCATGAAGTAACACATAAGAAATCCCAAGTGTGGATAAACCAACAACAAACAATTAATTATGTTTGAAAACAGATTGTTATTTTTTTTATTCAACTGCATTTAACGGGAAATAATTAAAATACCCCAATAGAAAGCTATAAGGTTATGCAAAACTTCACAAAAACATTACTTTTATTGTGTCTCCTAGATGTGTAGGACTAGCAACATTGATCCTTAGCCATATGCTGCGTACACACGATCGTTTTTCCCGTCGGAAAAAGTCAGATGTGAGCTTTTGGATGGGAATTCCGACCATGTGTATGCTCCGTCTGACTTTTTCTGTTTTAAATTCCGCCAGCAAAAGTTTGAGAACAGGTTCTCTATTTTCCCGAAGTAAAAAATTCCTAGTGGAAAAACCTTTGTCTGTATGGAATTCCGACGCACAAAAAAAAACATGCATGCTCAGAATCAAGCAGAAGAGCCAAACTGCCTATTGAACTTCATTGGTCGTGGCTCGTCATACGTGTTGTACATCACCATGTTCTTGACGGGCGGAATTTGGTGTGACCGAGTTTATGCAAGACAAGCTTGAGTGGAATTCTATCGAAAAAACATCCACCCACCAGCAGCACATACCCACTTTCCATTAGCTTTGTATGATCATAGAGTAGAAAGAAAAATACTCAGTAAAACTGAGTATTGAGGAGCATATGACTTCTTCGCTCTTTTCTCTTCCTGTTCCAGCAGTGGGAGGGAAGTCTGGGCTTACACTGTAAAACAGCTGATTGGAGGAAAGGCACACTCCCCCTCTCTTCATAGGCAGAGACTTGCAGAGCTGTGCTGTGAATTGACCAGCTGTCTGCTAATCTATTTTTAGCACCCGCCCAAACACAAATTTCAGGCTGTTTATCACGTGTCAGAAGTTATTAGGCTGACAACAGAAGAACAGAGCAGGAGAAAGCTACAGGACTTAGGGCTTTGGAGAGAGATAAGAAAACTCTACAGATATAAGCGCCATGCTCAAATTTCATGAATCAACTTTACATCCACTTTAAAGTGTATTTTTTCCTGACAATATGCGCACAAATATCATTTGACATAAAAATACGCAGCAACCGCCATTTGAATTTAAAAAAAAAAATATATAATATAATGTTTAGGGGTTCTAAGAAATATTCTAGCAATAAAAATGCTGATTTTTTACATGTATTTGTCAGAACTGTCTTGGAGGTAAGGTGATTAACTTGGTGGTATTCAGCGGTAATACCACCTTCCGATTGCAGCATGTGAATCAAAGTATTGTGGCTGCGGCATGTGTACAGCCCTGAGCATCTGCATGACCTTTTTAACCCCCCCTGGCGGTATTCCCGAGTCTGGCTCGGGGTGGAATTTCAGGACCAAAAGCGGTAACCCTGAACCAGACTCGGGATCGCCTCGCGAGTCCACAGGCACCAGTTACTTACCTTGTCCCTGGATCCTGCGATGCCGCCCAGATGTGTGATCGAGCGGCGTCCTCCTCGCTTGATTCACAGTGCCGAGTGCCGCCGAGCTCCGTTCCCTGCGACATTATGATGCACGGGGGCAGAGATCGGCGCCAAATTTAAAAAAGTAAATTCCAAAAATACATACAGTATACTGTAATCTTATAGATTACAGTACTGTATGTAAAAAATACACACCCCCTTTGTCCCTAGTGGTCTGCCCAGTGTCCTACATGCACTTTTATATTATAAAAAATTTTCTTTCTGCCTGGAAACTGGATATTGTCCATGGCAACCAACAAGTGTCCCTTTATGTTAAAAGTGGTTTTAGACCAGTTAAAAAAACAGTGATAATAAATTAGAATCACTTGCAGAATTGAGCGATATCGATTTGTGGGGAAATCCGTCATCAAAAAATTAAAAGTAATAATTTGTATTATTATTATATTATTTGTATTTACTTATTGTATTATAATTTATGATTTTGTGTTTCAAATTTTATTATACCCGGGATGTCTACTAGACTCTTGTTTGGACAGATTTAAGTGAGTTATTTCTAAGAATTACAGGCCTACAATATAAAACGCCAAATTTCCATGCAAAATAATGGTACCGCTTTCAGCACCTAAAATCTGAATTAATCATACCGCCAGGGAGGTTAAGTAAAAAAACAAAGCAGAGAAGAAGGTGCTTCTACACACAAATGGAATGTCCGACAAGAAAAGTTAGATGTAAGCTTTTGGTCGGAAATTCCGACCGTGTGTAGGCCCCATCAGACTTTTTCTGTCGGAATTCCCAACAGCAAAAAATTTAGAGCTGGTTCTCAAATTTTGCGACGGGAAAAGTTCTTCTCCGAAATTTCGATCGTCTGTATGCAATTTGCATAAACACAAAAAAACACGCATGCTCGGAATCAAGCAGAAGAGCCGCACTGCCTATTGAGCTTCATTTTTCTTGGCTCGTCGTACGTGCTGTACGTCACCGTGTTCTTGATGATCGGAATGTTAGACAACATTTGTGTGACCGTGTGTATGCAACACAAGTTTGAGCCGAAATTCAGTCGAAAAAAAATCTGAATGTGCGAATTTCCGATCGTGTGTACGCGGCATTAGTGCAGTAAAAAAACAATGACAAGGAAGGGTTAAAAACACCTACAAGATGGAAGTGAAAAACAGGTATATCATTGAATCCATAACATCCAGCGGGATGCCTCCTGGGAGTAAAGACAGCTGCAGGTGGAAGTTCCAGCCATCCAGCAGTGGTAACTACTGTCTCTCTGATCCAAGATGGAGGGCCATGCTGTCAGGAATGGAATCCAGGCATCCGGTTGCCTGAGAGAGCTGGTTGGCTGGAACTTCCACCTGCAGCTGTCTTTACTCCCAGGAGGCATCCCGCTGGATGTTATGGATTCATTGATATGCCTGTTTTTCACCTCCATCTTGTAAGTGTTTTTAACCCTTCCTTATCATTAAAGTATTTTATTACTTTTTCTCTGCTTTGTTTTTTCCTATATAGTGTGCTTCCCTCTTCTGAAGTGCTGCTCTGGTGTATTAATCACATTTCAATTCATGTACTGTTTGTTAAAGTATCCTTGTTATCCAGAACGCCCTATTCTGCACACTCCATGCCTTTTTTAAGTTGCCTGCTACACTGCCCCCTGTCTGCTCACTTGAACAAGCCCAAAGAGGGTATTACCACACCACTGTTAAAGCAAATGTATTCAATAATATATTCACTGAATTTCATTAACTTCTATGTAAACTGAATTGAACCTTCAGTTTAACTCTATTAAGTACATTCCAGGTGCATAAAAACCAAAAGGGTTTGTATATTTTTACAGTTTATTTTCTTCCTAATGTCAACATTTTTTATTGAGTTTTAATACATACAGTTAACGTCAATGTGAAACATTCACAAAATAAGTGTCATACAGTTTCATACACAAGATGTAGGGATACAAAACCATTACTTATGTCAACATGACTTTGAAATAAGTTTTAAGATTTCAAGATTTAGTTACCTCTATTATAAGCGTAGAACAGAGTGCAACATGAGAACGTCATCACATTGATAACAAATGAGAAAGTAAAAAAGAAAGACAGAAAGGAAAGAAAATAAAATTCCTATGGATACACAATCTTTAATTCTTGAGTGTAGTTTGGTCATGGTGTTATTGTTTGCTTCTACCTTTTTTACTTCTTTTATACCATTCTACACATTGGTTCCATCTGGCTCACATGGCTTGGTAGTTACCCTGCGTTGATGCAAACATCATCTCATAAGTGGCGTGTGTAATAGTTGTGTCCACTATCTCTGTAATCGGAGGTGGTCTTAGGTTCTTCCAGTGTCTCATGATAGACAATCTAGCACTAATTAGAATATGTGTAACCATAACTCTTGAATATAGATAGAGGAACTCACGTCGCTATTATTTGCCTAATTAGGCTGAATGTTTTGGACCAAAATGAATGAATTGCTGGGCATGTCCACACTATATGATACAATGTGCCTATACATCTGCAGTTTCTCTAACAAAGTGGGAGGCTTGAGGACTGAATTTGGCAATTCGAAAGGGTGTCAAATACTAGCATAGCAGTATCTTATGAGTAAGTTCCCATAAGTTGACGATCTTGGTCACTGCATACGTGGTGTGAAGCACTTTTTGTCATTGCTTTGTAGTGTAAGACATACCCATATCAAGTTTATTTTCTTTTTAAAGCAACCACAGCCTAACTAGAAAAATATGTCCCTTGCTAGCAGCTGCAAAGTGGGCCCCAGATCTTTGTGGGGTAGCAGTGCAGAAGTCTGACACCCCTCAATCTCTACTGAGCAAGACATATACACTCACCAGCCACTTTATTAGGTACACCTTGCTAGTACCAGGTTGGACCCCATTTTGCCTTTAGAACTGCCTTAATTCTACATGGCATAGATTTAGCAAGGTGTAGGAAGCATTCCTCAGAGATTTTGGTCCATTGACATGATAGCATCACACAATTGCTGCCGATTTGTCGGCTGCACATCCATGATGCGAATCTCCCATTCCACCACATCACAAAGGTGTGCTATTGGATGGGGATCTTGTGACTGTGGAGGCCACTGGAGTACAGTTAATTCATTGTCATGTTCAAGAAACCAGTTTAAGATGATTTGAGCTCTGAGACATGGTGCATTATCTTGCTGGAAGTAGGTATCAGAAGATGGGTACACTGTAGTCATCTTTTAAAGGGATGGACATGGTCAGCACGAATATGAATACAAAAGTATGTCATTTTTCATAGTCTTACTAAAAAAGTAAACAAACCTAGCCTCACTGTTGATAATAAGTGCCGTGCAGTTCAATATTACACATTGTGGGGTGGATCCATGACAGCCTGGGCTCAGAGGCAGTTAGAACTTCTGAGGACTGGGTCTGAAATACTGAGGACATCCTGCAGTGAAAAACGAAGGACTGCCAGAAACAGTGCCAGAATGAAGATGAGTATTGCAGTCTGTTTTTTTTTTCTTTTTTGAAGCTATTCCTTTTTTCGGATTGAGGTATTTTTTAACTATTACTGAACAAACTGAACCTTGATGAATCCGTGACTTTTTGGTGGCCACTAACTCAGGAAAAAGTTCAGTTTAACGACTTTTGTAAGGTCATTGCATACTAATGTAGCGCCATGCTCTCATTGAATAGGCTCTATGTGTTAAATTCTAGTTGCCTGAGCTGTAGTTTAGCTCAGAAGGATTATGCTAAATTGTTGGTTCTGTTTCAGTTCAGCTGGGTTGCACACTTTTCCCCTTGACGGTGGGTGTAGCTGTAACCACAGGTCAAGGTTGGAAAGACAGCAGGCTGGATGCATTGGGTATCTCTTTCCCAGAAGCAGCTCAGGGGGCGTGGTCAACCCACTGTGAATTCTGGGGAGGGGTACTTAAGGGACAGACGCCATTTTGGGGAGGTTCGTCTTCCAATCCTGACCTGATGGCCCTCCTGGCCTCAGGGATGTGTGAGCTGTTTCGTAGCCTCGGGGCCGGCTGGTCCGAGGCCTCACAACTGAGAGTAGGCCCAGGAGTTTCTGGTAGTAGTTTCACTATTTTACCTATGGGAGGAAGCTGAACCAGTGGAATTCAATTGAAGGACATATCCTGGCAAATTTACCTCACTGTGCTGCAGGCCGAAAGATTCTTGGCACCGTGAGTTGTGTACTTTATTGGAATTATACAAAGTGTGTGAGTGGTTACACGATCTTGTGGCAGAAGATCGTGGGACGGTCTGACAACACTTATCAAGTCTGTGGCAGGGACTTTGACAAGCTTCGCACCAGCTGCCAGGGCAGTGAGAGTAGGCCTATCTGGTGGTTGCTGACATCCAGTGTGGAGCTGAGTTAATCCTCTGGATCTAAGTTGTACCGCAAAGCAAAGGTACCTGAGTCTTTCCCCATCCCTCTACCACTCTGTTGGAGAACTTTGTTCAATAAAAACCTTCAAAGAGACTTTGTGTTTGGTGCAGACATTCTTGTGGACAACTCTTCAAGGAGAACCCCTGAAATTAGCTTATGGAACAGTAAGGTAATGGCAGGCCCAAATTTAAACCAGCCGCTCTTTCCGGGGTAGTGCTACACTAACATGACTGTTTAAAGTCTTACAACACAAAATCCAATATGGTACCAAAATGAAATAAGACACGTTTATGCTTTTCATTGTTTAACCACTTCCCGCCCGGTCAATAGTATATTGACGTCCGGGAAGTGGTTGTGTTATCCTGACTGGACGTCTATTGACGTCCAGCAGGATAACATGCCGACGCGCACCCGTGTTAGTCTGACACCCTGCATCTCCGATCTCGGTAAATCTCGAGTCCAATAACGGCTGATCACGATGTAAACAGGAAGAGCCGTTGATCGGCTCTTCCTCACTCGCGTCTGAGAGACGCGAGTAGAGGGGAGACGATCAGGGGCTCTACTGACAGGGGGGTTCACGCTGATTGTTTATCAGCACAGCCCCCCCTCGGATGCCCACACTGAACCATCAGGGAAGCCACCAGGACCACTAGGGAAGGGGCAACAATGAAAAAACAATAAAAAAAATTAGAACAATGGATGCCAGCCAGTGCCCACAAATGGGCACTGACTGGCAACATGGGCACTGACTGGCACAATATATGATAAACAAGTGATGACCAGCAATGCCATCAGTGCCACCCCTCAGTGTCCATCAGTGCCACCCCTCAGTGTCCATTAGTGCCACCTCTCAGTGCCCATCCATGCCCAGTGCCCACCTATCAGTGCCCATCTGTGCCACCCATAAGTACCCTTCAGTGCCACCCATAAGTGCCACCCATGAGTGCCCATCAATGCCGCCTATGAGTGCCCATCAGTGCCGCCTATGAATGCCCATCAGTGCCGCATACCAGCGGCGCCTATCAGTGCCCATCAGTGCCACCTCATCGATGCCCATCAGTGCCACCTCATTGGTGCCCATCAGTGCCCATAATTGAAGAAGAAAACATACTTATTTACAAAACAAAATTCCAGAAAAAAATAAAAACTTTATTTTTTTCAAAATTTTCGGTCTTATTTTAGTTGCGCAAAAAGTAAAAATCGCAGAGGTGACCAAAAGAAAGCTCTATTTGTAGGAACACAATTATAAAAAAATTGTTTGGGTACAGTGTAGCATGACCGTGCAATTGTCATTCAAAGTGCGACAGCGCTGAAAGCTGAAAATTGGCTTGGGCAGGAAGGTGCGTAAGTGCCTGGTATGGAAGTAGTTAAGGATTGGCCCAATAATTCCCATGTATAGATACACTATTTTTAACAACATTCTTTATCATATGGTAAAAATATTTTCTTAAATCTCTTGCAACCCTATAATTTGAATTATTGTTTGTGTCTTTTTTATCTAGGCTTTTACTTTCATTTCTTTTCCTCCCACTTGTTCTGTTCCTCTCTTGACAGATATTATATAGCTGGAACAAAAGTCTTCATCTTTAAAAAGTGCTATTACATTTATTCACTTCAGATGTTTCTTTTTTAGAAACTGAATTCTTCTCCTCTTTTTATCTTTATCTTAAACATACTGAACTTCAATAACTTTCTGGCTAGTGTCACGTCTTAAATGAAGAGTGTCCGCCAAATTGATTTGATTTCTCTTGCTGTTGAAGTTGCCCTTTTAAAAAGGAAGCTATTCAAAGGCATTCTTGGGTATTCGAAAGGGCCTGCACTTCTCAACAAATCAAAAAAGAAGGAATCATTGATTGATCTTTAATACTGTGGGTGGAGAAATGGAAAACATTCCTATTTGTCCCATGTGCTATGGTGTATTTTGAATGGTTGACACGTAGTCAAAGCCAAATATTTATTTATTTTTTTACTTGCATACAACAGTTTCAAGCCCTTTGAGTTTCATCAGTGCAAATCATGAAACAATGTTTTTTTTTTTTTTTTTATAGAAGTTACATATATCATTGTTACACAGAGTAATCATGAACAGCTGAACCCCAAAAAATTAGCTAAATACACACATGAAATATATACGTGGGAGCTGCTATGCCTTGCAATGTGACTAACTATTGTGTCTGGTCTTGAAATGTACTATTCCATCCACAGGCTGTTTATAAATGTTCAGGATACGTGTGGTTATACGAATAATTGGTCAAAGCAAGCTCACAGCTATGGCAGCAGCAGCCTTGGTACCAGTGATCCAGGTTGCTGTAAAGCCGCCCAATCACTTTTATTATTATTATTATTATTATTATTATTATACACGATTTATTTAGCACCAACAGTTTACGCTGCACTTTACAATGTAGAGGGGGGACAACACAATTACAGTACAGTTCAATACATTAGGTACAGGAGGGCAATGGTTGTAGAGCCTACATTCTAAATGGAGGGGGTGGTGGTACAAAAGGTAATAGCTGCGGAGAATGATTTGATGGGGGCGGCTCTGGAACAGTTGTTAGGTGGGTGTGGGATAGGCTTCCCCGAATAAATGAGTTTTCAGGGATCTTCTAAAGGTGGAGAGGTAGGGGCTGATTGGACATACCAGGACAGGGAGTTCCAGAGAATGGGAGAGGCTCTGGAGAAGTCCTGAAGGCTAGCATAGGAGGAGGTAACAAGGGAGTGCAGGAGGTCCTGGAAGGAGTGGAGTGGACGATTTGGGCGATATCTGCAAATGAGGTTGGAGATGTAGATGGGGGCGATGTTGTGAATGGCCTTGTATGTTGTGGTTAGTATTTTTAATTTATACGGTGGGGTAGGGGAAGCCAGTGAAGGGATTGACAGAGAGGAGCAGCATTTTTGGATTGGTTAGTGAGGTGTATTAGTCTAGCAGCATTGTTTCGCATTGACTTCAATGGCATGCAATACCGCATGCAGACAGAGGTGGGGGGGGCGGAGAGCCTCAGAAATGGCCGGAAAGGCCCAAGGACACCTTGGCTGACCTTGGCAAACCTCGCAAAGACTCTTTCCGTGCATTTCCGAATGGCACCGATTGACTGCGATCGGCTCCGCTCGTCTCCGGTGCCCCCACCGTAGGCCAAACGCGGTACTGCATACTGCTTTGGCCTGAATCCTGCTCGTTTTGCGACAACACTCGCAAACCGAGTTAGGATTTTTTTAAATACAATGGGGCAGATCGGCAGAGATCTGCACCGGCGCAGCGTATGGTAGATATGCTACGCCGCTGTAACTTACTTTTTGTTGCTTCGAATCCAGAAAGAATGTGCGCCGTAAGTTACGGCGGCGTAGTGTATCTCTTGCGGCGTAAGGGCGCCTAATTCAAATCGGCGAGTAGGGGGGCGTGTTTAATTTAAATGAAGCGCGTCACCGCGCCGAACGAACTGCGCATGTGCTGTCCCTAAATTTCCCGCCGTGCATTGCGCTAAATGACGTCGCAAGGACGTAATTTTTTTTTTACTTAGACGTGAATTACGTCCATCCCGATTCACGGACGACTTACGCAAAAAAAAATAAAAAAAATAAAAATAAACGCGGGAACGACGGCCATACTTAACATGGCAAGTCTAACTATACGCCGCAAAAAAGCAGCTTTAACTATACGCCGGAAAAAGCCGACTAGAGACGACGTAAGAGAATGCGACGGCCGCGCGTACATTTGTGGATCGTCGGAAATAGCTAATTTGCATACTCGACACGGAAAACGACGAGAACTCCACCCAGCGGATGCCGAAGTAGATGAGATTAAATGAGATTACCTTGGGACACCTGCTTTTTTCTCTTTATAGTAAAAAAAAACAAAAAAAAAACGGTGGTTATAAAATACCACTAAAATAAAGCTCTACTGTATCTGTCTCAAAAACTATAAAAAACGTATTCGGTTACAGCTTTGCGTAATGAATGGAGTTATTGTCAGTCAAACGATCACAATGATAAAAACTAAAACATGGCCTGGCAATGAAGAGGTAATACAAGCTGATACTCAGGTCATGAAGGAGGTAGAGGAATAGGCTTAACATGATGTTTCAAGCTGCTCAAGTTGTAGGGTAAGGGAAGATATTTTAATGTTCCTTTCCCTTTTTTTGGGTGTTGTTTTATGCCTCAGAGGGTGGCTTGATGGGTCTCCAATATCATTATTTGGTAGTTGGCTGACTCTGTGTGTTCGTGGAAGTAGGTAGGAAAAATTTTGATGGAACAATTTATCTGCCATGTATAGTGCTTTGGAAAGGACATTAGAGTGTTGCATTGTTGTAAGTGGCCAGACCATGCTGTGGAAATATTTAATTTTAGGAATTTTAAGGAGGACATTTTGACTAAAAAAAGTGATTGATGTGTGTGAAACAATTATGTGGAGCGGAAAAATAAATGTAATCATGTGTTCTAGCACAAGTGATTCTAATGGTTGTAAATTAAAAAAACAAAAAACAATAAACAAATAACATGTTAAGCCTCATACACGCGATAGGACATCAAACAAACTTTCCCTTGGATTTTTGGCCGAGGGGAGTTGTCCGGTCACACCCATAGCATACACACACTCAGACTTTTTCAGCAACAAACACGAACGTAGTGACGTTTCAACGTACTGACGAGAGTTTAAAAGAGGAAGTTCAATTCTCCGGCGTCACCTTTTGGGCTCACTCTGCTAATCAAGAGTTAGTAGAGGTTTCATCTGTGTGCATTTGCGATTTTCAGTTTCGTGCAATTTTGTTCGTTTCTGAACGTCCGTTCGTCAAGCAGACATGTTGCGCAATGGAATTGTGCTAACTTGACCCACAAAAAAATATAGAAATATGTTTGATTCATATAACCAAAATACACTAATCCAAAGTAAAGACATTTGTTTTTACTCCGTCAGTATCACCAGCTAAGCAGCTTTTAATATTATCACATTATAAAGAAGAAGAAAATGTGCGCTGCTTTTCTTTTCCGCGTCACGAATGTGCTCTTTCAAATACAAACGCTAGTTCTACCAGACAGAAAGCTTCCGGGTGGTCTTTGCTTCTGAGCATGCATGTTTGTACTTTGTCCAAAAGTCTGATTGCTTGCTGTACACACGGTCGGACTAGGCACCATCGGACTCTTGTTGACGTAAAGTTTGTCCGTTTGCAGACCGAACTTTTTGTCCGATGAAACCCGAAAAAGTTTGTCCGATGGAGCGTACACACACACGGTCGGAGTATTTTGAAAACTTGCTGATTTTGAAGTTTGTTGGCAAAAAGTCAGACCGTGTGTATGGGCCTTTATACTTACCTGATTTGTGAAATGGTTTTGTACAGAGCAGCCCCAATACTCTTCTTTTTGGGTTCCCTGGTGGTCCTGCCTCCTCCCTCTGTCAAGTGCCCCTAATAGCAAGCCTCTTGCTATGAGGGCACTTGAGCAGGCTCTCTCCTGAGCCACACTCCTGTGAGTGGACATTGTTGGCTTGACCCCGCCCCAGCTCTCTCCCTATTTGTGCACTGTCTGTGTTTGACAGCAGCAGGAGCCAATGGCTCCCACTGCTGTGTGAGACAATGAGGAGAGAAAGACCCAGGAGAACCGCTGGAGAGGGGGAGCTGCACTCGGAAGTTTTTTTACCTTAATTCATACAGTAGAATGCATTAAAGTAAAAAAAAACTTCTGCTTTTAGAACCACCCACTACTAGATTATGTTCAGCACATAGATTACTAGGGAGTTCAGTCTGCATCTTTGTTTTATGTCTTTATGGGGAAGTAAGGCAGAGACAGACTTATCTATTTTCATTCTTGTGCAATCTGGGGGAACACTCCATTTAGAAAAAAAAAAAAAAATCTTCAACTACAATTAATTGGCTGGCTGAAAAATAAAATAAATCACTTCCACAACCAAATATGCACTATGATTGTACACTATAGCTGAGACTGTCTCTGACAAATTGTACTCTTCTGTAATACAACTTATAGCTTTAAGGCAACCATTCAATTTCTGTTTTACTAATGTTGCCCTTGGAGTTATACGGAAAAGTAAATTTTCCTGGATGGTATTTAAAAAATACAACAAATAAAAATAAATAATTTTATTCTTACTGTATTTTTAGAGAGAGAGAGAGAGAGAACAAAGAGAGAAGAGAGAGAGAAATAGAGAACAAAGAGAGAGAGAGAGAGAGAGAACAAAGAGAGAGAAGAGGGAGAGAGAACAAACAGAGAGAAGAGAGAGAGAGAGGGAGAGAGAACAAAGAGAGAGAAGAGGGAGAGAGAACAAAGAGAGAGAAGAGAGAGAGAGAGGGAGAGAGAACAAAGAGAGAGAAGAGAGAGAGAGAGAGAGAGAGAGGGAGAGAGAACAAAGAGAGAGAAGCGAGAGAAAGAACAAAGAGAGAGAAGAGAGAGAACAAAGAGAGAGAAGAGAGAGAAATAGAGAACAAAGAGAGAGAAGAGGGAGAGAGAACAAAGAGAGAGAAGAGAGAGAGAGAGAGGGAGAGAGAACAGAGAGAGAGAAGAGAGAGAGAGAGGGAGAGAGAACAAAGAGAGAGAAGCGAGAGAAAGAACAAAGAGAGAGAACAAAGAGAGAGAAGAGAGAGAAATAGAGAACAAAGAGAGGGAGAGAGAACAAAGAGAGAGAAGAGAGAGAGAACAAAGAGAGAGAAGAGAGAGAGGGAGAGAGAACAAAGAGAAAGAAGAGAGAGGGAGAGAGAACAAAGAGAGAGAAGCGAGAGAGAGAACAAAAAGAGAGAATAGAGAGAGAGAGAACAAAGAGAGAGAAGAGAGAGGGAGAGAGAACAAAGAGAGAGAAGAGAGAGAGAGAACAAAGAGAGAGAAGAGAGAGAGAGAAGAAAGAGAGAGAAGAGACAGAGACTGTCATGGGGGGACATGACCAATTCAATTTTTTTTTCTAAAAGTCCATAGGGTGGGGGATGGGGTCTTTTTAAAATAAAAAAATCATTTGAATAACATGCTTGGGGGATGCTTTATGATGGTGCAGAAAAGTATGAATTTCATGGACAGTCTCAGTCACACACTGAACAATGATAGCGCATATTTGGCTGTGGAATTGTTTTTTTTTTTCTTTTAAAATTAGCTTGGCTTATATACAACAGCACTCACATACAACCTACAACAATTAGAACACCAATCTAATTGCAGCTTAAAAACAAGGATTATTTACTGGTAGATTCTTTCCCACATTCTTTTTTTATCAAATGGTAATAGACCCACTTTGAATGCCAGATAGAGAAAATGGCCAGCAGTTTTTCTGGGGATTTTTCTGCTCTTGTTAATATAAAACTGTGCTGCTGCTGAACATTTTCTATAATTTTCTTATTAAAACTGCAATTTTGGCATCGGAATTGAGAAACCCAAATATGTAATGGGTTCCTATTCATACAGCATATCTGAAGATAATTAAAAATATATATTTCCCTTGTACTTGTTTTTGGAGCAGGTTTATATAAACCTTATAGGCAGTGTGAAATTGTTTAGAATAGATTTCAAAGAGAAACTAAGGGAGAGATTGAGGGGCAGTTAAAAAAAAAAAAGGTAATGATGATGATGTGCTTTAACACCCAAACAGAAAAAAAAAAGGTTCATCAATATGAAAAAAATAAATCCCCCCCAAAAAAAAAAAAAAAGAAATAAAGGAAAGCAAACCCCGTAGTGCTCTAAACCCAACGTCCCCTACATTTTTTAAAGGAAGTCTTACAGCAAAAAAAAAAAAAAAAAGAAGTTTAACCCTAAAAAAGGCCCAATTAACATACAGTAGTCATCAATATGTCCCCCAAATAGATGAAAACCCCTACATAATACTCCAAAAGAAAAGCTCATTTTTTTTAAGAGAATACTTCCAAAACAGCAGTTTACGCTAAATACCAGCAGAAGCACCTAAATAGTTGTATGTATTATGTTACTGTAACCCTCTATACAAGGGGATTTAAACTGTCGTAGGCAGCAATGTAGGAGGGGCCAGAGAAGAGGGTACTGGGTTGAAGGGAGCATACACACAGAAACACCAAAATATTATAGATTCTTTTATTTGATTATGCCAAATTTCTTTGAAATGTGTTTAATTTTATTTAGTTTATTCGTTTTCTAACTTATTCCCAATTTTCGTAAAAAGATTCAAATTTGGATTGGTCAGAAAATAATCGACTGATTTAAATTCTGTATGAAGAATAGCTGGTTGTTAAGGAGCAGCGGGAAGCTGGCCATTGCATCCTTACCATACAATGACTCATCAGCTGTCAGCGGGCTTCCCCACTGAGAGCTGAAATGTAAACAAAATAATGGTATGGATTTTAAGGGGAACCCTACGCCAAAAAAGAAAAAAATTACTTAGCGTCCTCCCAAAATCCATACCAGATCCTAATCTGAGCATGCAGCCTGGCAAGCCAGGAAAGGGGGGGGGGATTGTGCTCAATCATTCCAGGTCACATGCCCTCAACATGGGGGGGGGGTGTTTTGTTGATCAGGACAAGGGCCTCTTCCCCACAACCCTGGGCGGTGATTGTGGAGATCTGCGGGTGGGGGCATCTCTATGTGAATGAGTATCAGGTACATTGTATCCCTATTTATTCAACAAAAAAGTGCGTAAAGACCCAACACAAGTTTTTGACAATTCCTTTATTAAAAAAAAAAGAAAAGATGTAGATCCATCGTCAACCACTACGACCGATGCAATGCCGGACCCTTGTCGAATGTTCCCACCATCTGTCTGTTCCTCTGTCTGATGTTTCTTGCATAGATAAGGGGCGGAGTCAACCAATGACATCATATGTTGACCCCACCCCCTCGTGACGTTACTGACTGGGCGCATGTTGGATCAATGCTGGTAAGAATGCAGACATTCTTTTATTTACAGTTCATCTCCTCAGTGGGGAAGCCAGTTGAAAGCTGGTGAGTCAACAGTTGTTAAGAATGCTCCTTAACCACTTGCTGACCACCACACGCACTTTTACGCAGAAATAATGGCACCGCCGGGCAAATTGGTGTATATATGCGTCCCCTTTAATTTGCCGACCGCGTGGTCGCACACACACCATCGGCGGTGCACGCACGACCCTGTTGCGAGCTCCGTGACCGTGTACGGGGAGAGGCAAGTGAAACATGCATCTCCCTGTTCTACCTAGTGACACTGTCACTGATCATTTGTTCCCTGTCATCGGGAACACCGATCAGTGACGTGTGACACGTGTGACAGTGACGTGTCAGGGCAAGCCACGCCCCCTAACAGTTAGAAGCACTCCCTAGGTCACACTTAACCCCTTCATTGCCCCCTGCCAGTGTAAGTTTTACAGTAATTGGTGTATTTTTATAGCACTGATCGCTGTAAAAATTATTATGGTCCCAAAATGGTGTCAAAAGGGCCTGATGTATCCGCCATAATGTCGCAATCATGATAGAAATCGCTGATCACAGAGGTGATCAAATAACACCAAAAGAAAGCTCTATTTGTGGGGAAAAAATATGTCAATTTTGTTTGGGAGCCACATTGCACAACCGCGCAATTGTCAGTTAAAGCGACACAGTGACGAATCGCAAAAAGTGGCCTGGTCTTTGGCCAGCGAAATGGTCCGGAGCTGTGATTAAAGTGGTTAAAAACCAACTATTCTTCACACAGAATTCAAAGTGGTCAAACATTTTTCCACCGATCCAAATTCAAATCTTTCCGAAAAATTTTCATTGGTTTAAAAATTAATAAATGAAACAAAATAAAACAAAACAAAACAATTCTGAAACAAATCATTGAAACTAAACAACACGTTCTTTTCTGTCCTGCACATATCTACTTGCAGGCACTAAAACTCCATTAACACAACACAGATATTCAGGTAGTGCAAAAGCCCAGTCATTAATAGCATAGGTTGTAGGTCTATGCATTAAGATGAAAAAAACTCCTGTGTGCATTAGCCCACCTCAGCCCCCAAATACTTACCTGAGCCACATATCGATCCAGCAATGTTTCACAAGAGATTTGGCTTTCCGGGAGTCTCCCTCCTCATTGGCTGAGACAGCAGCAGGGTGCCATTGGCTCCCGATGCTGTCAATCAAAGTCAGCCAATGAGGAGAGAGGGGGAACACAGAGCAGTGGCTCGGCTTGGGTGTGCCCATAGCAAGCTTCATGCTGTGGGGGCACTCGGCAGAAGAGAGGGGCCAGGAGTGTCAAAGAGGGTCCCCAAAAGAGGAGGATCTGGGTTGCTCTGTACAAAACCACTGTACAGAGGAGGTAAGTATAACATATTTAACTAGACAAACAAAAATATAGCTCACAGGACTGTCTGTACTGCCTGTCAAAGGTGTCTGGATCACATGGGTGGCTGCAATTACAAACTCTTCGATGTTTAGTCTGTTTACTTTACCTGTAAATCACATCTGAATATGCAACTCTTCGTTGGAAGTTCAGCTTTAATCTCTTACTTTTAAGAGATACTGAAACATATATACTTCATGATCTATTTTTCCTTTTCTTCTCTTAAGACTTTTTTTTCAAGCACCACAAAGGAAACATTGGTATCCTGTGGATCATGCAATTATATGGTCAGAAAAATCCTCGGAGGTTTGTAATGTCTTCTTAATTCCCAAGTATTGTGATTTAGTATTCTCAATATGAGAATTATTTGAATAGAAAGTAGTTCATTTGTTATAACTTTTAGAAATAAAATGATAAACTAACTTTCATCTCAGCTAATGGTTGTATAATGCAGTAAGGCTTTTGGTTATAAATCATTTAATAATAATAAAAAAAGTGAACAAAATAAAAGCAAGGATACACTGGAGGTTACATTGTATCATAAAGAGTGTGCTTAATAGTCTTTTGCAATTCTTTTCATCCTTCTTGTATTAAAAAATATTTTACCCAAAGCAAGATGTCTAAGATAAAAAGAATATGTACTGATCCTGTGGATACCAATAAAAACTTGTGGGATCTTAAGACAAGATTATTAATTCTACACTTTACTTTTTTTGGCTTAAAAGAAAGTTCACAGTCTTAACTATCTTGGTACCATGAAAAAAGGAGGATTTTGTTACTAACTGTAAGGCTGTTCTGTATCGTTTTATAGTTAAGCATTTATCTCTATGAATTTACAATTTTACTTTCTTTTAACCGCTTCAGTCCCGGAGGTCAATGACCTTGCCACTGTTTGTGATTCGGCACTGTGACGCTTTAACTGACAATTGCGCGGCCATGCGACGTGGCTCCCAAACAAAACTGACGTCCTTTTTTTCCCACAAATAGAGATTTCTTTTTGTGCTATAAACAAAAAAAAGCAACAATTTTGAAAAAAAACAATACTTTTTGCTATAATACATATCCCCAAAAAATATATATATATATAAAAAAAGAATTTCCACAGTTTAGGCCGATACATATTCTTCTACATATTTTTGATAAAAAAAAAATCGCAATAAGCATTTATTGATTGGTTTGCACAAAAGTTATAGCTTCTACAAAATAGTGGGCTGTTTTATGGCATTTTTCTTAATATTTTACTACTTATGGCGGCGATCAGCAATTTTTATCGTGACTGCGACATTATGGTGGACACATCCGACACTTTTGACACCATTTTGAGACCATTGTCATTTTTAGAGCGATCAGTGCTATAAATTGGCTTTGATTACTGTAAAAATGACACTGGCAGCGAAGGGGCTAACCACTAGGTGGCGCTGTAGGGGTTAAGTGTTCACTAGGGAGTGATTCTTACCGTTAGGGAGCGTGGCTACACGTGACATGTCACTGATGACCATTCTAGGCAGAATAGGGGAATGCCTTGTTTACAAAGTCATCCCCCTGTTCTGCCCTTGCTGACTGCAATCGCGGGCCTCCCGGCAACATCGAGTTCCCGGGACCTGCAGCCGCACTCGTGAGGCACGTGGCAAGCCCGTGCCAATCTGCCTGCCCATGACATGTTGTCGACTTACAGTCATGCGGCGGTCGACAAGTGGTTAAATAGAAAGGGGAATAAGAAGCTGAAAAAATAGAAAGGGGAATAAGAAAACAAAACAAAAGAAAAATGGAATTCAAATAAGGTGCAGTGTTTGCAGTGTCTCATGGCTACTAGCCACCATGGAGCTAGTTATTAACCACTTAAGGACTGGAAGGATTTACCCTCTTAATGACCAGGCCATTTTTTGCGATACAGCACTGCGTTGCTTTAATTGACAATTGCGTGGTCGTGCGACACTGTACCCAAACAACATTTATGTCCTTTTTCTCACACAAATAAAGCTTTCTTTTGGTGGTTTTTGATCACCTTATTTTTTGCGCTATAAAAAAAAGAGCAACAATTTTGAAAAAAAATAAAAATAATTACATTTTGCTATAAAAAAACATTCCCCCAAAAATTATAAAAAAACAAATTTCTTGCTCAGTTTAGGCCTTTATATATTCTTCTACATTTTTTTGGTAACAAAAATTGCAATAAGCGTATATTGATTGGTTTACACAAAAGTTATAGCATCTACAAAATAAGGAATAGATTTATGGCATTTTTAATATATTATTTTTTACCAGTAATGACAGTGATCTGTGATTTTTAGTGGGACTGCGACATTGCGGCGGACAGATTGGACACGTAACTGAAATTTTTTACACTTTTTGGGGAACCAGTGACATTATTACAGTAATCAGTGCTAAAATATGCAGTTATTGTACTATTGACACTGGCAGGGAAGGGGTTAACATCAGGGATGATCAAGGGGTTAAATGTGTTCCCTTCAGGTGTTTTCTAACTGTATGGAGGATGGGCTGCCTGGGGGAACACACTGCATAGCAGAAAGACAGGATCTATGTGATCTCCCCTGTCAGAACGAAGAACTGCATTGTCTACACAGATAGATCCCCATTCTGTCCCTGTGGGGAAGATCGAGGGTGGCTGGTGGAAATCCAGTTCACCCCACTTGTTCAGTGGCTTCTCAGCTGGCCAGTGGGTGCACCACAAAATAGAGTTGCCGAGCCAACGTACAATGACAGCGATTTGTGTGAACGAGTCGACCTGCCGCAGTACAATGACGGCAGCTGGTCGACAAGTGGTTAAAGTGGATGTAAATCCTCTCCTATACCCAGTGAAGTGAACAACCTCAGATGATACACAGCAATGAAACAAATCTCCCTATATACGATTTACATGTATATCTGCTGTCTTCAGCTTTATATACTGTTTAGAAAGTTCATGTTCTGTTAGAGATTTTCTCTTCCTGATTCACCTGTGGGTGTGGATTCTTGCCATACACTGTGAGACAGCTGATTGGAGGAAAGGCACACACCCGCTCCACATAATCAGAGACTTGCAGAGCTGTGCTGTGAATAGATCAGCTGTCACGTATCAGATAAGACCAGAACTGTGGGGACTGCAACAGAGGAAACCCAAGACGTGTGTAAGTGAAATTTAATGATTTATTAAATATAAGTGAAATAAAATACCACCTCCAATACCACACAGTGCACAACAACCAATACCAAACAGCACCGACAAATAATAGCAGTAACTGAAAAATATATACAAGTAATGGTGAAAACAGGAATCATCAACAGGGCCAGGCCAGGGTCGTCAACGGGAGATCAGTAGCTGGGGAAAGGGAAACAAACAGGACAAGGAGAGGATGGATGGATCACAGGAGGGATGGGTACAGGTACAAGGCTCAGGGTTCAGGTAACAAACAGGAACAGGATCAGGTACAGATACAGAGCTTCTCAGGTTCAGGATCAGGGTGCAAGGAGAGATACCAAGGCAAAGTAAAAGTGTGTCTGCCGGGTATTTATAAACATCTCCTGCAATCAGACTCAAGTGATGCCTAATTGCAGGAGATGATGTCAGCCCCACACTGCCAGGAACCACCCGCTAGTGGATGCCAGTACTGCGGCCCAAAGGTTACATAATACCACCACCAGGGGAAAGCTCCCCTGGTAGTTCCAGACTGCCAGGAGGCACCTGCTGGTGGACCACAGTACTGCACGCCAAATATCAGGCAGTGTCACCAGCGGATGGAACCTTCCCTGACATCAGCTCTCTGCTAATCTATTTATAGCACCCATCCTGACACAAAATTTTGCCTGGTTTTATCACAGATGATGGAGAACTTGTCAGGTAAGTATAACATGTTTGTTATTTTATTTATTTTTTAAACAAGACTTACAATCACTTTAACTTTTTATATGAATGCTATTTACCTGTAAAATCCTCCGTTGTGTAGGTATTCATCTTAGATGTAATTTCAGCAACCCCAACAGACTTAGAGCTGTTACTAAAGTGACCCTCTATAATATTACTCTTCGCCCTAAACCTGATAGCTATATAAAAGATTATGAAAGGAGGTGAAGGACCTAGGCCAGTAATTAGACCCAGAAGAAGCGAGGGCTATGATATGCAAAGGATTGAGAGACCTGTGCAGAGGAAATTGACTAATCAATTTTCTATCAAATTCAAGCACCTAACAAATGAATAAAAAAAATTATAAAAAAAAATAATTGAAAGGAAAAAACACTGGCAGTAGGAATTTAAATGCTTTATTTTCTGTGTTTCTGTACTTTTCTTGTATTCCCACTTAAATTCCATTTACCTACAAAAAGTATACAAGGCTAAGAATTTCTCCCTAACCCCATGTGAAAGTGCCTTGTAGGGATAAGGCAAACTGAGTGTGGTTCAAGCAGGGCTGGGCAGACTTCAAAGAAGTTCAGATGGCAAAATGTAATCCCATTGGAATCAAAGGTAGCCAAATATGTCAAATCATGGAAATTTTCTAGGCAAATAGGATGGTCACAAATTTGTAGGGGGGGGGGGGTGTTTGTGAACATGTACCAATGGAATTGTTTTTTTTTAAATATTCCATTTGAACAGAAACACTGACATTTACAAAGGAAAAAAAGGGTTTTACATTGCCAGCAAATGCCACTTTCCCCCTAGCTGCTTTTGAAAAAGGCACACAGACCACAAAGGTCCTCCAAAATACATAAAATAAACCCAAGGGTCTGCTATGTATTTTAGGGGACCTTAGCAATTTATACTAAAACTTTTTTTTCTTTGTAAAGGTCACTCTTGTGGTATTACATCCCACAGCAAGAATGAAAAAAAAGTCCCCTCCCAAAATGCATACCAGAGCCTATAGGGTTGATTTACAAGAGTGGTGCAGCTCCAACATTTGTTACAGTGCATTAACCACTTCAGCCCCGGAAGACTTTACCCCCTTCCTGACCAGAGCACTTTTTTGCAATACGGCACTGCGTTTCGCTTTAACTGACAATTGCACGGTCATGCGACGTGGCTCCCAAACAAAATTCACATATTTTTTTTCCCCCACAAATAAAGATTTCTTTCGGTGGTATTTGATCACCTCTGCGTTTTTTATGTGTTGCCCTATTAACAAAAAAAGAGCGACAATTTTGAAAAAAATAACAATATTTTTACTTTTTCTATAATAAATATCCCCCAAAAATATATATATTTTTTTTCTTTTCTTTATGTATTCTTCTACATAAAAATTGCAATAAGTGTATATTGATTGGTTTGCGCAAAAGTTATAGCGTCTACAAAATAGGGGATAGATTTGTGGCATTTTTTTATTAGTAATGGCGGCAATTCGTGATTTTTATCGTGACTGCGACATTATGGCAGACACATCAGACACTATTTTGGGACCATTCTCTTTTATACAGCGATCAGTGCTATAAAAATGCACTGATTACTGTGTAAGAGACACTGGCAGGGAAAGGGTTAAACACTAGGGGGGATCAAGGGGTTAAGTGTGTCCTGGGGAGTGATTCTAACTGTGGGGGGCTGGTCTCACTAGAACATGACAGAGATCACTGCTCCCGATGACAGAGAGCAGTAGATCGCTGTCATGTTGCTAGGCAGAACAGGGAAGTGCCTTGTTTACATAGGCACTTCCGCCTTCTGCCGCTCCGTGACACGATCGTTGGACATCCACGTCCCACGGACATCAAGTCCGTGGGACCCGCGGGCACGGCCACGGAGTACGCGGCGGGGTGTGCGTGCCCCCTAAACCATGATTTAAGGGGGACGTACCTCTACGTTCATTTGCACAGCAGTGCCATTGTGCTGACGTATATCGTCGTGTGGTGGTCGACAATCGGTTAAGGGAAGACTTTTCCACTTAATTTTTTTGAGGTGGCCAATCCCCTCAACATTAACAATCATAAAGCTTTCACTGGCTGCTGTTGTCCTACCATTCTTGCTGCCTGAGTGTTACAGGTGATAAACACGATGGACTGTCCTGCTTTGTAGCACAATAACAGTTACAAATTGCAAGACTTCTGATTATTGGCATCATACATCTCAAGATTAAATATAGGATTTCATTTTCTTTCAGGCATTACCTATGCTCTGTGTGTGCCTTTGATCTATACACAATGTTATTATGGCTTGTTTCTGCAGGCTAGAATCTCATTGAGTCTTTTGCTACAATCAGGATATTATGCTAAAGATAACAAAAGAGGGTGAAGGATTCCCAGTGATTTGGTACATTTTACAACCCTATTGATGTGTTGATTGTTTAATTTAAAGCAGAGGTCCACACAAAAAAAAGAACCTCCGCTTTTTGGAACCCTCCCCCCCTCCGGTGTCACATTTGGCACCTTTCAGGGGGGAGGGGGGTGCAGATACCTGTATAATACAGGTATTTGCACCCACTGCCGGGAATAGATGGCCACGGGAGTCACGCCCCTTCGCGTCACCCCCCCACCCGCTGTCTTCTGGGAAACACACTGGTCCCTGCTTCTCACACATGCGCAGTAGGGAACTGGGCAGTGAAGCCACAACACTTCACTTCCTGATTCCCTCACTGAGGATGGCGGCTGGGGCAGTCGAGAGACGAGCGAATGCTCAGCCTCGGCTGCCAACATCATGGGCGCGCTGGACAGGTAAGTGTCCATTTTTTAAAAGTCAGCATCTGCATGTGCTGGCTTTTAAAAAAATAAATAAATTTGGGTGGACCAAAAAAAAAAAACACATCCAGCGTGTGACCATACTGGCCAAGGCTTTTTTCTAAACAGACAATTGTCAGTTCATGATCATCAAGAAGACATTTATTTGTCACATATCAAAGGTTTCAATAATTCTAGGAACAATCTGACCCTAAGTAGATCCCTTAGTTGAGTTAACATGCACGTCCACTGGACAGTCTTGTATGTCTATGAAATTACATTTATGTTTTTTATCAATTCTTTATTTAAAGGAATCAACAATGCAAAATGACAATGACGGTCACAGAATAGTTAAAGGTGTCATATAAATACATATAGCGTGGTTTAGAAAGGTATCGTAGCGATACATTAATGGCATCAAGAACATATACTGATTTAACTTACAACAAAACAGTATATATACCTACTCCCCAGACTTCACTCCGGCGCAATACTTCACCACACTTCCATACCCCAATCAGCTTATAAACAATCTCTCACCCTTCACCTCATTAATGCTGCCAAAATGTGTATACCCTTACATTGGAAGGACAGCACCCCCTAGCATCTCAGAATGGCTCCAACGAGTAGGGAGGATTGCTGACATGGAAAACATAGTACACCAGGAGAGCGAGACCCCGACAAAATTCTATAAAGTCTGGGCCTGCTGGTTACATTTCACAGAATCTGTAGAATTCCGCAGTCTATTGAACATATCTAAATAGCTTGACCTACCCTTGTTGTCCCATTTTTATTATTATTATTATTATTATTTTTATTATTATTATTATTGATGGGTCTCACTTCCACATATAAAGTTGTGCCTCCCTAAATGTATTGCCATGTCTTCATTTGTGTTGTCATGTGTGCCAGCACCTTCGCCTATTCCCCCATCTTTCCTACCCCTCACCCCTCTCCCGCTCTCACCCTTTTTTTTTCTCTTCCTCTCTTTCTTTCCTTCTTTATTTTATGTTATTTGTAAGCTGTTGTTGTAGAGTTATTACGGGTTACTCAGATTGTCTTTACTGCAAGTCTGTGTGGATTTCTTTGTTGTTAACCCATCGCACTATTCTCAATGTATCTTCATTTGATTGTTGTATCTACATATTTCTCTCAATAAAAATATATTAAACAACCAAAAAAATTAACCTGGGGGCTCCCACACAGTGCCAGATACCGGGTTCGGACAATCAACTACACATATACACTTCACCCCCTCACCCAGCATCCCCCATACCCTCCCCCCTCCCCCATAACAGAAACTCATGGTCTACAATGAGATTTAGAACTACACGAGCTAAAATGTACACCACTCCACTTTAAAGTGGAGTTCCAACCACAATTAGCATTTTTTAAATGTATGTCCTTTCATCATGCGTTTTTATAATATAAATCCGGTCACTTACTATTTTACAATCCGCCACTGATCCGCATTGATATTCAAAAAAGTTAGTTTATAAAACTATGTCTACACCATTGTCATTTTGCTTGTGGGCATTGTGAAGCCTACAAGCACTTACTTCCTGGAAGTCTTGGATGGGGAGTGATAATTGGACAGCGCACTGCATCCTGGGAAATGATGACACACATTTCCCAGGAGCATCAGGCCCCATACACATGAGAGGATCCATCCGCTGAAAAATCTCAGCGGATCGGTTTCAGCGGATAGATCCCCTGGTGTGTACGTTCCAGCGGATATTTATCCGCGGATATTTCCGATTTCCAGCAGATAAAAATTTGTAGACATGCTAACAAATCTATCTGCTGGAATCGGCTCCAGCGGATCGATCCGGTGGTCTGTACAGACTCACCGGATCGATCCGTCCGAACCCATCCCTCGCATGCGTCATAATGATTCGACGCATGCGTGGATATCCTTATATGACAGCGTCGCGCACGTCGCCGCGTCATCATCGCGGCGACGGTGCGACACGTCACTGCGATGGGAATTCGGCACGGATTTTGATACGATGGTGTGTACACTCCATCGGATCAAAATCCTCAGAGGGAGATGATGTCAGAATCCTAGGTGCTTTCAATGGCAGATTTTGTGGGACCGCATAGCAACAGGCATTTCCAGATGAGTAAAAAAAAATATGAATGAATGAATGAAAAATTTATATAGCGCGGCACATGCGAACTGAATCGCCTCTGGGCGCTGGTTGTTTGTGTCTCATGCCATCAGAAAAGCAGGGTCTTGATCTGCCTTCTGAACGACAGGTGGTTTTGCTCCAACCGAATGCTGGTTGGTAAAGCATTCCAAAGCCTGGGGCCCTGGAAAGCAAACCTTCTTTCTCCTTTAGATTTGTATTTGGTTTTAGGAACCATGACCAATTTTTGGTCGGTGGAACGCAGAATGCGGTTGCAATTGTGCGGTTTGATCTTGTCGCATAGATATCTAGGAGCCTTCCCATGGATGCACTTATGTGTCAGGCAGAGTGCTTTGAATGCAATTCTGTCTTTCACTGGCAACCAGTGAAGGGATCTCAGTGAAGGTGAGATTGATTCCCAAGATTTTTTCCCAGTCACAAGTCTTGCGGCCGTATTCTGTACGACTTTTTACTTTTTTAGGTCTAATGAGCACAATAATGAAAACAATTTTTGGGAATGGAAACTCCACTTTAACATAGTATCAGGGGATTCTCCCTTACAGTATATCCATGCAGATAAGTCGAAAATGTGTGTTATCCGAGACATAGAATGACTTGAATATATTCTCTGAGAACCGGTAAGATAAAAAGACAAATTCTGTCAGTAATTGCCCTCACCCACTCACAGTTTGTTCCCAATAGGGGTGTTTGGGTGCTTCGGAGGTGTAACGGTCAGGGGTTAACGCCGTTTGCGATATTCCATTCCACCAGCCCACGACAGCTTATCCACAATCCAGCAGACGAACATGGTCCATATGGATTCCCCAGAAACGAGACACACAGCTCTGTTCTCTGGTTCAACGAATTATTGCAAGCACATGGTAACACATTTCTCTTCAAAATACATCCCTCCCATCCTTGGGAAACAGGGTGGGTTAAATTGTCCAATGACAATGGTGATACAGGTCAGGTGTGTTCAAACTTCTTCTTCAGTAAACAGTCTTTGCAAGGGGGGGGGTTGCTGGAGTTTCCCCCCCTTTCCTCACAGAAAGACACTTAAACATCCCATAATAGGCAGCCAGACTGTCTACCAAGCTCCAATCCACATCACCACAGTAGCAGACTTAATTAGCACAATAGACAATAGAATGCAATCACACCCCACCCCATCACAGCAAGCTTTATATACACAACAGCCAACACATAATATATATACAATATATACAATATCTATACCGCATTAAATGTGAACAGCACAGACCATAGTGTGGTTCTCATTCACCGTGTGCCCCTATTAGAGACACAGGGTGATCTACACATAAGAGGCATCGGTGAAGCTGAAACAGGAGTATCTCATACTTTCTAAGCGCTTAAGGATTCCACTGGCCCTCCCGTTACAGGAGGTATGCCCAGTTTCTCTATAAGTTTGACACAAAGTCCCTCACGTGTCTCACCTTAATTTATTTTGGGTTAGACCCAAATGATTTTCCAATCCTATGCACCACCGTGTTTCTGTGGATATTTCTAAAGTGATTATTATCTTGTTTATAAATGGAACTAATTTCTGTACGACTGTAAACTGCTGATTATTTTTATTCTTGTACATTGAAAAACCTTAATAAAAACTTTGACACAATAAAAAAACAAAAGCAAAAAAAAACAAAACAAAACAGTATAGATAATGGGTTGCATTCCCATAGCAATGAAGATCCAAGTGTTTTTCCAATTTTCAAGAAGGAGATTAAGACTTAGATAGGCTAAGGGAGATATAAAAGAGAAAAAAATTTAATGAGAAGAATAAATTGAAGGGGCGAGGGGATGGGAAACAAAGATTGTTGGATGAGGGCGGTTAGAATCTCCCTACCAACTTGGGCTGAGGCTGAGTTTAGGAAACTGGAAGTTGCTAATTTGAGGCTAGAAGGGACGGATATTTTTAGAAGAAGTAAGGGGTGCAAATTTTCCAGTACTTCTCGCCCTGTTCTTTAATTGTCATAGTGAGGTCCTCCATCAATTACATTTCCTGGATTCTAGCAAGCCCGTGAGATCTAGTAGGGGAAACCATTCTCTTCAACAGCACCAGGATATAGGCTTGCATTGTTTTAAAATGAACAGGTTGTCAACTATGCTTCAATCCAAGCCCTCACTGACTTGTGTAGCTCCAGGCACTGTGGAGCAATTCATCCTCAAATTTCACTGCTCTGTGTCTTTCTGCGTCATGCACAGAAACAAAAAACTTGGCAGAGATACTTACTCTTCCCTACATTATCCAACATTTAGAATAAAAATATTGGTGGTTATTTGTTTTTAAAGTAGATTCCACAATAATTATATCTGCTTTAAAAATATTTATACAGTATGTCAGTTCTGCAAATGTTCTAAACTGCCTATAGCAATACCAAGGAGGCATGACATAGCGTAAAGGGTTACTAAACCCTTGTTTTTTTTTAAATAACAAACATATGATATTTACCTCTGTTGTGCAGTTGGTTAAGCACAGAGTGGCCCCCAATCCTCTTCTTCTGGGGTCCCTCAGCGGCGCTAGTAGCTCCTCCTCTTCCCGAGTTCCCCGTACACCTGTGCGGGCACACTCCCGGGTCCTGCTCCTGTGTCAATTGACACAGAAAGCAGATTTTGGCCCTGCCACCCGCCCCCCGGGTCATTCGATTTGATTGACAGCAGCAGGAGCCAATGGCTGTGCTGCTATCAATCTATCCAATCAGGACACGAGACACCAGCTAGAGCTGGTGTGCTTGTCCCCGGGAGAAAAAGGCCGGGTTCTGGTAAGTAAAACAGAGGGGTCTGGGGGGCTGCTGCATGACAGAAGGTTTTTTGCCTTAATGCATAGAATGCATTAAGGTGAAAAACTATGAGGGTTTACAACCTCTATAAAGCATCAGTACAGAAATGTTGACACTTTCAGTCTCCTCCCACATCCCACACTATCCTATTAGCTTGTAAGTCCATGCCTCATTCTGAATTTTACCAAATTCAAAGGTGCTAGAATTGGAAGAAGCAGCCTAGTGTTTGACTCAAGAAAAGTGTTTGAACATATATGGTGTCTACACGCTATTGCTCTAGCCAAGCAAAACATCTGTGTAGTAGGGAAGGGCCCGATGTGCGAATCAAACGTAAGTTTGACTTTGAACATCGGGTGTTCGTTTGTCCGCAGATGAACCAAACATATGAGGCGTTTGCGGCAAATTTGAGCACCGCAGAGCGCCCCATAATGCACTGTGAGATTGAAGTACATTGATGTCTGCTGATTGGCCAAAGCATGCACCTGACCTGCACACTTTGGCCAATCACAGCACGATCAGCTGGGAGAGCCACGATTGGCTAAAGGCAGAGCGCTTTTGACGAATTATGGCTCGTCCAAGTCCCATACTATATAAGGCTGCTTACATGGCGGCTCTACGTAGTGTGATACGTGGAGGAGATTGAGAGAATTAAAGCTAGATTAGGCAGGTTAGTTAGTGGCATGCAGGTGGTTTAATATATATCGGGCGGCGTGATTGACGATGGATGTACATCGCAAGACATTTTTCTTAATAAAGGATTTGCCAAAAACTGTATGTTGGGGTTTTTACATTTTGACTGTTTTTTTGGTGAATGTACCGAATACCCATTCACCCATTCACATAGGGGGGGTGCATTCTGGGGGCCTCCTTGTTAAAGGGGGCTTCCAGATTCCGATAAGCCCCCACCCGCAGACCCCAAGAACCGAAGGCCTGGGATGTTGGGAAGAGGCCCTTGTCCCCATCAACATGGGGACAAGGTGCTTTGGGGGGGGGACCCCAAAGCACCCTCCCCATGTTGAGGGCAAGTGGCCTGGTATGGTTTAGGAAGGGGCCTGGATAAGTCCCCCCCCGGGCAGGATATTTAAAGGAATATTTCATTTTAAAGCCTTATTAAAATCACTGCTCCTGAAAAAATGGCTGCTTTAAAAATGTATTTTCGCATTGATACATGACTCATAGGGCAGTACCCGGGTCCCCATTCACTTTTTATGGCAATACATTGCATATAAGCCTTTAAAATGAGCACCTTTGATTTTTCATGTTTGTGTCCCATAGACTTTTTTAGGGTTTGCATGTTCGCTAGAACTTTTTCCATGTTCTGGTGCAAACCGAAACGGGGGATGTTCGTCTTATCCCTACTGTGTAGCTAACATGTGCACCTTAATAAGTCATTACAATAATTTTAAAAGATTATCGCCATATATATATAGTATCCAAGTGGAAACAGCAATTTAAATGTTTTGCAGGTAGAAGGAAAAGTTAGTGATTATGCATGAAAACCCGGTATGCTTCCTAGCTGATTTAAAGTGATTGTAAAGTCTTGTTTTTTTTTTTCTTTAAAAAGAACATACATGTTATACTTACCTGCCCTGTGGTATGGTTGTGCACAGAAAATCCCTGATCCTCCTCTTCTCGGCTCCCTTTTCAGCTCTCCTGGCCCATCCCTCCTGTTGAGTGCCCCCACAGCAACCAGCTTGCTATGGGGCACCCGAGCTGAGCCACAGCTCCATGTGTCCTTTCCCGCCCCTTTATCGCCTCATTGGCTGACTGACTTTGATAGACAAAGCCAATCAGGAGGAAAGTCCCAGCAGCCGAGACACTCCTGCAACATTGCTGGACATAGAGGGACCTCAGGTAAGTATTAGAGGGGCTGAGGGGGCTGCTGCACACAGATGTATGTTTATCTTCTAGCATAGAATGCATTAAGATGAAAAAAAAAAGCAGGTGGATCCTAACACCATTTCTATGTATTTGTTTACTGAGGTCAGTCATATGTTTGCATAGCAAGAGTTCTTAAATTGTTTAATACAAAGACCTAAATGGAGGTAATATACAATTTGAAATATAGTATAACTTATAATATATCCCTCATCGTTGATTTACCATTTGGACTCACTAAAATACATTTACTTCACAGTTATATGGTGCCCAGGGGCGGACTGACCATTGAGTCACTCGGGCACTGCCCGAGGGCCCCATGCCACTAGGGGGCCCCATCAGGGTTGCCAGGCTCAGTAAAACCAGGGACAGTATGTCAAAATGTGTGTTTTTTTAGATCTGTCCCTGATATGTCCGAAACTGACATGCTTTTAATGTGAAGATCCCAAGATTTTAGCTGCCCTGCCTCTGCACTGCCTCCTGGCGTGGTGGCCATCTGTAAGCCAGAGGGGCCCCATAATCTTCTATTGCCCGGGGGCCCCATGAGTTGTCAGTCCGCCCCTGATGGTGCCCCATCTAAAACACATACACTGCCCAATTGGGCTCACAGCTTAAGAAACACTGGAGTGGGGACCCTAAAAATCTACACCATAGGTACATTTTACCCTAGACTTCTTTACAAAAGGACATAGAAGAAATCATGAAAATTCAACCAATCCACACTCCAACAATCTCATTAACTCTTTGACTGTGGTTGCAAAACTCAAAAGTTATTTAACTTTAACTCTATTTTCATCCTCATCTTTGTATTTGTACTTTAGGAACATCCCAAAACAAAATCTCAGATTTTCACATTTAGAGTCCTTCATTTAGTCAATAAGATTGATCTTCTTAATTTGTATTCTGGCAAATTTGTAAATGTTCTTCAAAAATCTTGCTTGTTTTCCTTTTGCAATGGAACTTGCCATTTTTTAAACCACTTGAGCTTGAAAACATAAAGAACATATTTATTTTCTACGCAAGATGTCTTGCCGTGTAATTGCTGTACATTTGCTGCCTTGCACAGTCCTTCAGTCCTGCTGCTGTGTACTTGGTACGAACAGTACCAATAACAGACAAACACAAACAAGCAGTTACTTACGTTTATCCTACAGTATAGCAACATATGGCAAAGCCTCTGTAATATTGCCTCTACCAGAGAGGGATATTTACATTAACAAACACAGATATTAATAATCTATTTTTAAATAAATATGATAAATTCTCATAGTTTATTACTACCTTGTGCATTTGAAACTCAAAAATAACATACTGGATATGTAGAAAAATGTCTGCACGTCATACATATTTTGATACGGCCTGAATATTTATACAGCACCTGATAATGAGGTGATTTAGGGGTTATGCTGGCTTGAAGGGTCTTTGTGAGAACCAGGATGATGAATTTAAGCACTGTTACCTTTCCATAGGTTAGAAGAAAAGCAATGCCTGCTTTAGTAATAGTTGGTAACCCTTTTTCAGACAAAAGCCTCATACACGCGTAGGGGGTAAAAAGTCCACCGGGAAACCCGGGGGGGGGGGAACCGAGGACCTGCTTGATAACTCTTTCCCCCTACACACGATTGGGTTTCAAGACAGGAAAACTGGCGTGAGAGCTTTGGTTGGGAATCCTGGCCGTGTGTATGCTCCATCACAGTGTTTCCCATAGGAAAACTGTTGGGTTAAAAACTGCTGGGAATCCCTGCGGGAAAAAATAGAGCTGGTTCTCTTTTTTTTTTTCAGCAGTTTTCCTGTCGGGAAAACTGCGATGGAGCATACACACAGCCAGTTTCCCTGGCCAAAAGCTTTAATGGCAGTTTTCCCGACGGGAAAACCGGTGGTGTGTACGAGGCTTTAGAGCTCATCGATTTGAACCAGAGGAGATCAGACACACAGTACACACGATCAGATTTCCGATGGATTAAAATCCGATGAAATTTTTCGTCAGAATTCCGATGAAGCTGACTTTCATCAGTCTTGCCTACACACTATCAGACTAAATTCTGACTGTCCAAAACACGGTGATGTAAAACACTACGACGAGCCTGAGAAAAATGAAGTTCAGTGCTTCTGAGCATGCGTCGACTTGATTCTGAGCATGCATGGATTTTTCTCCAATGGAGTTCCAAACAGACGATCGGAATTTCCTATAGTTTTTTTTTCATCTGAAAAATTTAAAACATGTTCTATTTTTTTAAACCGATGGAAAAAAATTCCGATGGGGCCCACACACGATCGTTTTTTCCAATGAAAAAGTCCCATCGGAAAAAACGATCGTGTGTACACGCCATAAGTATAGGCCCCTTAAGAGATAAATCTCCCAGACTACTTCTCCCACTGGCAATCAATGCATGGAAAATAAAAGAATGCTAGTATAGCAAATTGTGGAGGTGGTAGCAAATGTGAAAATGTTTTTAGGGGGTGACTGATTTTTTTTTCTTGTTCAATATTTTTATTAAAATTTTCAGAAGTAAGAGAATAAGTATACAAACATTCAAATGGGAGATGTACAGTATGAATACAAGCCTAAGAGAGATTGTGTACATTTGGTTGAACTTAAACGAAGAAATGGATACAGGATCAAAACATTAGGCTCCTAAAGAAGGTTCAAACAGAGGGACTTTGGCAATCCCTGGGCCAACTTTGTTCAAGTGAGGTTCTAGAGGACTTCCTATATGGGTTCTCCCTCCTGTCTTCTTCTCACGTTTCATTTTTCCTCCACTTTTCCTATTTCTTTCTATTCCGCTCTTTTTGAGATTGATAGAATGCGGGACTCCTTTCGTAAGAGATATGGCAGTTGAAATCTCTGCCACTTTGTCTTTAGCCATTGATGTCAAAACAGTGAGAAGATTGTACTATTTGTAATATGATGGCAATGACTTTCAAGTGTCTATGTTTACAACTTACTGTTTTTATCAGACTGCGCCAGTGTTTTGGCTGCAATGTGGTGTTTATTTTGATCTCTCGTATTCTCTTATTGCAATATATATATATATATATATATATATATTTATTAATGTTTTTTATATGTATGCCTTTATTATAGTTTTTCTATATGTGATGTTTAGTGTTGCTCACGAATATTCGCATTGCGAATATTCGACTCGAATATAGCATATTCGAGAAATCGCGCTATATTTCGAATTTCGCGGTGAATATTCGCAATTCCGAATATTCGCATTTTTTCAATTTGATTTTTAAAACAGATCACATCCTATCGACGTCTAAAAGCATTGCTGGTATGATTAGGGACCCTGGGCCGAGTAGCTAAGCTGAGGCGATCCTTTTATGTTGCCAAATTAAAAAAAAAAAAAATTGCGATTTTTCGCTATTGCGAATGCGAAAATGATTGCGAATTTTCGATAACTGTGGTAGGAGAACTCTGATTGTCTCTGATGCAAAAGGGGGGGGCTTTGTGTATGTGTATGTTATGAATATTTGTATGTTTGATATTATTATTTTTTGTAAGAAGGAAAAAATTGCGCATACCTTAAAAAAGGGGAGAATACAGCAGCAACTCAAAAATGTTATACAACATAAATTAATACAAGACAGAAAATGGAGTCGCTCTACAAGAATAAAAAATATGTCTAGTGACAAGACATGTGGGCAAATTATAAAATAAGCAAGCGCAAATAACTTGTGAAATACACAGTGAAACAAATATATAAAGAAATATAGTCCCAATAATAGAAAAATAATCTTTCATAAAAATGTCTGATATGTGAAGTGAAAAAAAGTCCAAAGCATGCAGCATGAACGTGTTCAATCTTCAAGGTGTTTGATTGACAAATGGCTGTGACAGATGGATAGAGTAAAGAATCACCACCAATGCAAAACACTTTTTATTTTCTATTGTAAAATATCACGAATATTCTGAGCCAATCAGAGTGCTCCTTCCGCATTTGCCGAATATTCGCAATTATTTTGTATTGTAAAATATCAAGAATATTCTGAGCCAATCAGAGTGCTCCTTCTGCATTTGCCGAATATTCGCAATTATTTTGTATTGTAAAATATCAAGAATATTCTGAGCCAAACAGAGTGCTCCTTCCGCATTTGCCGAATATTCGCAATTATTTTGTATTGTAAAATATCAAGAATATTCTGAGCCAATCAGAGTGCTCCTTCTGCATTTGCCGAATATTCGCAATTATTTTGTATTGTAAAATATCAAGAATATTCTGAGCCAATCAGAGTGCTCCTTCCGCATTTGCCAAATATTCGCAATTATTTTGTATTGTAAAATATCACGAATATTCTGAGCCAATCAGAGTGCTCCTACAGCATTTGTCGAAATTGCGCAATAAATATCGCATTCGCATGTTGCGATATTTCGATAAAATATCACGAATATTCTGAGCCAATCAGAGCGCTCCTCCAGCATTTCTCGAAATTGCGCAATAAATATCGCATTCGAATGTTGCGATATTTCGATAAAATATCACGAATATTCTGAGCCAATCAGAGTGCTCCTACCGCAGTTATCAAAAAATCACAATTATTTTCGCATTCGCAATAGCGAAAAATCGCAATTATTTACTTTCGATAAAATATCACGAATATTCGAATTTAGCGAATATATCTCGAATATTCGAATATATATTCGAGATATATCGCGAAATCGAATATGGCATATTCTGCTCAACACTAGTGATGTTAAGAAAAAAAATATAAACTAAAATATAATTATAAAAAAAAAATGCTCTAACTCTAAAAAAAACACTGATAAAAGCTGGAAAAACACAGGCAAAAGGCAGAAAAACACTGCTATTCTGCTTTTATAACCTTTTGAGCCATAAGCCTTTGTGAGAGTATACAGTAGTTTTCCTAAGAAGTACAAATGCTAAATGCTTAAAGTGATTGAGAAAGGCTTGTTTTTTTGTTTTCTTTTAAATAAAAAACATGTTATACTTACCTCCTCTGTGCAGTTGATTTTGCACAGAGCAGCCCAGATCCTCCTCTTTTTGGGTCCCTCTTCGCTGCTTCTAGTCCCTCCCTTCTTTGAGTGCCCCTCAGCCAGCAGCTTGCTACAGGGGGCACCCAAGCTCTGCGTATCCATTCAGACAGACAGAGCCATGAACTCTCTCACCCCTCTCTTCCCTGATTGGCTAACTGACTTTGATTGCCAGCCAACATAAGCCAATGGTGTCACTGCTCTGTTTTAGCCAATCAGAAGGAGTGTCCTGGATGGCTGATAGGATTGTGGACATCGCTGGAGAGAGAAGGGTCTTAGGTAGGCAATTAGGGGGGTGCTGGGGGGATGCTACACACAGAAGTTTTTTTTTTTATCTTAACACATAGAATGCATTCAAATAAAAAACCTTCTGCCTTTACAACTCCCTTAAGTACTTCCCGCCCGCCCTATAGCATATTGATGGACGGGAAGTGGTTCTGTTATCCTGACTAGGCATCATATGACATCCAGCAGGATAACATGCTGGCACGCGTCCGCGGCGGTACAAAGAGCGGTGATCGCTGGTGCTGTGTGTCAGTCTGACACACTGCATCTCCAATCGTAGTAAGGAGCCTCTGAGGCAGCTAATCATTGCATGAACCAGGAAGTGCCGGTAAACGGCTTTCCTCGATTTGCTCTGACAGGGAGTGCCCTTCATATGCCAATCAGTAATGGCTGTCAGTATCTCCTCATCAGTGCTGCCTATCTAGTGTCATCAGTGCCCATCGGTGCCACCTATCAGTGCCCATCAGTGCCGCCCTTCAGCGCCACCTATTAGTGGCCATCAGGGCTGCCTATCAGTGCCCATAAGTGCCACCTATCAGTGCCCATCAGTGCCGCCTATCAGTGCCCATCACTGCTGCATATCAAAACTTTTTTGTATACATAGCAGTGCGTTTTCACTGTAGGTGGTTACAGGTGCCGGAATCCCTTGCAATTCCCACAACTGCAGCCACAAGCAGAAGTGTGGACCAAGCATGAATGTTTCATGCACACCCATTTGTACACATTTTATGCACCTAGTGTAAATTTCCCAGCACTTTTCCACAGCCAGAGAGCTGCTTGTGCTGTGTAAACTGGCTGTATGTGGTCATAATCTTGTAAGTACTGATGCTAATTTGTATCAGCATTTACTCATGCATGCGTGTTCATCATATTTTTCTGAACATGAAACTTCCAAGAAGCATCTGCGTTTACAAGATTATGTCATATACAGCTATTAAATTGCATTGCAGCCTGTGCGTGGCACTTTCGGCTCCCTGGGCTCAGAAAAGCACATTTATACAAAGCATATAAAATGGCTAAAATTTTCTATTTGCATGATAACTTAAAGGGGTTGTAAAGGTTGTTTTTTTTTATTTTATAAATAGGTTCCTTTAAGCTAGTGTATTGTTGGTTCACTTACCTTTTCCTTCGATTTTCCTTCTAAGGCCCTGTACACACGAGCGGATATCCGATGAAAACGGTCCGCCGGACCGTTTCCAGCGGACATTTCTGCTCCAGATTTTGATCTGATGGGCTGTACACACCATCAGATCAAAATACCCGTGGAAAACATACGCGGTGATGTGGCCGCGCCGTCGCCGTGACGATGACGCGGCGACGTGCGCGACCCTGGAAGGTAAATACTTCCACGCATGTGTCGAATCACTTCCATGCATGCGAGGGATGGGGATCGCTTGGACTTATCCGGTGAGTCTGTACAGACGGCCGGATCAGTCCGACGGACAGGTTTCCAGCAGGTAGATTTCTTAGCATGCTAAGAAATTTTTATCCGCTTGAAAACCGGACGGCTGGACAAATGTCCGTCGAAAAATGGCCGCTAGGCCGTACACACGACCGGATTTGTCTGCTGGAACTGATCCGCGGATAAATCCCAACAGACAGATCCGGTCGTGTGTACGGGGCCTAAATGTTTTTTTTCTTTGTTTTCTTTGTCTGAATTTCTCACTTCCTGTTCCTCCTCAGTAAGGTGTTCAGTAAGCTGTTCTAAATGACTTTCCACCGCTCGGATGATGGGGGCAAGCTTACTGAGGACGAACAGGAAGTGAGAAATTCAAACAAAGAAAAAAAAACATTTAAAAAAAACATTTAGAAGGGAAATCGAAAGAAAAGGTTAGTGAACCAACAATGCACTAGCTTTACCACTTCCGGACCGTCGGCAGAATGGCACGGACAGGCACATTGGCGTACCTGTACGTCCCTGCCTAGACGTGGGTCGGGGGCCCGATTGGGACCCCCCGGTACATGCGACGGTTCCCGTGGCTGTCCAAACGATCCGGGATGAAGGGGCGGCTGTTCGTTTTTGTCCGCCCCCTCCGGATCGCTCTCAGCCAATCTGTGCGCTCCCCCTGCGTGTCACTTCCTCCTCCTGTGTAAACACAGGAAGAGGGAAGTGAAGTGATCTCTCCTCTCGGCGGTATTTTCAACTGCGGCTGAGGAGAGATCACATCACACAGTGAGTCTGCACAACACTACACTGACACCAGTACACGCAGGCACATTTAACCCCTTGCGATCACCCCCCCATCCCCCTGTCACAGTGTCACTGAATGCAGTGATCATATATGTACTGATCACTGCATTTAGTGTCAGTGTGACAGGCAGTTAGTGTTAGGTCCAGGGTAGCCCCAGTACCCCCCCTAATAAAGTTTTAACCCCTTGATCACCACCCTAGTTAACCCTTTCACTCCCTATTGCCAGTGTCACTAAGCGATCATTTTTCTGATTGCTTTATTAGTGTCGCTGCTCCCGCTAGGTAGCTATTTTTTTTTTATTGCGATTTTATTTTACTAAAGACATGTGGCTAAATCAATTTTGGCCTAAATGTTTGACTAAAATTTAGTTTATTTGATTTTTCTTATAACAAAAAGTAAAAAATATTGATATTTTTTCAAAAATGTTGCTCTATTTTTGTATATAGCGCAAAAAAGAAAAATCGAGGCGATCAAATACCACCAAAAGAATGCTCTACTTGTGGGAAGAAAAGGACGTGAATTTTGTTTGGAAGCCATGTCGCACGACGGCGCAATTGTCTGTTAAAGCGACGCAGTGCCGAATTGTAAAAACCCCTTGGGTCATTTAGCAGCATATTGGTCCGGTCCTTAAGTGGTTAAAGGAACCTATTTAGAAAATAAAAGACAAACCTTTAATGTGTTCAAGAATTAAGAGCAAAACAGTCATGTTGCACAGTACAAAATCATAAAACAAGAAGCTGCAGTCCTCTCCAGAATCACTGCTGAATCTGGTAAATTAAGTGGAATTGGCTCCATGCACACTGAAGCTGATAAAAGCTATAAAAAACGCCAGTAGCTTTGCAGGGAGCCTTTCAACGTTTGTTTGCGTTTTTGCAATAGCTTTAATCAGCATTTTTCAGTGTAGCTTTTTTTTTTTTACTTTTTTTTTTCAATTGATTAAAAAACGCTAAAAAAATGCTGGCACCAGCGTTTTTGAGCGTTGTTAAACGTTTTTGAGCGTTTTTCCTGCATTTTGCGTTTTTGAGCTTTTTTTCCCGCCAAAAAATGGCACTTTGAACGTAAAATTTCGGGCGTTCAGAAAAAAGCCAATAAACTACAAAGCTCATTAACACTAAAAAATGCCCAGGTGTGCATGGGTACATAGGCTAACATAGAGTTCAGTTTATGGGCTTTAAAAAAAAAAGCCAAAATGCCAATAAACTGCAGTTTATCAGCTTCAGTGTGCATGGAGCCTTATACTTCATAACGGTTGCGTTGCTCTTGCATATCATTAGTATTGTAGTTCTCTGAGTTACTTAACTTGTTATACGGAATTGATCTTCAAAGTAAATTAGAGAGAGCAAGTTTTTAGTTAAATGCAATCATGCCTTCCCCAATCATTCACTTTATTAATCATCCACAGATTACCTCCATAATGCTATAGTCTGCAAAAGAAAACATTAGCAATCCAAACATTCTGCAGTTAGGGGAAAATTTGATGATGCATGAAAACTTGGAATGTTTCATAGAGGAGTTTAATTACACAGGAGCAAAGTCCATTCACATGATAGCTGATTAACTTAAAAGAAGATATAAAGGGCAGTGTGTGATGCATATCAATGCTATTTTAATACCCCCCCCACCCCCAATTACTCATTCAATTCAACGTTAGGCGATTTTAAGATGGACAGCGATGAATGCTGACCTTATGCATTTCAATGAGAAACACTGATTGTGAGTGTGTTCTGTATAACAAATAATGGATTTGATAGCAAATCACATTATGCTCTTAAGTTAAGTCAATCCCCTCATGACTTGCGTTTCCTGATGCATTACACTTCAAATAATCCCCTGACTGCAAAGAACAAGAGGGTTCTGCAAACACAGAAAAACTTCTGTTTATAAGGCAACCTCGGTGATAGACTCACACCAAGAAACTGGTAGAAATTATCATACATATGTGCCACTGCCTATATAACACCCACTAACACACTAATCATTAGAAAACATATATGTAAGGACTATTTGTGAATATTGAAGCTTAAAAATAATGATTTACTACTCTATAGGGAACATCTAGACTTGACATGCTAGTCTTGGCTAAGCGGCTCCCTAAAAAAAATGGGCCAGATTCACAGAAGAGATACGACGGCGTATCTCTGATACGCCGTCGTATCTCTCGGAGTATCTATGCGACTGATTCATAGAATCAGTTCCGCATAGATAGCCCTAAGATCCGACAGGTGTAATTGACTTACACCGTCGGATCTTAGGATGCAGTACCTCGGCCGTCGCTGGGTGGAGTTTGCGTCGTTTTCCTGCGTCGGGTATGCTAATGAGCATTTACGGCGATCCACGACGGTTTTCGCGTTTGTTACGTCGTCGCTAGTAATTTTTTCCCCTCGCAAATTTACACCTGCTTTAACATGGCTTAACTTAAGTCGAGCCATGTTAAAGTATGGCCGTCGTTCCGGGGTCAAATTTCAATTTTTTTTTGATTTGGTGTAAGACGTCCGGGAATACGAATGGACGCTACGCACATCGCCGTTCTAAAAAATTATGTCACATCGCGCAAAGCACAGCGGGAATTTCCAAACTGAGCATGCGCAGTACGTCCGGCTAATTTAAATGGTACACGCCCCATTTAAATTGGGCGGGCTTGCGCCGGACGTGTTTACGATACACCGCCGCAAGTTTACAGGTAAGTGCTTTGTGGATCAGGCACTTACACTGAAAACGTGCGGCTGTGTAACGTAAACGGGTTACGTTGCGCCGCCGCAAAGGTACGAGAATCTGGCCCAATGTACCTTTTGGTTTGGTACTTTTCCTGAAAAATAGCAATGCACTCCTGTGCCTACAGCCTCATAGCTTTATATTTGCAATGCAAGATCATTTATGGCACTGCTGCCTCCAACTACTTGTCTTTTGGGATTTGGACTTCAATTTGGTGATGTAACACTGTGCTGCTTACTGTTCTCTTTGCTGGAGAGAAAGATGTACTGTCTTTCCTGTGTTGCACATGGCACAGACAATATTTCAGAACATATTACCTCAGAGTCGGAGGTCCTTTCCTTCAACTTGCCACCTAGTTCTTTAACCACTTCAATACCAGGCACTTACACCTCCTTCCTGCTGTTTAGATGACAATTGCGCGGTCATGCTACACTGTACCCAATTTTTATCATTTTGTTCCCACAAATAGAGATTTATTTTTTTTGCTAAATAAATAAAAAAGACTGAAAATTTTGAAAAAAAAATGTGTTTGTTTCTGTTATAAAATGTTGTAAATAAGTATGTTTTCTCCTTCACTGATGGGCACTGATATGGCAGCACTGACGGGCACTGAAAAGGCGGCACTGATGGGCACTGGTATGTGGCACTGATGGGCACTGGTAGGTGGCATTGATGGGTGGCACTGATAAGCAGCACTGATGGGCATTGATAGGCGGAACTGATGGGCACTCATGGGTGGCACTGGTGGGCACTGATAGGCACTAGAAGGATGCAATTATGGGTACTTAAGAGTAGCACTGACAGGCGGCACTGCTGGGCACTGATAGGCGGCACTGATATATGACACTGATATGCGGCACTGATAGATGGCACTGATAGGCATCCTGGAGGCACTGGCAGGCATTGTGGATGGGCACTGATTGGCAGCTGCCTGGGCATTGATTGTCAGCTGCCTGGGTACAGATTGACATTTCCCTGGTGGTCTAGGGGACATACCTAGTGGTCCAGTGTGGTGACCATCCCTGGTGATCCCGGGGCATCCTGGTGGTCCTGGATGGCATAAACAATAAGCGCATACCCCCTATCAGGAGAGAAACCGATCAGCTCTCCTCTACTCGTGTCTGTCAGTGAGGAAAAGCCGATCAATGGCTCTTCCTGTTTACATTGTGATCAGCCGTGATTGGACACGGCTGATCATGTGGTAAAGAGCCTCCGTCAGAGGCTCTTTACCGAGATTGACTGACACACCGCACCACCGATCACCGCAATGCAGGCGTGCATCGGCTTTTATTCTACTGGACATCATATGACATCCAGTCAGGATAACTGAACCACTGCCCGGCTGTCATTTTGCTATGGGGAGTGGTTAAATAGATTTTTAAGGAGCCTCCACCTTCCATGTATTCTGTCATTGGTTTCAACATGGACCTAGACAGCTGGGTCATGCCCGGACCCTCTCAGTAGTTTACCAACCTGGGTCCACCACTTGCTGAACCCTGGCACCAGGGAGACAGCAAACCATTTGGTTGAGGCGATCCTGGAGATAAAATATTCTGTTAGTCCTTCTGATTATAAAATCCCTTATTACCACCAACTGTCTAGGCCTTCCTGCATTACCCTCACCACCCCTACTAGATGGGCTGCTCTCCCGGCTGTTAGGAATAGCAGTGACATATAGGAATTTTGAATCTGTGCCTCCAATTTTTCCGCTACTTCTTGAATAAATGCATGACATTCATTAGATCCCCAGTCATCAAGGGTAGGGGGGCAGCTCTGAAATAATGAACCAAAGATAGCTACCTCCACACAGAGCAGAACAAGGCTTGGTAACAACACTGTATCCTGGCCTAGGCCAACAAGGCCCAGGCCTAGGGCAGCACTTTGCAGGGGGGCAGCACAGAAAGAGTCCCCCGCCAGCTTGCGCTACACTGTTAGTGTAAGGCAAGCTGCTTCTAATTTTGACTGTCCTATCATCCTGGACCACAAACCTTCCTTACTGTTCTATATGTTTTCTTCTGCACCATTGGCATGGTTATATCTTCTAAGTCTTCTCCATAAAATTATCAGAAATTTGTGCTTAAAGTAGAACTATAGGCAACACGTTTTTTTTTCATTTTGGATAGAGTAACGGGGGGGGGGGGGGTTCTAGCACCTGTCAGTTTATTTTTTTTTACCATTCCTGTCCCATTGCAGAGATTTTCCATCACTTCCTGCCCCATAGACAAACAGGAAGTGAGAGGAAATCTATGCAAATTAAGGGAATCCAATGCCCCCCCTCGCCCTAATAACTAATGTCCCCACTCAAAAATATCACGACGGGTCTTAAACAGAAAGGGGTGTGGCCGCCTTGATAGGAAGGGGTGGGTCATATTTAAATTAGGGGGTGCACTAGTTTAGTCAGGCCTAGGACAGCACAAAACCTAAATACACTACTGCTTGGTAAGTCTGTAATAGGAAAAGATTTGCTGCAAGAAACCTATATGCAATACTGGTGATTACCGTACAGTATTATCCTCTGAAAATGATCTCTAAATAAACAACTCAACCTTGAATGACGCTTTATTAAATGCATTCCTATATGCTGTAATTTTCTCTGAAAGCAGAATCTATAGGAGATGTATTGTTATTTGATACAGACAATATCTGTATTGTAGAACTTTGCATGCAATTTTTTTTCCTACATGTCAGCAGTGGTCTACAGCAAATCTAATTAAGAGCAAGATATCTGTTTCCAATATATGATCTGTAGAACTAGGCCTTATGGACACTGGCCTTTTTGTCTGTGGCTAGAGGTTACAGTTACACGATCCAGCCTCGCTGCCAGCACCCTGTTGAGAACTTGGCTTTTAGCTGTGGTTGGAAGGCACAGGTACACCACCCAGCCATGCTGTCAGTAGCCTGTCAAAATCTATGAGAGCATGACAGCTGCTGCAGCTCCATGAGGCTGGGTGGTTCTCTTAGTGGAATGTATGTTTAGTGCAGTATGTGTACACTGATGAATGCCCAGAACACAAGCAGCCCGTGTTCTGAGCATTCATTTCTGGGTGCAAACTTCCCTGAATTGAAGAACCGCTGAGTGCACCACCCAACCCCATCCAGCCTCAGCACCTGTCAGACTCTCAAAGTTCCTTCATTTTTTTTATACATATGATATAGATGTCAGCACATTAAAAGGTTGCAATTTTTGGATTACTTTACATTTTGTATTTTTGGTAGCTTGAGAACATCAAAGAAGTTGATGGGATTGGTGAATCATAATCTCTATGCCCTCCATTGATCAATATTCAATTTGACACTATCGGGTCAATTCACAAAGCTTTCCTGCATGCGATAAGGGCATCATATTACTCATTTGCATACATTATCAATTCAATAAAAAAATCAATTATGCAGTAATTACTGGAAAAAAATAAATGTGCCGGTAAATATTGCAAAAACAGCTCTTAAGTCCAATTCACAAATGGACCAGAGAGTAAAAAGCATGCAATATTTACCACCAGGGTTTTGCTGGCCGTATCACATGTGGTATTTGTCAAAAAACAGCATAGGGACCGAGGGGACCCCCACACTGTTTTTTTAAAAATAGCTGGATGCTAAGTTATGGGCCAGGATGTTGGCCTCCACGTTCTTAACAACCAATTATTCAGCAGCTGAATGTAAAAAAAAAAAGCAGACAATTTAAAATGTTGAAAAAAACAGCCCTAGTATAGACTTTAAGGGGAACCCCATGCCAATATTTAAAAAAAAAAAACAGTGCGCCCCTCCAAAAAAATCCATAGCAGATCCTTATCTGAGAATGCAGCCTGACAGGTCAGGAAAAGGGGGGGGGAGCGAGCACCCCCCTCTCCTGAACCATACCAGGCCACATACCCTTAACATGGGGGGGTAAGTACTTTGGGGCAGGGGAGGCTCTGCCCCCCCACCCCAAAGCACCTTGCCCCAATGTTGATGGAGACACAACCGTGGCAGGTGGTTGTGGGGGTCTGCGGGAAGGGGGCTTATCAGAATCTGGAAGGTCCCACCACCTGGGGGTTCTGCCCCCTTGTGATGTCACAGGGGATTTTGGCATGGGGTTCCCCTTAAAATCCATACCAGACCCAAGGGGCCTGATATGTATTGGGGGGGACCCCACACTGTTTTTTTTTCAACATTTTTAATCCTCAACTTTTTTTTACCCGCTGACAGCTGATAAGTCATTGGTTGTTAAGGATGCCGCGGCCGGCTTTCTTAGCAACCAGCTTAATGCAGTAAATTATAGCATTAACTAATGAGGTAATTACTGCTAAATCAAACAGCATTCAATATTTAAAGATTGCTTGGAAGCATTGAACTTCGTTTTTTTCAGCACGCCGTTGTGTTTTATGTCACCGCGTTCTGACACGATCGTTTTTTTAACCGATGGTGTGTAGGCACGACTGACCATCAGTCAGCTTCATCGGTTAACCGATGAAAACGGTCCATCAGACCGTTTTCATCGGATGGACCGATCGTGTGTACAGGGCTTAAGACACTGTTTGATAAATTTAAAGAGAAGGAGTACCCTTAGGATCTCTTACATGAAGCCTATGAATCCTGTCTGGTAAAATGTCTTAGTATTAAGACAGTTGCAGCTCCCTCTGAAAATAATGTCAGATTCATTACAGGTTTCAATGGTAATTTTAAGGCCACTACTTGCACATTTTATGTTCCAATCAAAAACTAGGTTCCCACCTTCCATCTGTACCCCAAGTTGCATTCAGAGAAGTGCAGACTTTGAAAAATCAAATTGCACCAGGAACCTTAAAAAAACTGGTAGAAGCACTCCATGAGGCTTTTCTGTGTGAGGGCACCAATGGACTTGGGAACCTGCCCTGGAAGGCGAGGGGCTGCAGAAAACATAATAAACAGGAATAAACGAATAGCCGGTAGCTATAGGACCAGGGACTACATGTTTTGGGGACTAAGACCTTCCTCTGGTCACTGTAACAGCACTGGTGAAAGGAGTGAACCACAACTGCGGTTAGGAAGGATATCAATGCGATTCTCTATGCGACAGCTCAGTATTGGACCCCAGTCACTTCCCGCAACAGGAGTTATATATACGTATATATATATATACACATCATCTCTGTGTCATATAAAGAAAGGCGTTGAGCTACTAAGCATGGAGGCATTACGACATGCGACCAGAGCTTAGTGTTTAAAAATATAGTTCAAGATCAATATTCCAATACACCTCTATATGCAGGTGCTTATCAGTAAGGGACCCCAGGCGTCACTCCTCATAACAGGAGTTTGGGGGTTCTCTACATCATATCACCATAAGCATATAGGGATGTATTAGGCCACTAGGGGAGATGCTATGAAAAAGCATCAACCCCTAGCATAGAAAAGTTTGAGCGAACATGTTCAACAATTAGGACGAGGCCTATGAGTATTTTACACTTCTGTCAAGCACATAGTAAATGTTAGTTGCAGTAACAAGTATTGGTTACAAATGAGAGGCAATATAGCTCAGGTACTTTGAGAGTACATATAGTAACTGAGAGCTATAATTATAAGTAGTAGTTATATATAAGAGATGAATGTAGCTCAGGTACTTTGAGAGTACATATAGCAACTGAGAGCTGTAGTAATAACTATTAGTTATATATGACAGGTGAATAGCTCAGAGTAATTGCATGTAGATGTGCCTTTAACATATTCCTTAGCAGACAGTCCTATAACACAGCAGTAGAAGGTTTGAAAGGTTGTCCCCAGCATGCTCTGAGTAGCAGTAAGTGTATATGGCATTAAAGAGGTAGTTGAGACTGGAGCGGTGTTTCGGCATGGGGAGCAATGGCATGCATTGGTGTAGCGTAGGCCGAGCTCCAACATGGAACACATTACAGCTCTGAAAGCGCCTGTCTATTAATAAGGGGAACAGGCGTGCGGAACAAAAACAAGAGTAATAGCTATAAAAATAAAACAAACATTGAACTCCTGTATAACAAACAAAAAAGGAAGAAAATGTACTCTACAAAAAGTGGACCAGCACAAAAAGAAGGAAGGGGAGATAAAAAGGGGGGGTTGCTAATCATAGAATGTGTATATCACATGACAGCGTAATTGTCAAGATCCTCATTCAGCCCGTAATGAGAAAGCGTATTGAGACTATAAATCCATAGGCTTTATGTAATACACAGCTGCAGAAATCTTTCATCATCCATTGGGTATATGCTCAATCGCTAATACAGACAGATCTTTATAATTTTTACCATGGTGTGAGTCAAAATGACAGGGAATACTGTGTTTATCTTTTCCCTCTTTTATGAGCCTACAGTGTTCCCCCACTCTTGTGCGTAGGGTGCGTATAGAGCGCATTGTGTAAGTTGCAGGGGCAATGTAGAACATTTACTACATATTGGGTGGAACAGGTAATAGAGTGTCTGATGGAATTGGAATAAACATTACTAGAACTGACGTCTAATGTCCATGGATCTCTTGGTCTCAGTTTTTTTAAGGTTCCTGGTGCAATTTGATTTTTCAAAGTCTGCACTTCTCTGAATGCAACTTGGGGTACAGATGGAAGGTGGGAACCTAGTTTTTGATTGGAACATAAAATGTGCAAGTAGTGGCCTTAAAATTACCATTGAAACCTGTAATGAATCTGACATTATTTTCAGAGGGAGCTGCAACTGTCTTAATACTAAGACATTTTACCAGACAGGATTCATAGGCTTCATGTAAGAGATCCTCAGGGTACTAATTCTCTTTAAATGTATCAAACAGTGTCTTAAGCCCTGTACACACGATCGGTCCATCCGATGAAAACGGTCTGATGGACCGTTTTCATCGGTTAACCGATGAAGCTGACTGATGGTCAGTCGTGCCTACACACCATTGGTTAAAAAAAACGATCGTGTCAGAACGCGGTGACATAAAACACAACGGCGTGCTGAAAAAAAAACAAAGTTCAATGCTTCCAAGCATGTGTTAACTTGATTCTAAAGGCGTGGATTTTTTACCGATGGACGTGCCTACAAACGATCGTTTTTTCTCTATCGGTTATGTATCCATCGGTTAAATTTAAAACAAGATTGCTTTTTTTTTTTACCTATGCGATGGGGCCCACACACGATCGGTTTGGTCCGATGAAAACGGTCCATCAGACCGTTCTCATCGATTTGACCGATCGTGTGTACGCGGCATAACTTTGTGTGACATTATCTTGGATCCTAGAGCAATTAATTTTAAGCCTAAGAAATTGACGTTTGACCTGGGTATACATTGCTGTCCACATTGGAGGCTAAAATTATGCAAAAAGATAAAAATTTGGTTACAGGTAAATTATTTGCTTATGTATGGCAGAAAATGAAGGATACTACAAATATTACAGGTTTTACCTCTTATACTCCAATCTGGAATAATGAAAATTATGCAGAATTGCAGAAATTGGAGGGATTTGAGTTTTGGCAGACTTGAGGTATTAGATACAGGTATATTGAGCAAATGTTTTGTAATGGTAATATAAAATCATTTTCTCAGTTGTCTGAGGAGTTTGGGATTCCAAGACAGAGGTTCTTCCAGTTTCTGCAACTTAGACACGCTGTACAGGCTCAGGTACATACGTCAGAGTTCAATTTAAATGGTTCCAAAATAATATTATTGTTTAAAGGGGAGGGAAAAAGATGTGGCTTAATATCCAAAATTTATGAGATACTGAATAGCAAGTTTAAAAAAAAAAGTAGTGGTTCCGGCAAGGATACAATAGGAACGAGACCTTGGCCCACTGTCAGATGCACAGCACAGTGGTCGGAGGCTCTCTCAGCGATCTTAGAGGTCTCACTCTCCACAACCCAAAAATTAACACAACTGTGTATTTTACACAGATCATATTATACCCCAGAAAAAATATTTAAGTGTAAACGTAGGGAATCTCCCCTGTGTCCTCGGTGTAGAGGCACCCCAGCCAATCTTATACACATGCTTTGGAGGTGTCCCAAACTTGAGAAGGTATAATTAAAAATATTAATAATACACTAGGTATAAAATTAATATTAGATCCAAGAATATGTTTGTTAAATATAGTAAATAAACCTAATATATCAGCTAACATTTATAGTGCAAAAGCGAGATGCCTGTTTTTGGCACGTAAGTTGATAGCGCAGAAAAGGATCCACCGACGGTAGAGGAATGGAGAACACAACTATGGGAAACTTTAGTAAATGAGAAATATATTTACCTACATAGAAAGAATCAAGGGAAATTTGAAGCTATTTGGAAAGATTGATTTTTTTTGTTTTTGTTCTTTTGTTTGGGGGGGTTAATGGATGATGTAATATGTGTATGCCTACTGTATCTGGATTTTTCAAATGTATTTTGAATGTAGAATGCTCTAATTTGTATATGATGTCGTTGAAAACAATAAAAAAAATGACTGAATTAAAAAAATATAAGAAGTTGACCTTTGAGTATATTGGTCTTCCACGCTGGATGGTGGCAACTGGCATAATGCAAACAAGAGTTGCCGCCAACTGGCTTGGAGTGATTTTTAGCAACAATGGAAACACAGAGGCCAGAAACACACCCATGCCACCATCCCATATAAAGTGTAGATATGGACTGAACACTCCCCTGTTCGGTTTGCACCTAAACAGAAAAAAAGGTCTGATCCGAACAATGAACCCTATTAAAGTCTATGGGACGCGAACTTGAAAATTAAAAGTCCCCATTTTGAAGGCTTATATGCAAATAATTGGCCATAAAAAGTGTATGGGGGACATGTATCAATACAGTTTTTACAGGAGCAGTGATTTTAATGATGCTTAACCACTTCAGCTCTGGGAGGATTTACCCTCTTAATGACTAGGCCATTTTTTTCGGATACGGCACTGCGTCACTTTAACTCACAATTGCGCAGTCATGCAACGTTGTACCCAAACAAAATTAATGCCCTTTTTTCCCCACAAACAGACCTTTCTTTTGGTGGTATTAGATGACCTATGCAAGTTTTAATATTTGGCGCTATAAACAAAAAATACTTTTTTTACTTTCTGCTATAATAGATATCCCCAAAAATTATATAAAAATGTATTCATCAGTTTAGGCCAATATGTATTCTTCTACATATTTTTGGTAAAAAAATTGAATTGTCAAAAACTGTCTCTGTGTTTTTATTACTTCTTGACACTTTTTTTGGTGAATGGGTAAGGGTACTATATACTCCATACTCATTCACATGGGTGGCGGGATCTGGGGGCCCCCTTTTTAAAGGGGGCTTCCAGATTCAGAAAAGCCCTGTGCCTGCAGACCCCCACAACCACAGCCCAGAGTTATGGGGTGGAGATCCTTGTCCCCATCAACATGGGGGCAATATGCTTAAAGGAGGGGGCAGAGCCCCCCTACCCCAAAGCATCTCCACCATGTTGTAGGCATGTGGCCTGGTATGGTTCAGGAGAGGGGAATGCTCACTCACCCCCCCCCCCCCTTTCCTGGCATGCCAGGCTGCATTCTTGATTAATGGTCTGGTACAGATTTTGGGGGGACCCCACATTGTTTTTTTTTAATTGCCTGAAATGTTTTATTTTATTCAGCTGTCAGTGGGGAAGCCCATTGACAGCTGATAACTCATCAGTTATTAAGGACTTCCCGGCCCACCCCTTAACAACCAGCTATTTACTACGCAATGATTGGGTGGGGTGAACACCTGGCGAACACCCTGCAAATTTGGGTGTTCACCAAATGGGCAGACATAACAGGTGGTGTTCGGGCCAATTTTTTGCTTGGCCCACACTGTTGCCCCAACTCTAATAAGAAGTACATCATCAATGTATCTTCCATGAAATATGATGTGTCTCACATAGGGGTTGTTGTTCCATCTGAGCGCTACCTGGTTAGATATAAACAAATCTTGTGTACTCGTGATTAATACATTTTCAATAAGCAATTAATACAATTTTGCAATAAACAATTGAAAAAACTGATTGTTTGAAATTATCTGAAATAAATAATTAATAAATACATAAATAACCATGTTCCATTTATAAATTAAATGTACACACAGGGTAGTACCGCTCTAACTGTGAAAACCTCCTAATATGCATGTTGGTTACTGGTACCTTCTCTCCAGGTTCCAGGTGCAGACGACCTCCCACTCATCGCAAACTCGGAATATTCATGTATGGAAAGAACTCTGGAATCCATCCAAATTTTTTATTCGATAATCACTAAGTACAGAGTAACTAGCAGTTACTCTGTACTTGGTGATTATCGAATAAAAAAATTTGGATGGATTCCAGAGTACAGATTCTTTCCATACAGCCATTCATAAATTAGTCCATATCCTTGCATTTTCATATATGCAGAATGTGATGATCAATGATGTAATTTCTAAAGTACCAAGTGATGTCTCCATAAATAAAGCACTGTCTCTTTCTATAAATATGCAAATTGTGCTCCCCTTCATTGTCCCCACTCACTCAGCGACTGGTGTGGTCTCCTATATTATAAGAGTCATGAGCGCTTTATATTTTCTTGAACATGCTGGAACTTATAGTCTTCCTTGCTGGGTATGTTCCCCAGTGGTGTGCCATAACGCAGTATTTTTACTCACAAGTGGACATAAAAGTGATGGCAAAAATGATCCAGCGTAATTCTATTTATTAAAATAACTAACAAAGTTAAAAGCAGTTACACTTACTTGTGCATGAAGAAATGCAAGCAAAATGGCAAACCAGGAGTTTCTTGCAATCAGCTGGCACGTTTTTACCCTTCCCACAGGGCTTTATCAAAGGCACAAGTACACAAATGGGGATTTGTTTTTATGTAACCATGTAGCGCTCAGAAAACGTATTTATGTAATCTAAAGGTACAGTACCTTAACAGAGCAGCAGCCAGTGATTTGCTTAATTCACATTGGTTAACATCCTAAGCATGGGATTATATAATTAGTTCTTCCCAATACCCCATGGTGATGTTGGCACCTATCACCGTGCCCCTGGTTTGTATGAAAAATATGTAAAGAAAAGAGAAGTAGTTATGTTCTAAACAGAATTGTGTATCATCTGGTAAAAACTGTCCCTGGCGGGAATTTATCTGACAGTTTTTACACAAAAAAATTATTGAGTGCTCTGAGACCTACCTCATGGGGGATTGAGTTATAAAGTGAACAGACATTCTGGAACCTCAATAACATGTTAAGAGTCCAGGATGTAGGAGGCAAGTTGTTGGATGAGTCCATTGGTGCCCTCACACAACAGAGCCTGTGGAGAGCTTCCACCAGCACCTAACATTATCTCTGGGCTTTGAGCGAATCACATCAAGCCCACAAGTGTATCAGTCCCCCAGCCACTGATGGCCTCCTACATCCTCTTTGGTGCCACCCGGCCACCCAGCCGCTACCACAGGAGTTCCCGGGGCTTAAACCATGCATCCGGTTCCACGTCCATGTGTCACATTCACCATCAGTGACTTATGTAATCATCTGGTCATCTAGAACTATTTTTGTGAGCTACTTAATGTACGTGAACATTTTACCTGCATTTTTATTAAATTGTGAATGTGCACATGATCTAGTGAGCCTGCTTTCTTACCACACTATTTGGATCAGTGCTGCCTGTGGATGTTTTTTTTATAACCCTCCCTTACTCTATCCACGATAAAAAAATGTTTTGTCTATGCTACTTTAAATACTACTAAAACATACTTTTGAAGAGATACAGTGACTGCAACTTTTCTCATCAGGGCACAAATCGTTCAACAGCTGATTATAATGAACAATTCTCTCCCATTCAGAATTAGTATACAAAGGATATAGTCAAACAAATACTCTTTGCTTAAAAGCAGAACAAGTTAGGACTCCTCAACAAAGTTTGTTAACCACTTGAGATCCGCACTATAGACGAAAGACGTCCACAGCGCAGCTCTCAAGTGCCGGGTGGAAGTCCCTGGACGTCCTGTTGTTTACATTCCCCATGCACGCCACTGGGGGCGCACAGTGGGAAAACGCTGGGAAGCCGATGCAGGTGCCTGGCGGCCGCGATTTCCACCAGGTACCAGCGATCGACGGTGACAGCAGGGACGTGGAGCTCTGTGTGTAAACACAGAGCTCCACGTCCTGTCAGGGAGAGAGGAGACCGATCTGTGTCCCTTGTACATAGGGACACAACATCGGTCACCTCCCCCAGTCAGTCCCCTCCCCCCACACAGTTAGAACACACCCAGGATACACATTTAACCCCTTCCTCACCCCCTAGTGTTAACCCCTTCACTGCCAGTCACATTTATACAGTAATTAGTGCATTTTTATCGCTGTATAAATGTGAATGGTCCCAAAATTGTGTCAAAAGTGTCCGATACGTCCGCCGCAATATCGAAGGCCTGACAAAAAAATCGCAGATCGCCGCCATTACTAGTAAAAAAAAATCATAAATCTATCCCCTATTTTGTAGGCGCTATAACTTTTGCGCAAACCAATCAATATATGCTTATTGCGATTTTTTAAAAAAAATTGGGATATTATTATAACAAAAAGTAAAAAATATTGTGTTTTTTTTCAAAATTTTCTGTCTTTTTTTGTTTATAGCGCAAAAAATAAAAATCGCAGAGATGATCAAATACCACCAAAAGAAAGCTCTATTTGTGGGGAAAAAAATATAAAAATATAATTTGGGTACAGTGTTGTATGACCGCGCAATTGTCATTCAAAATGCGTCAGCGCTGAAAGCTGAAAATTGGTCACGAAGGGGGTTTAAGTGCCCAGTAATGAAGTGGTTAAACTACTTGAAATGGATGTTTTTTTATACAAAAGTGGAGTTACTCTTTAACTCTTCTGTTGCCCTCATTGCTGATTGCCCCTTCAATGTTGAGCAATCCACTGCTGAAGTTGTTTCTGAAAAGAACATTTCCTGGAAGGTCAATCTCTTGAGTTTCCTGCAGTTCTCACTAGTTCTTCCTGCTGCCCTCCACATCACAAGTGTATCCTGAATACAGGATTCTAAACTAGGCATGTTGAGGGGCTCCAGTGTATTTGCTTGTTTGGGAGGAAACAGTTTTTTCAGTTTCCTCATTATTTACTTTGGGACCTGGAGCCCAGGTATTTCTTAGAGATCCGGGTGTGATGAAATCCCCAGTCCTGGATCCCGTTTTGAGACTCAATGGCACACTGATTGTTCAGGTATGTGTGGGCCTGATAGTAGAGTCAGGACCAGCATTCTGGGCTCTACCCTCCTGACGAGTGCAGGTGTGCACTGGGGAAGCCATAGAGTGCAAGTGTGCACTGGAGAAGCCAGAGAGTGCTTGTGTGCATAGTGGAAGTCTGAGGATCAGAGCAGTGCAGGGCTGCTATCTAAATGGACGGTGTTGCCAAGGGAACTGCTATATGTATATACCAGGAGGCTGAATGTCATTTTGTTGATGAAAAGGAGTGCTGAAACCCCTGCGAGGGAAACCTTTGATTTTGTTTTGAACTTCTTTTAATAAAAATGGGCAAACAGAGCCCTTAAAAAGAAGAACTAGCGAGTGGCGGTGTCCTTCAAGCTCTACATTTGATGCTAGTCCTTCACAATATATATATATATATATGTAGTACAGACCAAACGTTTGGACACACCTTCTCATTCAAAGAGTTTTCTTTATTTTCATGACTATGAAAATTGTAGATTCACACTGAAGGCATCAAAACTATGAATTAACACATGTGGAATTATACATAACAAAAAAGTGTGAAACAACTGAAAATATATTTCATATTCTAGGTTCTTCAAAGTAGCCACCTTTTGCTTTGATTACTGCTTGGCACACTCTTGGCATTCTCTTGATGAGCATCAAGAGGTAGTCACCTGGCGCAGCACCCCATCACTCTCTTTCTTGGTCAAATAGCCCTTACACAGCCTGGAGGTGTGTTTGGGGTCATTGTCCTGTTGAAAAATAAATGATGGTCCAACTAAACGCAAACCGGATGGAATAGCATGCCGCTGCAAGATGCTGTGGTAGCCATGCTGGTTCAATATGCCTTCAATTTTGATTAAATCCCCAACAGTGTCACCAGCAAAGCACCCCCACACCATCACACCTCCTCCTCCATGCTTCACGGTGGGAACCAGGCATGTAGAGTCCATCCGTTCACCTTTTCTGCGTCGCACAAAGACACAGGGTTGGAACCAAAGATCTCAAGTTTGGACTCATCAGACCAAAGCACAGATTTCCACTGGTCTCATGTCCATTCCTTGTGTTCTTTAGCCCAAACAAGTCTCTTCTGCTTGTTGCCTTTCTTTAGCAGTGGTTTCCTAGCAGATATTCTACCATGAAGGCCTGATTCACACAGTCTCCTCTTAACAGTTCTAGAGATGTGTCTGCTGCAAAAGGTGGCTACTTTAAAGAACCTAGAATATGAAATATATTTTCAGTTGTTTCACACTTTTTTGTTATGTATAATTCCACATGTGTGAATTCATAGTTTTGATGCCTTCAGTGTGAATCTACAATTTTCATGGTCATGAAAATAAAGAAAACTCGTTGAATGAGAAGGTGTGTCCAAACTTTTGGTCTGTACTGTATATATATATATATATATATATATATATATATATATATATATATATATATATATATTTTTTTTTAAAGAAACATGAAGGACTCGTGTAGACAAAAGTATTAGTTGCTTAGCATCATTAGTCAGTAAGTCAAAACAGATATGCATCATGACAAAGTTATACCATTTGACCTACACACTTCTGGCTATTAACTGAGAGGCCATGGCAGAAAAATAAGATTAAGATTTCCAGAAAGACAGTTTGGCAGTGGTTGCTTGTGGACCAAACTAAATGGCTTTAGTTTGCTTCAGAACTGTTTCTCTCCCAGTACAAGTATAGGAAATCAAAAGCAGCCGAAACAGGTCAACTGCACCTGCAAACATTTAGGAGTGATGTCAGAAGCATCTCAAACTGATGTCAAAAGTATGCTGCATTTGCCCACTGAAGCCCATCAACACGTCTAATGCCATTTATCATACCACTCCCGCATGGTCCACCTTTACCTTCCCAAATGCCAGGTGCTAGCCCAGCTTGTAACTGAAGAAGTCATGTGAAGAATTACAGCTGATCGCATTCCTGTCAAATACAGTTCTTTATTAAAGAATATCCATAAAGTCAAATACAATACAACAGCAGGAGAAATGAGACTACTAATAAGGTGTATACTACAGTGCTTAAACTCAGGGGGGATTTACTAAAACTGGAGCACTCAGAATCTGGTGCGGCTGTGCATGATAGCCAACCATCTTCTAATTTCAGCTTGTTCAATTAACCTCCCTGGCGGTATGATTCTGTCTGGAATTACGTACCAAAAGCGGTACAATTATTTTGCAAGGAAATTGGCGTTTTATACTGTAGGCCTGTAATTTTTAGAAATAACTCACTTAAATCTGACCAAGCAAGAGTCTTGTAGGCATCCCGGGTATGATTTTTTTTTTAAAACAAAATTATAAATTATAATATAATAAATAATTATAAATAATTATAACAAATAATAATATAATTATAATAAAAATTATTCAATAATGTAATCAACTCAAAATCACTGAAATTTGCTCAGTTGCAGAATTGTCGCTGTCATTATTATTATTTTTTTTATGACGAATTTCCCCACAAATCGCTATCGCACAATTCTGCAAGTGATTATAATTTATTATCGCTGTTTTCTAGCTGATCTAAAACCATTTTTGACATAAAGGGACACTTTTGGACAATCTACAGTTTTTAGGCAGAAAGAACATTTTTGTAGGGCACTGGGCAGACCACTAGGGACAAGGGGGGTGTGTATTTTTTACATACAGTACTGTAATCTATAAGATTACAGTATACTGTATGTAAAGTGTTTGTTTACTTTTTTGAATTTGGCGCCGTTCTCCGCTCCCGTGCGTCGTAATGTCGCAGGGAACGGAGATCGGCGGCACACGGGGACACTGTGAATCGAGCGAGGAGGTCCCGCTCGCTCACACAGCGGGGGTGGCATCGCTGGATCCAGGGACAAGGTAAGTAACTTGCCTGTGGATCCAGCGAGAAGGTAAGCCGCGCCGCTGCACACTCTGCACGTCCACCCCGAGCGTGACTCGGGGATACCGATCTTAACATGAAAAACCAACCCCGAGTCACGCTCGGGTTTACCGCCAAGGGGGTTAAGCTTTGACAATACAACCTGGAAACTGTTTGATTTCTATGTAGAACTGCGCCAGATTTTGCACTCTCCAGTTTTAGTAAATCTCCCCCATAGAGTTTAATGCATTCCCTTAATATGTATTGGAAAAAAATGGTGGTGAAAACTGCGCTAATACCATAAGATAAATTGTGTAACAAAAATGTGTTAGTTGCTATGATGCAAACAAAAGTGAAGCTGCGATTTGCTGTATCATACAAACAGTGGACAATATGGAAAAAAGAAAAAAACACGCTATTAACTTAATTAACAAAGAAACACTAATGCACTGATACACAAACTGTAAATATATGTGTACAATATATGTGTCCTCATAAGTGGCAAAGGCCCATGGTTCTCCTGACGGAGAAGGCTAGCAAAAAAATGACAAAAAACAAAAAATAAAGAAAAAGTGTCCAAACATTCTGAAGTCCTCAAAGGAAAGGAAGGGGGAACTCCAAATCCTCATCAATCTGAATGAAAGGATCCTACTTATTGTGAACTTAGACAAAACATTGTGACATGTGTTGATAGGTGATATTCCAATAGTGCCCTCCACCAAAAAGCATACAAATCTGCTTACCAGAACAAATAGGTCCCTTAATTACAGGGGACCACACAAAGCCTGTAGTGTATAGCAAACCGCTGGGCTCAAATGGAAAAGTGGACAGCCTGGCATGGATCGTCTCCTTATCAGTGGCTCCAAAGATGATAATCACATGTATGGAAAGAGACAAGGATGCCTCGATAGTGTAAAAACGTTTTAAAATGTATTGAATACAAATTCATATAGGTTAAAAACTCACAATTTGCAGAAGATAAAACAGCCTTAAACCTGCAGCACCGGCCGGTCGCATGCAGGTAAACCCGTTTGGTTTACATACTCTCATTCATTGCATGAGTGTATGTTATTGTGGCCAGCCTATTCAGATAACCGGACATTGGGCGCCGATTATCTGAATAAGGACAGCTGGTTGGCTGTGCGGAAGTGCCTATCAGAGCCAGCGGCTTTCCCAGTACAGCCCCTCAACTCCCGGATGTCTTATCCTCGGAAAGTAGTGGGCTACGTCCCTTGGATAAGACTGACGGCCGTCTCAGCCAATCAGGTTCACTGATTCTGGTTATCAGTAACCTGATTGGCTAAAGCGTCATCGAGGGCGGCAGAAGACATCGAGGGACCGTGGAAGGAGGATGGCGAACCCTAGAAAGGTAAGTGCCGGACGGGGGGGGGCAATCTGACTGGCAGCATTTTACAGGGCACAGTGGGGACAATTGATGTGGGGACAATTGATGTGGGCACAGTGGGGACAATTGATGTGGGCACAGTGGGGACAATTGATGTGGGCACAGTGGGGACAATTGATGTGGGCACAGTGGGGGACAATTGATGTGGGCACATTGGGGACAATTGATGTGGGCACAGTGGCGACAATTGATGTGGGCATAGTGGGGACAATTGATGTGGGAACAATTGATGTGGGCACAGTGGGGACAATGATGTGGGCACAGTGGGGACAATTGAGGGGGGCACAGTGGGGACAATTGATGTGGGCACAATGGGGACAATTGATATGGGCACAGTGGGGACAATTGATGTGGGCACAGTGGTGACAATTGATGTGGGCACAATGGCGACAATTGATGTGGGCACAGTGGTAACAATTGATGGCATGGCACAGTGGCAGCGTTTAATGGCACAGTGGCTGTGTTTGGCATGGCACAGTGGTGACAATTGATGGGCACAGTGGTGACAATTGATGGCACAGTGGCGACAATTGATGGCACAGTGGCGACAATTGATGGCATGGCACAGTGGCTGCATTTGATAGGCACAGTGGCTGCCTTTGATAGGCACAGTGGCTGCCTTTGATGGGCACAGTGAGGCCGCAATTTTCTTTTTTTTTTCATTTGTTTGCGCCCCCCTAAAAATTTTGAGCACCAGCCGCCACTGGTGGCCAGGCACTAGAGTATTGTGTATAAGTCCTCGGGGGCAACCAAGTACCGGTAGGCATGCTTGCCTTAAGGGAAAGGGGGCTGCTATAGGTAAAGCACAGAGTAGCTAGCTATAGTGTCTGACCACCTGCGTTGGTAGACGTGACAGTGGAAGAGCTGGGTAGTAGTATTGAAGCACAGCTTTGTGTAATAATCAAATTTATTTAGTAGAATCACAACCATTTTAGAGTGAATCAAGGCCCTAGTAATCCTATGTTTGGCCTCAATTGTGTTAAGAGAGTTCCAATCCTTCTCCGTCATGATTTGTTTGGCAACCATAGTTATGTGGAGAAAAAGCTTAAACATGTGGCCATATATTTAGCAGTGCAATGCGATAGTCAGGTTAGAGTACATTAGAAAAAAGCATGGAAATAATTGGAAATATTCTCTTCCCAGAATTGACTGGTTCTTATAAACTTTTATGTTGTCCCAAGAAGACAGTACTATTCAACTGGAAAGAGACAGTTAGTCAACAAACCCGTGCAAGCTTATAGGTGGAAATTAGTGGATTCGTACATATGGATGGGGAGATTTTCACTGAAAATCATTAAAAGGGATTATTTCAATTCAATTTTTCAATTTTTTCCTTTTGAAAAATGTAAAAGTAATTGGATTGCAGCATTGTCCCATGCCTGCCTATGTGGAATTTGCGTATATTTTTTTTAAGCTGTGTTTTCTAACAAATTCATCTGATCAACATCAGACCTAAATGTATGGGTTTGGGTGGTCAAATCTGAAGTTCAATGTTATTTTGGCAGTTTGGATACCCAAAGGGTTTCTGGGGAAATCTAAAAGCTGCTCCAAGGGCTATTTCTGCCTTACATCTATTTATGTTATTGCTTAAACTCATATAACCAGTTTTACCAGGTCCCAGCCTTCTGTTTTAATATCCCTGATAGAATTAAAACACCACTCCACTGGTAAGAGGTCCAGATCAAATGTTATTTCAATAAAAGTCAGGGGAACAATCCAAAGAAAATCCAACATGGTTCAGGGGTCAAAAAAACAAAAAACAACCCCTTTATCAAGGCACGATTGAACACAATGGACTAGAATTGACCTGGGCCTTTAGGCCGGGTTCACATATATACACATACGGGTTCACACATATACTCTCCTGTCATACGAATTGGATGCTGGAAAACCTCCAAGGAGCCAGTTCACACAGCTCCAGGGGGCTGAGGTCCACATTTAAAAGGGGTCCTGTGCGTCTTTAGTACCGATTTAGGTGCTGTGAACCGCGGGCGCAGCATATGTGAAACCAGCCTTAGGCTGGGTTCAGACTGCATACTGAGGCGCTCACAGCAGGGGTCCTGTGCGTCCTGGTTCATCCTTTCAGGTCTGAAACGGACCAAAAGACACACAGGGCTCCTGTGCAAATTCGCACTGGAGCAGCATCGGAGATATGTGAACCAGCTCCATAGAGAGCTGGTTATATTCGCCTGCTGTTGCGAATTTGCAATGGTGTGAACCCGGCCTGAGTGTTATGTCTTTCAATTTGAATGAAAGCACAGATTTTGTCAGCAGTTGGATTCTATCCTGAAATCCAAACACTCACTCACTGACTGGTCAGTTGGGTCAGCAAAGTGTGTAGGTAAAGGTACACTATATTACCAAAAGTATTAGGATGACTGCCTCTACACGCACATCAACTTTAATGGCATCCCTAAATTTTGCTAAGAGATGGACTTTAAACGGCACATAGGTAGTTCATGTAAAAATCTAGGGGTTTTTATTATAGAATTCTAAAAATTTCTAAAAGCGCACAGGAGATATTTTTTTCAGGCTTGTCACTACGCCAATTAGTCCGGAATTAAGGCTCTGGTTACGTTATCATCATTGGGCATTAATATGGACATATTGGCCCTGCCCTACATATACACTAAGCCCAGACTGGGTGTATGTACTTTGGCATGTTTAGTGAACTCCACCTGGAAGGAATCCCCTTTTTCTGCTTACCAGCAGATTATGACTCGTTTACTATTTATTGCTGTTTATTACGATTTTTACAACCTTCACTGGCTATCTGGCTTAGATATATTGCCAGTGTGTTGGTATCCAGGTTCATGTTACATTACTCAATACGACCTGTTTATCATAATGCTCCTGAAGAAGCGTCATGATACGTGAAACATGTAGAGCAGAGCAAGAAAACCTTTCTGCATATCGGACCCATTTTTAAGGCTATTCACTCCATACTTATACCGTTCAGGCATTATTGTTTACTGGTTGTGTTTCTCTATTATTCTGAGTGTATCAATGCTACTATCGTTTTTGGAAGTGATTCTAGAGCACTATTCTGGGCCGTGTACTGATAATCTTTTTATAAAAATAATTTCTGGTTGTACTATTGTATTTTTTAGAATTCTATAATAAAAACCCCTAGATTTTTACATGAGCTACCTATGTGCCGTTTAAAGTCCATGTCTTAGCAAAATGTAGTGCCCATTCTCAAAGTATCGGGACATTGGCACATTTATACCGGTGCATCCACAGTATCACCCTGTGAGGATGCACATTTAAGCAATTTTCTTCAATTTAATGGCATCCCAGTCTTAGTCCGCAGGGTTTAATATTGAGTTGGCCCACCCTTTGCAGCTATAACAGCTTCAACTCTTCTGGGAAGGCTGTCTACAAGGTTTAGGAGTGTGTCTATGGGAATGTTTGACCATTCTTCTAGAAGAGCATTTTGTGAGGTTAGGCACTGATGTGGACTAGAAGTCCTGGCTCACAGTCTCCGCTCTAATTCATCCCAGAGGTGCTCTATCGGGTTGAGGTCAGGCTAGTCGTGTTCCTCCATCCCAAATTTGCTCATCCATTTCTTTATGGACCTTGCTTTGCGTGCTGGTGCCCAGTCATGTTGGAACAGGGAGGGGCCATTCCCAAACTGTCCCCACAAAGTTGGGAACATGAAATTGTCCAAAATGTCTTGGTATGCTTACGCCTTATGAGTTCCCTGCACTGGTACTAAGAGACCAAGCCCAACCCCTGAAAACAACCGCACACCATAATACCTCCTTCCCCAAATGATTTGGACCAGTGCTAATCCCTTCTCCCCCAAATGATTTGAACCAGTGCACAAAGCAAGGTCCATAAAGGACAATTTCATGCTCTCAACTTTGTGAGAACAGTTAGGGAATGGCCCCTTCCTGTTCCAACATGACTGCACAACATGACAACTAGGGTTGCACTGATACCGTTTTTTTATCGGCGAGTACAAGTATCGAAACCTTCGGTCAAGTACTTGCCGATACCGAGGTACTGATACTTTGTGGTGCGATTTGCATCAACACAAAAAAATTGGCGCAAATCGCACTGCAACAAAATTCAGCAGTGGGAGTGCTGTTCCAGTAAGTAGGTAGAGATTAGAATTTCAATGCAGCAATCATTTACTGGAGAACTGAACAGACTGATGACATTAAAGCGGATCTCCACCCTCATTAGGACCACACACATATCTAACTACTGCTCCGACGTGACACTGAATCGGCTAGTTACAGTTTTCTCACTTATTCTGTACCTTATTTTCCAGCGTTGTTTCCGGTCTGCCCCCCCCACGGGTTTTCGTCGGGTTTCTGGCGCTTCCTGCGCCGCGCTGTGCATGCTGGTTGCTCTAGTCCTAGCTGGTAATATTCGTCTGTAATCTAACATCGCGCGACTTCATTGTGGAGGAAGTGACGCGGATGTAAACAGAGGAAAGGGGCGGGCGTTTTAAACTCCATTACAGATGTTACTGATACTGTACGGTACGGTGAAGCAAGCAC